>NW_027187313.1:9131571-9173009 GCF_028583685.1 Petaurus breviceps papuanus | reverse complement strand
AGAGAGAGAGAGAGAGAGAGAGAGAGAGAGAACGAAAGAGAGAGAGAACGAGAGAGAGAGAACGTGTTCAAGATATCCACAAGATGGCACTGCTGCTTGGACCTGCTTCACCATTTACTGAGCTTGAAATTCAATATAAATAAATACATGACTAGCTCCCTCTGCTGACAAAAAAAAAAGTGGAATCTTTATTCTTTGCCATGTTTTGTATGCTCTGGTTCTTGAATATTTTTCACTCGCTTAAATACTGTACTTAATCCCTTGATTAAAAGCTTGGATAACCCTACACATTCCCAGAAGACCATTGCACTTGAATACAAATAAGTCAAGGGTGACACCAAGGTTGCTATGTAGTGACCTTTTTCATAAGGTCACTGAGCATTACTTAGGTTAATGTAGGAAGAGGTACTGCTGAATCCAAGTTAACCTAGATGCTCTCGACTTCTTACCTGCATTCATCACAAATATCCAAACTGTTATGAGGTCTTGTTTCTACTTTCACAATATTTCTCATATACTTGGTCTCCTGGTCTCAAGTCTCTCCTAACAAACACCAGACCATCCTCCACTCAGCTCCCAAAGTAGTCTTCCTAAAGCCAAGTCTGGCCATGTCAACCTCTCCCCTGCCCTCCCCCCCAATAATGTCCAATGGCTCCCCATTATCTGTCTCCAAGACCAAATGCAAAATCCTTCATTAGGCATTTAAAGCTCTTTAAACCTGGCCCCTTCCTAACCTTCCAGGCTACTTACACTTCATCCCCCATTGGGTATTGACACTGGCCTTCTTGCTGTTCCTCTCATAGGATACTCCTCCACTCCCTGCTTTTTCACTGACTGTCCCTCATTCTTGGAATGCTCTCCCTCTTAGCTTCCCTGGCTTTCTCCAGGAGTTAGCACAAATCCCACTTTCCACAAGAAGCACTATCCTCTCTGACCATTAATGGTTAAGTATTTCTGAATTCTATGTCAGTCATTCATAAACTTGCCCAACTCATTTGTAATTTATTCATATTTATTGTTTCTCCTATCTCTCAGCAGTTGTAAGTCTATAATCTCATTGCATATGACATGAAGGGCTAATATAACCTGAATTTCCCACTGAAATTGCAAATAGTGCATACTTATTGTAGTACTTCAAAATTGCCAATCAAGTTTCAAGGCCATTTTTGCCTTATCTACAATATTTATGATTTTTTAAATTTTGACTGTTTTCCTTTTTAGCTCTCACCTTAGATAAATGGACAGATAAAATATGCACACATATACCGTATTTCCCCGATAATAAGACCTATCCCGAAAATAAGCCCTCCCCTTACTGTGGTAAGATTCCTCTAAAATAAGCCCTCCCCCGAAAATAAGCCCTATTGAGATTGCTACTGTAGTGAAGGTGATCCCCTGTGCTACATGCTACATTATGGTACCCTCTGTATGCACCGTCCCCCCCCCCCGTGAAACGCACGCCGCGCTCCGAGCTGCATCCAATCAGAGCTGCAGCAGTGAGCGCGTCATCCTGTTCTTCCCCAGTGATTTGCTTGCTGGCGCCATTGAGAGCAGTGCCGCGGAGGAGAGCTGAGGCAGGACAACATAAGCCCTCCCCTGAAAATAAGCCCTCTGGTGTTTTTCTTTCCAAAAAAATAATAAGACAGTGTCTTATTATCGGGGAAACACGGTATATACATACATACATACACACACTTACATTTGAATTTAGTTTGACCTCCTAGAGAATTTACTACTTCCCCTATCCATATTATCATTCTAACACTCTAATTTCCCTTCTCTGGACATTCCATGACATCCTTAGTCAAGTGTGAGAACCAGAGCTACATAAAGTAGTCCAAACATGGCTGCGTCAGAGTTTATATTGATATTTGTTACATATGTTCTTGGAAGTTTTCAGTTTTGTTTCCCAAACAAATTATATATCCTCATTATATAGCTAATATTGTTTTGTCCACTTTGGGTTGAGAAGCACATGGAGCCACTCTCCTTATAGACAAATCAGCAATGACTTGGGTAGGTCTTCTCTTGATCAGAGTAATTAATCCTTTTTCCTACTTCTTTGCCACCTGGTGCCCAGGGCCACCTGCCTTGAAAGGATACATCCCCAAATACAAAGTTATCCGGATGGATCATAGAGTATATGTAGGAGAATACTATGAAATAAGGCTGGCAACATGGGTTGGAGACCATTTCCATATTATGGAAAACCTTGAATGTTAGAGTAAAGAGTTTGGAATTTTCTATATTGACAAAAATATAAAGGCTTTTTCAATAGGGAATAAAATCAGAGCTATGTTTTCATATGTCATCCACAAAAAAACTCTCATTCAACTATCCTACAGTACTGCCCCAGATAGTAAAACTCTATGTGTTTTAATCATCAAAGATTCATTGAATTATTCATTTGTCTGAGTTTCAAATTTTAAAAGAATACCCAAGGGACCACACAGCTTAAGACACTGGTCCAACATCCTGACCAAAACCACTTCTCTGAAATATCTTTCCAAAGAAAAATAACTGTCTCCACAAAGCAATGGAATTTCATTCATTCTATATGAACACCAACTTCAAATGAAATCTTCCCTTGCCCCCTCCTTCTGACGTTACCCTGAATATCTGTGAAGTCTGTGCAGTGGGTAGACACTAAATTAACCCAATTTTAAAAGATTCCATAGGTTGAGGTTAAGTGATCTAATTCTATGACCTTGTTGAAGCTCTAAATAGGTCAATACTGTGGTACAAGCAAAAAAGATACTAATGACCCTGATGCAATCAGCCTTGGTCAGAGCACTGTCTGGATACTCTGGATACCTTATCCCCCATTGGGTGTTCCTCTCACAGGATACTCCCCCACTCCCTACCTTTTCACTGACTATGGGCACACATTTTTTGTGAACTGAAGAATATCTAAAGGACTATGAACAGAATAGTGAAAGGCCATGAGAGCATATTATAAGGAACTAACAGAGGGTGACAGCTGTCTTTCTAGTATTTGAAGAGCTGTCACATGGAAAAGTAAATTCATTCTACTTGACCAAAAGTGGACCAAAATTAGGAGCAAGGGATGAATGTTGAAAAGAGGCAAATTCAGGCTCGAGGTCGGGGAATACTTAAAAGTCAAACTGGATGCCATGTATTCCAGGTCATTGGGAGCCTTTGCCAGGGGTGGGAAACCTGCTTTCGACAATGATTAAATGACTTGTGTGCGGGGATAATTTAAGCACAATTCCTTTTCTGATACAGGCTGGACTAGATGTCCTCTGAAGATTTCAACCCTGAGATTCTATGAGGACAGCAGTTAGCTTTCCAGGATTCCAGTTAAGTGTGGATGGCACCCCCAGGAAATTACAGGAACACATGCCCAGAGTTCATGAAAACTGGCGTATTTTTACCAATCATCTTTCTCGTTTCTATATATTCATTAATTTAATCAGAGACTGGTAGGGGGCTACTACATAATTACAATATGGATTAGTGTGTAAGTGCTGCTCTGAACAATCCCAGGAAGAAGTCTGTTAGCAACAAGAGACATCAAGGAAGTCTTCATGGAATAAACATGTGGTCCTGGGGCTGGAGGTCACACAATGGCTGGCCATTCACTAGATCAAGCCTGTGCAACCTGCAGCATGCAGGAAAAGATCCTCTCCAATTTTCACAGGCCACCCAAAATCCTTTGGTGTGCCTATGGGTGCTTATGGTCCGCAGGCTGCAGACTGTGCAAGCCTGCATTAGCTGAAGAGAAGAGCATTTCAAGCCCAGGGTACACTGAAATGGTACACTTCTAGAAAGGGAGATGGAGAACAGAGAGGGGGAAGCTGTAAGGACTCTCCTGCCTACTTCCAATGGCAGTTTCTCAAGTAGTCTATGAGCATAAAACGGATGAAAGCAGTATGAGCTACAGCTGGAAAGGCAGGGTGGTTATGGAACCTCAGGGAATGACAGGTGCAGGAGTTTTAACTTTATCAGTCAGGATGAGCATGCCTCCTCCATATTCCATGCCCTTGCAGCTAGGTGGGGCCATTAGAGCACTAGGCTTGGAGTCAGGAGGACCTGAGCTCAAATGCAGTCTCTGACATTTACTGTGTGATCCTGCACAAGGCATTTAACCTGTCTGCCTCAGTTTCCTTATCTGTAAGATGAGATCATAATAGCACCTAGGTCCCAGGGCTGTTATGATGATCAAATGATTTAATAATTATAAAGATCTTACCACAGTGTCTGGCACATAGTAGGCATTTAATAAATGTTTATTACCTTCCCCCCCCCCAGAGGAAAGTCAAATGAAAGAACTCGGAATTTTAGCTTCAGTTTTTAATACAAGACAGAACACACCATGCCATTGGCCACGATAAATCTCCAATAGGGTGTCAGTATCATTGTCAGACCTCTGAGGTATGCAGTCCCCTCTGCAGGACAGGGAGATATGACTCCTCACCAACCATCACTACTTCATTCTTCTCCCACTGCTGCTCCCTCAGACACCTCCCAACCTGTGCATTCATGAGACGCCCTCTTCCCTTCATTTAACACCGGAATGTGGGAGCTCCTGCACTGCCCAAGCTAGGTGAGGAACCTAGACAGGTCTTCCTTGATTTCAGCTTCATCCCAAGGTCCATGAATGTTTTCTTTGAAAAGCTGCAAGCGGATGAGATAGTAAGGACAGAGGCAAGAGATGGAGACTAGCAGAAGGGCAAAGAGTATGGCCCCCACACCACTAATGGTTAACAGACCAGCCAGGGCGGAGAAAGCAAAGAGCAGCGTGACCCCCACATAGCTGCATGGGGTGCAGGCCTTCAGCTTCTTCTGCAGCATTGGCCACAGGGCAAAGATCTGGATGGCAAATGTCACCATAATGAAGGCATGAAGGGATCGAGGCAGGCGGGAGGCCAGGCAGACGGAGGCAAAGATGGCCATGTTCAGGGAGAGGGTGCTGGACACAATGGCAGCATTGGCACCATAGTCAAAGAAGATAAGGTGACCCAAAAGCATGAAAACCGACATGGCATAGATGGTGTCAGTGCTGACAGATTCTGTCAGCGTCTTCAACACTGGAGAAAAGCCGTAAGTAAATGTGATAAAGACCAGGGCACTCTTCAGGTCAGCCCACCGGGTGCGCCCACTCTTCTTCCGCCCCGCCCCTCCATCAATGAGGTCAAACAAGACATAGCCAATCAGGGAGGAAGCCAACCCCGTCCCAAAGAGCCAGTGTGGTGCCAGCAGACCCTCATCCATGTACCACCAGATGACCACAAAGACACAGACGCTACACAGCTGTTGTATCACCACTCCGGACTCAAACACCACAGACCAGTACTGGTATTTCCGGGCAGAAATGTTTTTCCGGAGCTCTTCCAGGAACCTCCGATCCACATAGTTATCAGGGAAGGGCTGACGCTCATACAGCACCTTCTGCCAGCCCACTGCTCTGGTGCTGGCCATTGGTTGTGAATGTAGGCCCTTCTCATCCAAACACAGGCTGGATTTAACTCTTGCCCATAGGTCATGTGCCAGCTCTTCAGGAAGCTGCAAGATGTGCCCTCTCTGGCACCTCCATGCTTTTCTGTACCAGATGATTTTCTAGTCAATGTCCATTAATATGTTCCATTAGATGAACAAGGTCAACCAAATTTCTGAGGGGGGGGAGAAAAGAGGTGGGGTGGGAGGGAGACACAGAGAGAATGGACAGAGAGAGGAGAAGGGGAGGGAGAGAGGGGGAGAGAGAGAATCAGTTAATCTATGGAAAATGAAATTTTGGACACCAACCAAGAAAAATTAAATATCCCAAATCAAATCTACTTAGACCATTAAAGTTAGAATAAGATAGGTATGGTGGTAGACAACTTCAAAAACTTCCCAAGTGCATGGCTTTTTTCTAACTATAGTACCTTAAATGGCAAAATGCTTATCTCTAAAGAGAGTAGAATGGTGGTGGTACAATGACGGAAGGGGGGAAGGGAATAAGCATTTATTAAATGTCTGCTATGTGCCAGTCACTGGGTTAAGCTTTTTACAAATATTATTTCCTGTGACTTGGAATCACTGGGCCTGAGGACAAATGCCATCTCAGTCATTCTTTTGTGACTTGAGGCAAGTTATTTCACCCCTCTGATCTGTGTTTTCCCATCCACAGCACAGGGAGTTTGGACTGGATGACCTTTCTAAAGTCCATTCCAGCAGTAAAGCTATGATCCTAATATACAAGACCTACAGAGCCAAACTCTTCTACACCAAAGGGGTCAAACTCAGGGCCCACTCAAGCTTCCAAGCCTCCCAACCAGATTAAAATGGAATTGAGAAATGTTTAACAAAATAAATAAAACCCCACACAACATAGTGTTAATTTGTGGTTTTTCCAAGTCACTAGGGTGTTTATTTTGGTTTGACAAACCTGCTCTAAATCATATTTAGCTTTACAGGACCCCAAATCAGTGTGACAGACACTAGGAAATTGCAGGAATACAAACTAGAGCTAAAGAAATATTGCTAAATAAATTACCCACCATCATCTTTCCCTAGGCCTTTTTCCTTTTGAACTAATATTAATTCCTCACCTACCATGTGTTAGGTACCAGGAAAGAAAGCAAATTTTGATATGATACTATAATCTATTAGGGTCATAAGCTATATAAAGATAAATCATTTTGCTCAGAACAAAGCCAAAAAATATTCATCTGTCAACTGAGTCAGAGGTCCTTTCTTTTCTTTTTAAAAATAGCTATGACCCTTTCATATCTGCAATACTCCTGTGAAGGTACTGTTAGTCCCACCTAACAGATGGGGACACTAAGGATCTGAAACTGGCCCAGGGTTCCAGATCCAAACTGGAATGACACCTTAAAACTGCTAATTGCTAGACCCTGGGGGAATATGCATCCCCTCTGTTGGGGGCCTGTAATGTTAATGGGATATAAGATCTTCCCTGCCCATTAATAGGCCTCAAGTGGAGCCCATTAAAAGAAGCTTGCTTGGGGGAGGCTTGCTTGTGGGGAGGCTTGCTTGTAGGAAGGCTTTCACACCTTTGGTTAATTTCTAATAAAGAACTGAGTCATGAGGGTTGTGATGCCCTCTGGCTCTAAAAAGGGTATATATACTCTTGAGTTTAGCATTTTGCTTTAGGGCTCATTCACTGAAAGTGTTTTTGTGATTTGACCAGATGAAACTCTGGGTAGCTATTAAGGAATCCCCAGCTTTGAAAAACCTAGATGTTGGTGCTTCTCTCTTTGGTAACTATGTATGTATTGCCTTGGTCAGGCAGTTGGATCTCCCTGCTGATCTGTGCTCATTTTTCAGATAGTTAGAAGCCTTGTCCGTTGGTCTTTATTTCTCTGCTTGTATTTTCTCTATTTTCTTTGTTTGGATTTTCATTGAAGTTCAGGGTTTTGATTTTTTTCCCTGAACTAATTAATGTAATTTAAAAAGATTGTTGACCCCTTGAACAGCGATCTTTCCTAGTAAAGCAGATCTAAGAACCTGCGCTAGCAGCCATCCTGGGTATGCCAGTGTGATTGCTGCTACATGGCAGAATCTTAACATCAGAGGCAGCAAACTGGAGGCCCCTAGGCCAACTTCTTCACATTGTAGCAGAGGCTCAGGATTCTCATAGGATGAGAAAGGGACATCATCACCCAGTGTTCCATACTTGGTTCCACCACCACATACTACAGTGGAAGACCTGGGTTCTAGCCTCATCTCTAACTATAATTAGGTATATAAGCAGTCGGGTGTCTTTAACCACTCAGTTTCTTCTATACAACATAGACATTAGCTCCATTCCATCTCTAAGATCTACGACCCCATGAATTTCTCACTTGACCTCCACTGAGGTGCTCAGAGTTCCAGGAGGTTCTGCTCTCTCACCTAGCTCTCACCCTGGGAACCATATTGCCACTCTAACTTGAATAGTTTAGTAGGGGCCTGGGTTTGGATCCACAGTCACTTATTATATATGGGGATAAATTTCCTCATCTGTAAAACGCCAACTGCAAGACTTCAAAGAAAGCACAGATGTGCTGGAGTCAGCTCATTCAGGCCTGGAGAGCTGATTGTTAAACTTTTAACATGACCTTGGAAATTGGGAAACACTACAAGGTCGGGGCTTGATTTGTTTTGTACTCTGATTTGACTTTAGAAAGTGATAGATTAAAGGTTAATAATGCAGATTAAGCTTAAAAGTGTGCCATGCATACTTCTTTTATGAACACTTTTTTTTTGCAGTCAGTTGTTAAACATTAACCAGTATATCACTACTTCTAAGATACTTTCCTGTTCTACATCTACAATCCCAAAATCCATGGGGTAGTAACAAGATCAGGCCTTAACACAAATAAGCTTTAACATAATGGACCGTGTTCAGTTGTTTCCGATTCTTCATGACCCCATTTGGGGTTTTCTTGGCAAAGATACTATTTGCCATTTCCTTCACCAGCTAATTTTACAGATGAGGAACTGAGGCAAACAGGTTAAGTGACTTGCCCAAGGTCACACAGTCAATGCATGTTTAAAATTTAGCAATCCCAGCAAGACATGCACACCTTATTTCTTTAATTTTTTTTGTTTTGCTTTTTCTGGAGGGGGAAGGTAGGGCACCTGGGGTTAAGTGATTTGCCCAAGGTCACACGGCTAGTGTTTTTGTGTGTGTGTTAAGTGTCTGAGGCCGCATTCGAACTCGGGTCCTCTGACTCCTGCGCTGGTGCCCTATACACTGCGCCACCTAGCCACCCCCACCTTATTTCTCTGCAAGTGTCCGATGTCTGTTTTGAAAGCGCTTGCTACCCTGAGGAATCACAAGAGACTCAAGCCTCACCACTCTGGTACCCTCCCACCTACCTGGTCTTTCACATCCACGATTTTCACAGATTATAAACCAGTCCCTTAACCTCTGCAAGCCTCCGTTTCCTCCGGTAAAAAGGAGACTAAGAAGGTTCACTATCTGTACTGCGCATTCCTTAAGTCTCAAAGGGTCAGTGTGTTCTTGGGCTGCAGGGTCCGAGCCTCTAGGGGGCAGTGTGGCGCAGGGCACCGGCAGGCCAGGCCGCCGCCACAAGGGGCCTGTAGGGGGCAGTGTGGCGCAGGGCACAGGCAGGCCAGCTCTCTCAAAGGAACGTCACCGGAAAGTGAGGAGAAAGGGGGAAGGACTCCGCAGAAGGGAGGGTTAGAGCTCAGTCTCGAAAGAGCATGGGCTCTTTAAGACGTCAGGCTTCATATCCCGGTTCGGTGGCGCACGCCCCGGGTGATTTTACTCGGTCCCCCAGGCCTCAGTTTCCCAGACACTATAAAATGAGCAGATTAGGCTAAATGGCCTAGAGAAACGCCCTGGCTGGGGGAGGGGTGGGCTGCGTTCCTCCCCCTCCTCCCGAAGTAGACAACTCCCGCCAGCCCTGCCGCCCGCTCCCCCATCCTCGGGTTCAGCAGGGATGAGCGCTGCGAGGACGCCCGCCCCACTCCCCGTACCTGTGGGGGACCGACGGAGACTCCTCCCCTCGGTCACGGCCGAAGCCACGTCCTCCCAACTCCTTCCAGGGATGGCCGGAGCACCGACTGCGCAACCGCGACCGGGGCCTCCTCCCGCGCGGCGACCGCGGGGATTCTGTGCGCTGGCGCCCCCTCGTGGAGGAAGGAAGGAAGGGCAGGCCCAAGCGAGTGCGGAGCCCTGGGCCCACGTGGGCCTACCTTCCAGGAGCTTACATTTTAACGGGGAGACACCACGCACGCTACGTAGGTAATGCACACAGGCATCCTTCGGGGTGTCCCAAAAGTCCCATTGCAGTTTTAAGTTTTAGTGTATTAAATACACTCGTGGGTGTAAACGTATGTAGAGTCTTGAGCGTTAGTACCTTAAACCCGTACCCAGGCGTTGGCAGCGCTGTACATATCGGGGGTGGGGGCGGGGCTGCGTGGGGTGGGTGTACGTGTGTCCCTATACGTGTATAGATGCCATATATTTCATGTCTACGCCGCGTACATCGTCTACACGACAAGGATGCGGATTTTTAATGACCAGTAATCTCGGGGGAGACACTAGCACCAAAAAGGGAACGGGGAGGCTCCCGGTACAAGGGAGGCTCAGCCGAGACTCGAAGCGGGAATCGGTGGCGAGGAGGAGCCAGCGCCGAAGGTTCGCCATGGACCCCCTGGGTGGACTGGCCGCGGCTGCGGGGGTCCCTGCTAAGAGTGTTTAAACTGTATAAAATACCCAGATAATGGAGGGGGGGGGGCAATCAAAGACCCTTGAAGTGCGGCACTACAGTTAGGGTATTGACAGTAACAGTCCATATGGGTATGGATGGGGTTTAAGGTTTGCAAAGCACTTTCCACGGATTTTCTCCCATTTGATCCTTGAAACTGACTTGTGAAGATTGTATACATCGTCTACACCATAAAATATTAAACCCGGAAAAGCCTTTAGAAAGGGCCGTATAGATCCACCCCCCAAATAATAAATGGTCACAGAATGAATGAGTAGGAAGTTTTCGGAGAAAGAAATCGAAGCTATCAATAGCCATAGGAAAAAATACTCCGTCACTAATACAAAAAATGCAAATTAAACCGTCAGATTGTCAAAGTTGACCCCCAAAAAAGGAAATGACAAATGCTGGGGGAATTGTGGGGAAACTGATAACACTGATGCCCTGTTGGTACAGCTGTGACCAAGTCCAGCCTCTGGAAAGTAGTTTGGAACTGTGTCCCCAAAGCTAGTAAACCGAGCGTCCTTTCTGACCTAGTGATGCTACTACTAGTATACCCCAAATAGATTCAAGAAAGAGGAATACATCTATATTCCCTATATGTATAAAAATATTTAAGGCAGTTCTTTTCAGGGTGGCCAAGAACTGGAAACTGATGGGATAGGTACCTTATGTGTCATCTAGTCTAACCTTCTCATTTTACAGTCATACAACGGTAAATGGCAAAGCCAAGGTCAAAACCCAGGTCCTCTTCCCTAAACCAGCCCACTTTTTTGGTGGCTGCAATGTAACAGAGTTATCTGGACTAGAGTTGACTTTAGTCTAATGCTAGATTACTGAGTTAGTCGGTTGGTCAGTCAGCAAATATTTACTAAGCACTTACTGTGTGCCCAGCCCTGTGCTAAGCCCTAAGGATAGGAAAAGAGGCAAAAGACACTCCCTGCCCTGGAAGAGATCATGTCATGGGAGAGAAGCAAACTAATATGTACAAATAGGTGATTACAGGATGAAAAAGAAAGAATTAACAAAGGGAAGGCACTAGAACTAAGAAGCGTTGGGAGGGCCTTCCTATAGAAAAGATTTTTAGCTGGGACTTTAAGGATGCCAGGGAAGGCAAGAGGGAGAGATGAGCAGGGAGAGTCTTCCAGGCATGGAGGACAGCCAGAGAAAATACCAGGAAACAAGAAATGGGGTGTCTTACTCATGATACAGCCAGAAGGCCTGTGTCGCCAACTTGAGGAATACCAGCAAGGAGTTAGGTGTAAGAAAGGGGTTGGGGAGGGTGGGGATCGGTGGTTATGAAGGGCTTTGAGCACCAAACAGAAGGTATGGATTTGATCCTAGGCAATAGGGTACCAGTAGAATTCTTTGAGTAATGGGAGAAGAAGGACCAATGACATGTAACACTAGGCTTTGAATTCAGAGAGACCCAAGATCCATTCCTGGCCCCTGTTTAGGAAGTGAGTTAACCCTGGTAATACTCAATCTCTCCTAGCCTCAGTTTCTTATCTGTAAAATGAGGACTTTCATTACCTACCTCACAGGGTCGCTGGGAGGAAATAACTTTTTAAGCTTCAAAATAAAACAGAAATAGGAGCTATTATTATTCAGTGTAACAAGTTCTGAAAATTTACTAGGCTTGTTTCTTCCTCTCCAGGTTCCTTTTAAAGTTCCCATCATAAATTATGACACAAGAGACATCTTTTCCTACTTGGTGGGAAACAAACCCTTGGTCATTACTCTTCAAAAAAGGTAACAAACTTAGCCACTAAAGGGTTGAAGTTTCAAGGTCAGCCAAGCAAACTTCCAAGGCTGTAAATGATCAGGAGATGACCAAGCCAGCATTCTCAGCTGTAATTTAGCCTAGTGGCAAAAAAAGTCTGGGAGAATAGAAATATCTAGTTAGATTAGCGATTCCCAAATTGTCTGGGAGGACTCTAATATTCTGCATGTCACAAATAATGTTTCAGTGAGAACTCTTCAATGTTAATATTATTTCTAAAATATTAAATATGGGATATTTTAATTATATATTACAAATTGAGATAGAAAATGAATTTTGTAAGGTGAAATATATTTCTATTAAATGTTAAATATGAAAGTGTATATGTATCAAATTATTTATTACATTATTTATTAAATTTTTTGGTGTGGAAATAGGCTTAATTTCCTTTGTTTTACTTCCCACATTCCTTGACCTACCTTGTTCCTCAGTTTATACTATATCCTTCTCCAGTATTTATGGATTCTGTGATTGTATTTCAAAACCCAAATGACTTCATGACCAAATTAGCTTGGGAAGCATTGCCAAGGAGAGTTATGGAGCCTGAGAATCTGGAATTTCATCACTGGGACCAGAATGTCTTGATCTGGGTTCTAAATTCCCATTTTCTACTCTGTGCTATAAATGCTGCTTTGTCTAGCGTAAATGCACTAGGTGTGCTGCAGCTCCCCCTTCCCCCCCCTACCCTCCCAATCATTGGCACCTGATGCTGTAAGCACATGCTCAGGGAGTGAAGCTAAGACGTAACTGGCTGGTTCTTTGCCTTGGAAACAAACTGATTGGCCAGTCTTTTCAGGCAAATGGTAGGAATGGTGACAGATTTCTGTAAGAGGATAAAATAGGGAAACTGAAACCCAACCGGCCTCCCCCTCTATCTTTACCATTCACGTGCCCCCAGAAGCAAATTCCTCTCTCTGAAACATTTCAGGATGTCCTCCTCCTTCCTGGTTAGTTAACTGCGGGCTTTCCATTACAAAAAGTCTTGAACCATGATTTCCAAATTTATTAGATCTTGACATGTTTGATTGTATGACAATCTCTCCCCCTCTCCCTCTCCCTCCCTCCCTCTCCTTATCTCTCTCCCTTTCTTCCCACCCCACCTCCAAGTTTCACAGCACACACACTTCTTTGTTGAATTAAAGAAAACATCTCCTTTTTTGTTGGAAGATTCAGAAAGAATTTCACAATGCCCCTTGAAATATTTGGAAGTCCCTAGGGTGTTGGGAAGCTCTTCCTCCCTTAAGGAACTCTTTCCCAATCATGTCACAGCACTTTGTGGTATTGTGACAATATCATTGGTGTCATAGAACCCTGGAAACATAGAATTCTCAAGTTGAAAGAGAATTTAACATCACAAACCCCCAGGGACATGCATTATCCCTTCTAAAATAGCACCAGTAGATGATTGTCTAGCCTCTGATTGAATACCTCCAGAGACAGGGAACTTACTCCATACTGAGGCAGCCTCAGCCATACTGAGGTAGGAAGCCAAAACATTCCATTGTCAGGCAACGTTTACTGTTAGAAAGGCCTTTCCTTACATCAAGTGAAAATATGCCTTTTTGTAGTTGCCATCCACTAATTCTAGCTCCTCCCTCTGAAACCACATAGGATCAATCTAATAACTCCACATAGTCGCCCTTCAGATATTTCAGGATAAATATCATATCCCACCAACCCCTTTTCCAGTCTTTCTCTTCTTACAGGTTAAGCATACCAGTTCTTTCAATTAGTCTTCATTTAGCATGCTTTTAAATGTCCCTCATTTACCATTCCAGTTGTCTCTGTCTGAACATGCTCTAGCTTATCAGTATTGCCTTTAAAACATAATAATTGTTGCATTGATAAAGGACTTTAATTAAGGTTTGCAAAGTGCTTTCCAGATATTATCTCTTTGATCCTCACAAGAACCCTATGAGGTAGGTGCTATCATTATCACAGATTACATATGAGGAAACTAAGGCTCACGGAGGTCAAATGACTTGCCCAGGGTCACACAACTAGTACAGGTGTCTGAGGCTAGATTTGAATTCAAGTGTGTTCCTGACTCCAAATGAAACCTTTTTTCCATTGCAGACCCTAGCTGCCTATGTAGTACCTAGAACAGAACTCAATTCCCCAAATGTGTAGAGTACAGAGGAATTATAACTTCCCTTCATCTGAACATTATACTTCTATTAATATAGTTCAAGATTACATTAAGGTTTTTTTTTGTTTGTGGTTTATTTGGTATCTTTTGGCCACAATGTCACGCTGTTGTCTTATTTGAACTCTCAGCCAACTAAAATCCCCATGTCTTTTTCTCATGTAATAGTTTCTAACCATGCCTCTGCCATTTTATACTTGTAAAGGTGCTTTTATTTTATTGTCTTTTTTATTAATTTATTTTTAGTTTTCAACATTCACTTCCATAAGATTTTGAGTTCCAATTTTTTTGCCCTTCCCTCCCCACAAGAGTGTGCAATCTGATATAAGCTCTTCATATACATTCACATTAAACATATTTTCACATTAGTCATGTTGTAAAGAAGAATTAGAACAATGGGAGGAACCACAAGAAAGAAGAAACGGAGAGAGAGAGAGAAAATAGTATGCTTCGATCTGCTTTCAGACTTTGTAGTTCTTTTTCTGTTTGTGGATAGCATTTGCCATCATGAGTTTTTTTTGGAGTTGTCTTACATCCTTGCATTGCTGAGAAGAAGTGTCTATCAAAGTCAGTCATTTCACAATGTTGCTGTTACTGTGTACAATGTTCCCCTGGTTCTGCTCACTTCTTTTGTTGTATAAAAAAAAAAACACAAGTAAAATAATTCAAAATTTTGGTCCATATCTATGATTTAATTAGCATAGAGAACTGTAAGCAAGGAAGTTCCTTCCATGTGTATAGATCAGGAACATTAAACATTCTGTTTTGTGTTAGAGAATTACCTAGAATACTTACAGGTGAAATGAGCCAGTATATATTAAAGGTAAAGTTTGAACCTTTGACTTCCTAACGGCTCTGAGTATGGCCCTTGAGTCACTATGCCCCATTACCTTGAATGCATATTTATATTTATTAAATCTTGTTTTATTTGACTTGGGTCATTGCTCTAGTTAGCCTATTGAGGGTTCCTAATTCTCTCATTTGATAATGTTAGCTTTCCCAGCTTCTTGTTTTCAGAAAAATCAGATAATCATTCCATCTATATCTTCTCCTAGGTTATTGGGATCATTTGTGATTATAACATCTCTTTCTTTAGAGTCTTCCTTCCTTCTTGAGCCATTTTCTCTTTTAGAGGATCTAGCCTTAATGCCAGTCTTTCTTTGAAAACTTTGAGCTCCATTCTCCTAAAATCTAGGGAACTCGTTTGGCCAGATCCATCTTTACTCACAAATATTTAGTCACCTGTTCTAGAATTTTGTCTTGATCCACATCTAACTCACTGACTTGTACTAGGAGAATATGACTTCTTCATTTTTTAAAACATCAGGACATTTGCCTGTTTCCAGTTTTTTCATTCCCCTCCTATTCTCTACAATTCATCAAAGATCACTGACAATTTTTTCAGCACCCTGGAGATGTAATCATCCCAGACCAGGAAAATGAACCAATTTACTTTTCTTGCCCTTAAAAACCCTATTTTTTTGTCTTGATAATTTTTTTAAGATTCAGTTCATACTGGGTTTCCTAGCACTGCTGTTACAAGTCTACTACATGGATTCTGATATTCTTCCTTGCTGTAATATTAATGGGATTTAAGATCTTCCCTGCCCATTAAGGGAAGCTAACTTGTAGGAAGCCTTTCACACCTTTTGCTAATTTCTAATTAGGTACAGTCATGCTTATTGTGATACTTTCTGGCTCTGAAAAGTGTATATGTACTCTGAGTTGGTATTTTGCTTTGGGGGCTCACTTATGAGAAAGATGTTGTGATTGCCTGGTCAAGATTCTGGCCTTATGTTCAGAGCTCCCAACTGCTCAGATATAAAGGCTCTCTCCATCTAGGGATGTATGCCAAGCGTATAGTTGATTCAGGCAGTCAGAGCCCTGTCAGTCTTTATTTATCTGCTTGTATTTTCTCTGAAGTTCAGAGTGCCGACTTTTCCCCTGAACTAGTGAATGTAATTTAAAAAGATTGTTGACCCCTTAAACAGCTGTCTTTCCTAGTAAAGCAGATCTAAGAACCTGTGTTAGCAGCCATCCTCAGTATGCCAGTGTGGTTGAAACTATACTTACTTAGGTGCCCCTGCTGCCATTATTTGGAAATTTCCTTTCTAAATTTGCGTTGAATAGAGAGGTTCTTTAAAAACTATATGAATTTGTTAAGACATCTCCCCCTTATCTTTCTCCCTGGTATCATTTGTGATTATAACATCTTTTTCTTGAGATTCTCCCTTTCCTCTTGAGCTACCTTCTCTTATAAAGTATCTGACCACTTGCTAGTCTTTCTCTGAACACTTTGAGTTCTGCCCTCCTAAAATCTAGGGTACTTGTTTGGCCTGATGCACCTTTCCTCTCTTTGTCTCATTCATTCATTCATTTCAACAAACTTTTATTAAATCCTACTTTGTGGAATACAGTATACATGGAGCTGGGAAAAATAGATAAATAAAGCATGATTCCTACCTTCAAAGAGTTTGCAATCTAGTAGAGATGATAATGTGAGATACTGTGCATTGATAACTTATTTATCAGTCTATTTTTTAAGGTATTATTTTCTTCAGTCAGGCTGTTGACTCTCATTTCATAATTTTCTTGCATTGTTCTCATTTCTCTTCCCAATTTTTCCTCCACTTCTCTTATCTGCTTCTTAAGGTCCTCTATGGCCTGTAACCAGCATGTATTTTCCTTTGAAGCTTTTGGTGCAGGAGTTCTGACTTCACTGATTTCCTCCTGTTCCATGCCTTGCTCCTTCTTATCCCCCAAATAGGAGTGTAATGTTGGAATCTTCTGTCTGCTTTGTTTCCTCTGCCTGCTCATTTTGCCACTCAATGATTTGACTTTTGGGCTTTTTGCCACAGTAGGACTCTGCCACCAGACGGGAGTTTTCGTCCCAAACGCTGGGGTTTTCTCAGCTGCCGGAGGTATTAGATGGGTGCCCTCTCTGAGGTCTCCACACGCTCTGGCAAGCTGGACACACACCCCAGGACCTCCACCCTAGACTGCAATCCAGATCCAAGCAGGTTAAAGCAAGAGCGATGACCCCTCAGACTGGTGCTTGGTCCCCCTACACTCTGCAGGCCAGGAGCTGAAGCCGCCACGTGGCGCTGGCAGGCTGTGCCTGCGTCTCAGCGGTTTCTCGCCCCGGGGGTAAAAGCCATGCACTCCCACTTCCTGGGTCCCAAAGTCCAGAATGCACTGGCCTCTCACCTTGTCCTTCGCGTCTATGTGTTGATAAATCTGGAAACGGCCACAGCTGCTGCTGATCTGGAGTCCCTCTGGCTGGCGGCTGGTCAGGCCCGCCCTAGAGCTAAAGCCTTGGCGTGGGGCTGGGCTCGGCTCCCAGAGCGCTGCGCTGGCCGATTCCTGCCAGCCTGCCGGGCTGTTCTCAGCAGGAGGTTAGCTTCTCTGTGTCATTTTGTGGGTTCTGCAGCTCCAAAGTTTGTTTAGAGTCCCCTTTTTACATGGATTGGGGAGGGTGGAAGCCGGAGCTGCGGGAGGGTCGTGCTTCTACTCCGCCATCTTGGCTCCGCCCCCGATAACTTATTTATCAATAATTGTGACTATGATGGAAATGGTAAGGATGAATCAACATTGATTTATCTCAATGGTTCAATTGAGTAATTATAACAGCAAGTTAAAATTTGGTTTTAATACTATGGAATGAATGCAGTAATGTAGAATCCCTGTCAAGGGTCACCCGAAGCACATGCATATATGTTATTTATAGTTGTAATTTTAGGAATGTCTTGTGAAAAAGAAAAATAGATGTGACTAAAGAAACAGATTTCTAGAGGAAACTACAGTCAGCCACCAAGGACACTGAGTCTGAGGCATCATTGGTTTCTAGGATTCAGTGTGCTGGGCACAGGAGCACCACATTGATAGATAGACAATACCAAGACACGTTATAGAAGGAACTCTCACCTGCAGAGGCTACAAAAGTTCTTCCAGCTCTTTACAGAGATGCAGGAACTGGAGGTGATTGTGGGAATTGTAGCATCTTTGCTTCCGTGGAAGAGTTGGGTGGCACTGGTTCAGTGTCCTTCTGAGTTACATGCCCTCCCTGCAACCCCTTGTCTCTAAGGAGATAGGTGAAGCCCTTTGAATAAAAGTGTTAAACTGTTTAAAGGACAGTCACATTTGATTGCCTAAAAATAATTATAATAAAAATGTTCAATGAAGAAGAGAGGTGTAAAGGGATATAAGTGAATTTATAGGCTCAAGTGAGTTTATAGGCTGGTAGTGATCTAGAAAGGTTTGGTGAAGGTAGAGAGAGGAAGGGTGGTATTTAACTAGGCCTTGAAGGGCAGATTGAATCTCAACCATTGTTGATGTGAAGTGGAACGCATTCCAAATTCACAATCAGAGAGGCAGAACCCAGAAAGCACTCATTATGATCAAGGAACAGCTAATTAGCTCATTTTAGCTATAGAGTATTGTTTGTTGTTCATCCTTGAAGAGGACCAATGTCATCAGGAGAGTGATGTCTTGACTTGCAAGTGAATTGGATTTAAGTGAGGCAGAACTGTGCAAAGTCAACAGCGCCCACACTCCTTTGGAGTCATCAGAGTCCACTAGCAAGACATAGGTCAGTATGACTGGAGATGCAATGGGAGACCTTGGCCTTTTCAAGCTAAGGTCTTTCCCAGGTCTCAGTTTGTCTGAAGCAATACCCATTCAGTGATTAAATGCTAAGTAAGAATTGAGGCAAAAGATGGCCTAGTTTTACTTCACAAAAGAATAAATCTGGGAGGGGAAGACTGCCAGAGTTTCTGTCCAGAACAGAAACAATTGCTGTTACACTCACTTTGAATCATCAAAACCCAAACAATGTGCAAGTGAAGCTCCATACTTGAGAGGGAGTAGTGTTTATCAGATCAGAATGATAGATTTGGAACCTGGTGGCCCTGGATGCCGGGCTAAGGAGTTTGAATTTTTTCAGTAGTCAAAGGGAAGCTTAGAAGGTCTTTGAGCAGTGGAGTTAGTAATTAGGACATTAGGAAGATCATCATAAGACCTAGGCTAATATATATTCACTTTCTCCTAGGGTTTCTCTCATGTCCACTCCAACCAAGCCCCACTCCCCACCCCGTTGTTAATTCTAGTTCATACCCTTTGACCCAACAATACCACGTTTTTATCCCAAAGAGATGAAAGAAAAGGGAAAAGGACCCTTTTTGTACAAAAATATTTATAATAACTCTTTTTGTAGTGACAAAGAATTGGAACTCAGGGGGATGCCCATCAGTTGGGGAATGGCTAAATCAGTTATGGTATATGATTGTGATGGAATACTATCGTGCTATAAGAAATGCTGAGTGAAATGGTTTCAGAGAAACCTGGAAAGAATTACATGAACTGATACAAAGTGAAATGAGGAGAAACAGCAGAATATTATACACAGTAACAGCAATATTATAATGATAATCAACTAAGAATGGCTTTGCTATTCTGATCAGTACAATGATCCAAGACAATTCCAAAGGATTCACGATAAAAAATACTCTCTACCTACAGAGAGAGAACTGATGAACTCTAAGTGCAGATTAAAGTGTACTTTTTTAAACTTTATTTTTCTTGTTCTTTGTGTGTGTGTTTTCTTTTGCAGTACTTTTGCAGTACTATTTAATAATAATAGGAATGGCTAATATGGAAATATGTTTTGCATGACTTCTCATATATGATCAATATCATTGCTTACCTACTCAAAGGGTGGGAGAGGTATGCCTTTTTGAGGGCAATTGGGGTTAAGTAACTTGCCCAAGGTTACATGGCTAGTTTTTTTTGTGTGGGTGTTAAGTGTCTGAGCCTGGAACTGAACTCAGGTCCTCCTGACTCTGGGGCCGGTGCTTTACTCACTGCACCACCTAGCCACCCCACATATTTCTATTCTTAGGATCATGGATTTCTACAAGTATAGCTTTTATTGAGTCACAGCTTGATTCCACTACTTCTTTTCTTAAATATGTTCTTCTGTAGGTATAGCCTTCCTTAGTCATATTCCAATGATAAGTCCCATCTTTCCCAGTCTTTGTGACTCCTATGGTGTCAAATTTCCCTCCTTGCCTCAGCATTTCAGGTTTCTTTTATCACCCATGCTCTGCACATCTAGCATCTCAGGTCATTGTCTTGACAATTTCCAGTTGTTTTTTCTTGTGGATTAGTGACCATGTCCTTCGCCATTATTCTTTTATGTCAGATTTCATTTCCTCCACAGTATCTAGGTTCAGTTTTATCTGGACATTTTTACCTTAAAGTCCTTTTGATCAGATCAGTAAGTATATGGGCAAATGAATCCTCCCCATTCCAGGTATAATATACTTCATATAATGCTCTACAGTGTCCAAGTTTACCCTGAAGAAGAATGTCCAATATTCAGGATTTTCACCTTTCCTTCTCCCTCCATGAATTTTTTCACAGATCAACCTATTTGCCCTTACTTGAGTCCTCTCTGGCTTCCCAGAATCTTTTACTTGGTATCATAGAATCTAGTACTAGGGTCTTAGAAATCATTAGTCTGACCCCCAGATTTCGCAGATGAGGAAACTGAAGCTGTGAGAGGATATGTTTTGTCCCAGGGAGTAAGTAGAAGCTATTATTCAAATCCAGGTGCTCTGACTTTAAATCCAATATCTTACCTCCACATTACCTTACTTTCAATGGGTTCATTAAGAGTTTATGACTTAAAACATTCCTCATTTTTCTCTTTATTTTTATTTGTTATCAGAGGTAACCAGAAAACTATGATGATAATTGTAATAATAATAATAGGAAACATTCATATACTTCTTTGTGGCTTACAAAGAACTTTGCATGTATCATCTCACTTGATAATAATATTTTAAAGTTTACAAAGTACTTCCCTCACAAAGGCTAATAGAAAGCATGACTGTCATCACCCCTCCTTTATGGATGGGAAAAGTGAGGATCCTTTACAGAGGATCCACAGCTTTGGGCAGCTAGGTGGTGTA
The DNA here is from genome assembly GCF_028583685.1 of Petaurus breviceps papuanus. Classification (NCBI taxonomy): domain Eukaryota; kingdom Metazoa; phylum Chordata; class Mammalia; order Diprotodontia; family Petauridae; genus Petaurus; species Petaurus breviceps. The sequence continues at coordinate 9,151,922 of NW_027187313.1, read as the reverse complement.
GCACCAATGCAATGTTTACAGCACCCACAATCACGATAAAGACCATGACTAAGTATCGCATGATGTTCACTTGCAAAATATGACAGATTCTCCAGGAAGAGGACAGAACTGAAGCATTTATTTGGACACCAGAAAACCAAATCCCAAAACCAGTAAGCCAATTCCATCATAGTACTGAAGATATTCAGAAGCCACAGCTGAGAGCCAAAGCATCCTTCAGCCTTCCCACAAACCAATATTAGATCAATATCTACTCACGAGCTTGTCAGACTCCTTGCCTGAGTCTCCTCTCTCTCCCATCATCTCTCTGGCTCTGGCTACCAGCTTCCTGTGGGCTCTGCTTCCCTTCAGCAAATTTCTCCCACCACAGGTTCCATGTGACCACATTCAGCCTTTCAGGGGGCAGAGTTTATCTTCACAGCAGGGAAGCTTCCTGTGATCTCTGATGCACCCTTCAGCAAATTCCCTCCATCACAGGCTCCATGTGATTATATTCAGCCTATTGAGGGACAGTTTACTTTCAAAGCAGGGGAGGTCTTCAAACTCCCCCCTAGGTCTATTAAGGGGCAGGGAAGATCTTCAGATTCCCCTTCCCATTACAGGTGGCACAGTGGATAGAGTGCTGGGCCCGAAGTCAGGTAGATATTCATGAATTCAGGTTTGGCCTCAGATACTCACTAGCTGTGTGACCTGGGCAAGTCACTTCACTGTGTTTGCCTCAGCTCCTCATTTGTAAAATGAGCTGGAGGAGGAAATGGCAAACAACTCTAGTATTTTTGCTAAGGAAACCCCAAATGGGATCATGAAAAGTTGGACACGACTGAAAACAACTGAACAACAACAAAAAACACAAAAAGGAGAAAAACAGCATTGATTCAACCCCAAACCTTTCACTTCTGTGGCCATTTTCTCCATCTAAAAGTGTGCTGATACATTGGCTGGTTTTGGACAAGCTTCTAAATGGTTATTGTAGGGTATACTTGACACTAGGGATACTGGAAAAATGGGTCATTTGCAGCACCTTGCTTATTTCTAGTGTGGAGAGGTCATCCTTACTCTCAAGTAAGGAGATCCACTTACAAGCAGGAAGGCCCATATTGGCTGGAGTGCAACATCAGTGTCTTGGGCTTTCTTCCTCTCATTTGACCATTTTTGACTAGTTGATGTCCAGGGGGAGGAGAAGAGGGAGAGGAAGTGTGAGTCTGTCTGTCTGTCTGTCTGTGTGACAGTGTGGCTGGCTGCAGGAGTAAGGTAGAAGCCTATCTAATGGCTAAACCAGTGGATCACTGGTTGTCTACACATGGGTCAAGTCCCAGAGTATTCTAGCAACTAAAACAAGTTTGGAATCACAAGGCTCAGTTGCCTCATTTGTTGAAGGAGGACATTGATTAAAATATTATCTCTAGCAACCCTCCCAACTCTATCTTTCTATTATTCTCTATCTCCTAAGATTTAAGGGGGGAGGAGAGACCTTTATTTGAGGAACTTAATAGTATTATTTATTGAACAAAAAAATTAGGGGTTGTCAAACATTATTAGAAGGGGTGTTAGCACATTGGACAGATCATTTAAAAAAAACAAAGTGAGGGTGAAACAAAGGAGCCAGGACAAGGACAATATGTAGTTCTTTAGTGTACCATACCTCCTGATGAAACCAACAGCCCTATTTACTTTTTAAAAAGTCAGTTTCAAAAATTCAATTACAAAACATTTCGTCCTACCACTCCCTCCCCCATCACAACAGGATTGAGAAGTGTCAGGGCTGTTGGCACAGGAGCCCCCAGTTCTGGGAGAACGACTTATTCCTGGAGTCCAGCACAAACTGTACTTAAGGAGATGTCAAGGGGAGATGGAAGGTGAGGCTGCTCTTCTTTCCCCACTAAGGAAGATACATGGATAGCCTGGTGGCAAGGGGAAGAAAAAGTTGCTTAAGAATTCCCTGAAGATTATTAGCTGCTCAACAGTGAAATGCTCTGAGCTTTCAGAAGATAAAAGCTATTTCAGTCAGTCAGTTAATAAGCATTTACTACCTACCATGTGGCCAGGCACTGTGCTAAACACTGGGGATGCAAAAAAAGAAGCAAAAGATAGTCCCTGCCCTCAAGGAGCTTACAATCTACTAGGGGAAGACAAGCAAGCATATATGTATAAATGAGCTATACACAAGATAAATTGGAAATAATTAACAGAGGAAGGCACTATAATTAAGAAGAGTTGGGGAAAGACTGTGTAGAAAATGGGATTTTAGCTGGGACTTGAAGGAAGCTAGGAAAGCCAGTAGGTGGAGATAAGGGATAGCATTCCAGGCCTCAGGGACAGCCAGAGAAAATGCCCACAGCTGAGAAATGGAGTGTCTCGACCATGGAACAGAAAGGAGGCATGTTATACTGAACTAAAGAGTACCAGGGGAGAATAAGGTGTAAGAAGACTGAAAAAGTAGGGTTGGGGCTAGGTTATGAAGGTTTGAATGTCAAACAGGAGATTTTGTATTCAGTCCTGGAGGTGATAGCCACTGGAGTTTATTTCGGGGGTGGGGCAGTTGGATTTGCAGATGTTTGCAGACTTGGCTATTCCAAGGTAGCCTATTGGTGTCAAATGATTTTCTGAGTCCAGGAATTCTTTTAAAAGGTTCCTGAAGTGAGCCAGATGCCACCCAGCTTTTGTCAAACAAACTAAACAAATCAGTGAAAAGGAAATGAACTTGAAGTCTCAAGATTTGGAAAAATAGCTTGATCTAGCATTTTGAGAGTAATGTGTTGAATTTATTATGTACTATTTCAAAAAAGCAAGTGGTATGAAATGGAAAGTTATGGTTTCCTAAGAGAATCCCTTTTTTGGGTTTTTATGCTTTATGCATGGAAATGTCTTTCTCTCTCTCTCTCTCTCTCTCTCTCTCTCTCTCTCTATATATATATATATATATATATATATATATATATATATATATATATTTACTTTTAAAAAAAAAAAAAAAGAAAAATTGCTTGAGAAGCTAGAAAGAGCCAAAACATAAACATAAACCGTTTGTATGTCCCTGGAACTGAGCCCACCCATGACCTCTCACATGTGTACCTCCAGTGCATTTTCCTGTTAGAATGATTCTCTATGGTTGGCCAAAAACTGGCAGGCCTCATGTTAAAGGGCCTCACTTTGCTTACTCTGAAAGCCCTGTTGATTCGAGGCTGGTGTTTATTCTAGAGTGAAGGAATCTTGCACTGACCTGATTAGTCCTGGTCAGCAATTTGCAACTCCTAGGAATTGGGTGTTTGGGTCAAAGTTCCCATGCAGAAAGTAGAGGCAGTTAGACCCGGATGATGAACAATGTCCTCCCCCCATCTTCCCTACCCCCCCAACCTTTGGAGGAGGGAGGTGGTGGTAAAGATAAACAGGACAAATACAAATAAGGTATTCTCCCTTTACCTGCCTTTGTTTTAAATGAACAATGAACAATGAAACCTTACCCCACTTAGAGGGGAAAAAAATGTTCTTGGCAAAGCTATTATTATTCCCATTCATATTTTCTGCTTATTTGATGCCAGGAGCAAGCTAGGTAATGAGCACAAAGATAGCTTATAATCACTCAGTGTCCAGCTCACTACTGGCATGTATATATATATATATATATATATATATATATACACACACACACATACACACACACATAGGCAATAGAGACTGGGAAAAAACATTGGTATTATGGCCTTCCATCTCTGTCCTCTTTAAATAAGTAGTTTTTATTCAAAGAACCAAGGGGAATAGGTGAAGGAAACCTGCTAGAGAGAAATGGGCGACTTGTCTGGGTGTTCAGAGCTTAACATTTAGAAGGTATAGAGGGCAACCGCATAAAGCTGGGAGGAATAGGAAAGGAGAGCTGGATCTAGTCATCCCTTCAGAGAGCCATGGCATGGCTGATATGGGTGCTGCTAACCCCTCCATACTGCAGACTGCTTCCTGAGTTGTTCTGACTCCCAACTCATCTATAATAATGATAATAATAATAGTAGGCTTTATAGTGCTTTAAGATTTGCAAAGTGTTTTATAAATCTGATCTCATTTTATCCTCCCAAGAACCTTGGGAGGTAGGAGTCATTATAATCCTCATTTTGCAGATGAGAAAACTGACCAAGCTTCTGGTAGGAAGCCTTTCCCACTTTAGCTAGGCTTTCCTTATATACGGCTTGTCCTGGGAATTGTTTCTATAGGTGACTTCATTCTCTTTGGGAAAACAGAAACATGAGTAGTACGCCATGTTGCAAAGTATTTGGCTTCAGAAGAGCTGGTTGAGAATCCTAGCTCTGCTACCAGCCATCTCTCTGCTCTTAGAAAAATAATCTGATCTCTCTGGACCTTAGGATCCTTATCTACAAAATGAGGGGATTGAACTAGATGACCTCTGAGGCCATTTTCCAGCCCAAAGTCCCATTGGAAAGTCAATATTACACCCATCTTAAAAATCTGCTTTTATGAAAGTTTGTTCCTAACTTGTATGTAAGGGGAAAAAAGAGCATATTGACAGTATTGTCTTCAGGACTCTATTCCCAATTCATAGAAAGCTTTAAGACAGAAGGGGGGGGGGGGGCAGAAGAGGCTGAGGTGATTTGGGAAGAACATAGCTTTCCTCCTTCTCTTCCTTCCCATTTGAGAGTAACAAGTCTGTATTAGACCTCTCTGTAACACAGACAAGAAGGGTTTATTGGGGGCTGGGAGGGGGGGTGGGGGGGTGTTAACTTTCTCTGCTCTTGATTACTCAGGTCTCAGACCTTCCTCCCCACTGATGTTGACACCAAGAAGGATTTGACTCTGCCCAGCTTGTTTCAAACGCCAGAAGCCTTCCATCAGGTACTCAGGTTTTCCAGTGATATGAGCCCAAATGGCAGTTCTTAGAACCCCAGGGTGCAGAATTTGTCACTTGCCTTCTGTCTTTCCTATACCCCACCTTGCTCCTTGGTGAATTAGGAGAGGATGGAGGAAACTGCTGATGTAAGCCAGCCGAGGCTCAGTTGGATGACTTCCACAGAGTAGTAGGCAGGGTAGATTCCCACGATGTCAAAATCAGAGGAGACTCCAAAAAATGACAGGTTATTACCTTCTCCCAAAGAAAACACTTGCCTTGATTGCTTCCTGCATGCCTGCCCCCCAGCGATAGAGTCACCTTGATACTCTTGGCTTGGGAGAAAAGAGAGCTGAGAATAGAACAGAGGTTTGTCTGTAACAAGGGAAAGCACCCTGGACAAAGGAGAGAGCCAGAGAAACTGGTATCATGGAGGTAGATAGCATTGGAGAAGTTAGTGTCAATAACAGTGGCCTCTTATCTCTTTCTCCACAATTAATGCTGTCACGCATCTGCATTTTTGTCCATGTATGCACATATGTTTGTGTTTCCTGATGCTTTAGATTGTCTAAGGTATCGTAATGACTTATCCTTAGTTCTATAATAGCCCTTTTTTTTTTCAATTGTTTTATGTGCTTTATTTCATTTAATCCTCTTAGCAAAACCCTGAGTTAGGTAGAAACTCTTGGGTAGAGTTTGAATGAAGACAAAGTGGGTACATATAGCATTATTCAAGCTGTCACCCTGGACATATATTAAGTAGCTCGGATGACATCCTAGCTTCTCTTTGGGCCCTAAAGAATCAAACCTCCTTTAATAATACTATTTTACATGTAATTGGGAAATAAGATATACAGGCACTGGGGCATAGAGATCCACCATGCCCTACTGGAAAAGTCAAAGGGGATATGAGAGAAGATATGGGAGAGGGCAGATTGGAGGAGGGGATATCCTGTGGGACTGCAATTTTGGGGCGGTGGGTAGGGGAAAAACGGGGAGAAAATGTGTAACTCAAAATCTGGTGGAAATGAATTATGTAAATCAGAAGTTAATAAAGCACTTGAAAAATGAAAAAAAAAGAATCAAACCTCTGCTCAGAGAAGTTAAGTAAGGATTTATGGGCAATATTTTATTTTTAAAGATTGGTTTAGCTTAGTCTGGAGTTGCAGGGCTACCCATATCCCAATACTGAACTGAACATAAGCTGCTCCATTTCTGACCTGGGCCATTTTATTCTTCCTTAGGCAACTTAATGGCCCCTTACTCCTGGGGTCCAGCATATTGATTACAGATTTATTGTAGATGCCTGGTTAGTATGGTATAGCACACTGCAGTCAAGACTCCCAAGCTAGAAAGATTTGCTAGCTTCAACCTCCCTAGTAGTTGGGATTATAGGCATCGCACTTTACTGGTAATGAATGTGAAAATTATCCTGCTCACCCCAGCTCTGATAAACTGAAAGGGGAGTACACAATGGACAAGAAATAATAGGATGTCTGAGAAGGTGTCCTGTGGCAAAACTGAGTGTGGCAACAGAAAATCCACAGGGAAGAAAGGTGGGTGGCCAGGAGCTAGATGCCTCGTGGTACAGTGAAAAGAGTGTTGGCGAGTTCAAATGCTGAATCTATAAAATTCAAGGGCTGGATTAGATATCCCTTCCAAGATGAAACCTGTGAGCATTCCTCTGGGGTATCTGTGTTTTTCTATTTGTGATATACACACCACTGACCACTAGGTATCAACTCTGTTCAGGAACTCAGTGCCCTGTCTGATCAACCTTTTTGGACTGTGAGTGTTCCCAAAGTCACAGATCTGTCATTCTTTATAAAAGAGCATAAAAAAGACTGTGCTGCCCAGCTTCACTTTGACAATGAAAGGCTGAATCTCTTATGATCTGAATTCTTTTAAATGGAGGCTGCCACTCCTCACCTCCAGGATATCTGGTTAAGTTAAAATTGGACCCTGCAGGATGTAGGTATGAGAAAGTCAAGGAGGCCCAACAGGATTGAGGAGTCCAAGACCCTGGGGCTTACTGAGGAGCCAGCACTCCCAGCTAATGTCTGATGAGAGAGGTGAGAGCTAAGAAAAATCTCTGTTAGTTTTTCTTTAAGGAAAGGTGTTGTGGTTTGTCTCAGCTGAGTGAGATGCCCTCTGACTAGCGAGTTTGTTTTTTGGCTTGCTTGTTTGTTTTTTATTGTTCCTTTTTTCCCACTCTACCCTCAACTCACCCAGACTTGCCAAGGCAACTGCTAGCATTACCACAATAAACTGGAAACTCGGCCCTGGACTGTGAGCTAGGGGACAGATGCAAAGGTCCTATCCCCGGCATAGTGGTGACGCAGAGTAAAGCACTTCAGAAATGTTGGTCATCTGACTGACAGACTGACCTGGCTCCCTTTGGCATCCCAGAGCAGCTTGCAGAATTTCTGGGTGCCACTTCCATAGGCTCATATCTGCCTTGCTAAGTGAGGGACCTGCTGGAAGCTCTTCTCTCAGGGCCTTGGGATTATGCTTGTTTTTCTAGTGGGTAGAGTGGCACCCAGCAGATCCAGGATGACCTGATAGGAACTGAGATGGAAGGATAGTAGGGAAGACGGAGCAGGTCAAGAAAAGGCCATCCAATGGACAAATATGAAAATCAACAAACAAGGAAAATATTACTGCTGTGTTGCACAATAGCATCTGCTGCACCATATTGCTGTAGACGTGCCATGGAAAGCTTTTGCTCTCGCTGGGTCGTTTTGGGGATCAAATGAAATAATATATTATTCAAAACATTTTCTTCTTTTCTTTTTAAAAAACTTTGCTTTCAAGGATAGTTCTCAGAGAGGTCAGAAGGAGGCATGCTGGGGGAAATCTAAGATATGTAAAAGCAAAATAAATCAATAAAATTATTTTTTAAATACATGTAAAAGTGCTTTGGAAATCTTAAGGCCTATGTAATTGTTAGCTATTATATAGCACCTTTCACCTGTTAATAACAGGTATTGATTCATTGCTCTTTTAATGGTCATAAATAAGTGAGGCTCAGAGAGGTCGCTTAGAGACACAACCAGACCAGTACAGAACATGGAAACCAATCCAGGAGTCCCAATTTGAAATCTCAGATTTGTGTGCAGTAATTCTTGAGAAATCATGAAAGAGGGGGCAGAAATGTGTATCTGGGGTCCTTTTCCCTCCAAGCTACATGAGGGTAGAAGGGCAAAATTGGCTTCTCAAAGGCTGTGCATGCCAAACAGAACCTCTGGCAGGTCCTACCCCCCTGGAAAGTATTGACATACAGGCCCAGGGATGGATTCTGTTATTTGTTCAAGGACCTGGCTCACTAAGCCTGAAGAAGATCTTCACTAAAGTTGGTTGCAGGGTCCTAAATGTTTTAGCCACAGAAGACCATCTATGAGACACTGTTGTGTGTGGGAGGACAGAACAGAAGGAAGTGGGACTATTTGGTGCCAGAAAAATAGAAGCATAATATATCTTTACTTTCTATTGTCTTTAGGTTCAGCTTCTGTTATGTAAACAAGTGTGAGTATGTTCTCAGAGGATCATGAATCGGGAGCTAGACTACAGAGGCTATCTAATCTTCTTGTGTAAACTTCTCATTTAACAGATGAGGAAACTGAGGCCAGGTGACTTGCCCAAGGTCACACAGGTTGTAAGAATCATGAGTGGAATTTGAGCCTAGGTCCTCTAATTCTAAAACAAAAGCCCCTTTCACTTACAGAGTATTTGGTAATTCTCTAATTCCAGGTTGTGGCTACCTTGTTAAACTTTGAATATGGAGACATGACAATAAGTTTTTGCCTATGGAAGCTGAAGAGCAGGCTATTGATTCTATTGGTTTAGTCAATGATATGGGATACATCTAAAGGCCAGACAAGCAGGTTCCTCTCACTCTTGCTGCTGCTGCTTGAGGAGTGAGGTTCATACCAACTCTTGCCTGTGGCTCTTTGGGATTCAAAAGAATGAGATCCCTGGGCCTCTAATCGTTACAATACTTTATTGGTCCAGACCTGCCCCAGCTGATGATTTGACGTTGAAGGAAAAGAATAGGAGATGGTAAGAGAAGAAAGAAGCCTTCATTCCAGGGAAAAGCAGAACACTCCCCAGCTTCCCACCCCAGATCAAAGGAGGCAAGGTCCTGTCAAGATGGATTCCCAGCCTATTTGCATCAACAAGGGGGAAGATTCAGTGTAAGAGTGAGCTTGCAGAAAGCATATGAAAGTGGCGAGCCACTGAGGACTCACGTACAAGTATCTCACAGGAAATGGAAAATGTCTCTACCTCCTCCTGTCCCACCTCATGCAATAAGTACAAGTTTGGTGGTCTGTGAGGCAAGATTTCAGGTGAACAATAAGCCTGGGGAGACAGTGTAGCAGAGAGAGAGAGAGAAAGCTAAAAGGCATTAACTATTTAAAGAGATCAAAGATTGAGAAAAGTGTCCTGTATATACTGTTTATAGAATCTCTTTTTGTGGTGGCAAAGAACTGGAAATGAAGGGGGTACCCATCACTTGGGCAATGACCAAATGAATCATGGCATATGAGTGTAACAGAATACTATTGTTCTGTAAGAACTGAAGAGATGGTTTCAGAAATACTGGGAATTCTTACAGAGTGAAGTGAGCAGAATCAGGAGAACCATTTCTCCTATAACGTCATTAGGGAAAAAAAATAATTACTTTGAAAAACTCTGATCAGTGAAATAATTAACCATGATTCCAGAGCACTAGTGATGAAACATACTTACCCTGCTTACCTCTGGCTTTCCAGAGAGAAGTATCAGAAAAGCTTGGTCTCACTTGGTCGGAGTAAGAGAAGTCCTTCACTCAGGAACAAAACCGCCAATCTGAAGGAGCAGTCAAGGCCGGAATGGTGCTATAATTACAGAAAGTGGATTCCAAACTACCTCCTCATTGCAGTTCTGTAATCATTATTTATTCCATCTGCTATAGGCAGCATCATGGTGCATTGAGAAGAAGATTGGATTTGTAGTCAGGGATTTCAAGGTCTTACCTGTCACCCTCACATTCTATGTGACTTCAGGCAAACCATAGAACCTCTCTTGGTCTAGATGGTCTCTAAGACCCCTTTCAGTTTTATTTATGTGATCCTAATGTACACAGATCCCAGCCAGATAATTCACTCCTTAGTGTGAATGGAGAAGGATATAATGAAGCAAATCAATGCAATCAAGAGAATGTCAGTCAACAAGCATTTATTAGTAAATGCCTACTGTGTAAATGTGTGCCAGGCACTTTGCTAAGCACTGGGTCTACAAAGAAGGGGAAAAAAAAACTCAGTCCCTGTCTCTGAGGAGCTTATATTCTAATGGAGGAGACAATATGTAAAAAAACAAATAACTATGTAATAAGAAGACATATACAGGATACATTAAAGATATTTAACATTGGGAAGGGACTTTTCAAACCTCTTTTTGTTCATCAGTTTTGACTGCCTTGTCAGCCAAGCTTTGAGCCAGAGTTGCTGATAAAACAGTCAAAACACTTGCCCTTCTTTCCTTTTCCTCAAATTCAAGTTTTTCAACCTAGTATTTAAGGTGAGGCAGGAAAACACAGAAAGCATCCTATTTCCTGGTAGGGAGATGACCCTATTCCAGGACTCTCATCCCCCTCAACAGAAGGCATCCCAACCGACTTCTGGCACCATGTTCCCTGAAAGAGAAACCAAACCTGGAGCTTTGTACCCTTCCCCATCCCACCTCTGAACACAGTAATATATAGTGGCAAGAGAAGTAGATTTAGTCTGAGGACTTGGAATGAAAAGAATATACTTTTGTTATCTTGGGCAATCACTTTTCCTTTCTCTAGGTCTCTGTTTACTCATCTCTTAATCAAATGGGTTAAATAAAATGATCTCTAAGACCTCCTTGAAATAGTTCTAATCCCTGTGACCTTCAGGGTAAACCTCAGGGAATAGAGAACAGACCAAGGTGGGCTGGTCTTTAGTGCCAGGGGAAGGGATCAGGGTTAGTGTGTGAGGTTTAGGTTTGGGTCGTAAAGAGTTAAAGAAGGGGTACTTATACACCAACGACAGTTCAGTAACCTTTAAGCAAGGTGGCAATTTATTCTACTGTTGATCTCCTATTTATTTATTCATTTATTTGCTGATTTGTTTGTTTATGCATGTCTTCTCCACATTCCACCTTGGAGTGAAGCTGAGGGCCAAAGGGTTCGCATCTGTGAGAATGATGGGTGATTTCAATTACCTAGTGTGTTCCAATGGAGCCAGGATACCTGGGTTCAAATCTTGTCTCTAATACTCACTAGCTGTGTGACCATGGATAAGTCACAATTCCTCTGGCCTTTAGTTACCTCTATAAAATGGGAGGGTTGGACCAGATGGGAGGGTTGGAACAGATGGCTTCTAAGATCTCTTCCAACTCTAGATCTGGGATCCTATGACCTATCTGCAGTCACCTTATCTCTGTCCTTTCCTATTAATCCCCCCATCTACCCAACCTTCTTTCTTCCTGCCTTGCCCTCCTTCCCACTCTCTGGTCTTTTTCTCCCTGTAGGCAACACGAGCACATCGGGGTGAAAGCACAACTGCCCTTGATCTTCCTGTCATTGACCAATACCCCCTATGCCCAGACTGCATGAGAATGAAAACTGAGAGGTTGACACTCAAAGAAAAGGTAAGGGATAAAAAGCAAGATGTATTCATCTAACTGCTATGTAAGTAAGTATATGCTGTGTTTGGGTGCCCATCGATGGAGGGAGTTTTGCAAAGTTCATGGCCAGGGTCTTTTAGGGCAGAGAGAAAAGGGAAGGCAGGGGAGCTTTACAAAATGTTATCTAAGGTCCTGGAATTTAAAATGAGGCCACCAATAAAAGACTATGTTCCTGTGGTATAGTGGTTGAGAACCTGTCTCAAAGCCAGGAAGTCCTGCCTCTGACACATAGTAACTGTGATCCTGAACAAACCTAAGTTTCTGACTATAAATTCAAAAGAAAGTGCAAACCTGAATTGATAGAAGGATTTTCTATAGTCCCTATCCTATGATACTTACCCTTAGAAGTTAACAGAGCCTATGTGATGTTGAGATTGGGATTTCTTCTGGACTTCTCCCTGACATGATATGTTGCTTCTTTCAGCATGTATTCTCCCAACATCCAGCCTTGGTACATAAGCAGATGTTTACTTTCTCAAGATTTCCTCTCCTGCCTCTTGAAAGTACCTATGATTGGTCAAAAGGGATCACACTGAGCTATTATTTAAACAGTCTCCTCTAATTCAGACCAACTCTAATTTCCCCTTCTTAAGTTGATCCAAAAAGAGGAGATCCAGTGATAAAAATCCTGGGACTGTTAGTCCTTCCTAATTTCCTAATCACAATTGTCTCCCAGAGCCTTGGAGAACCCCAAGAAATAGAAAGGCCTAACTTACAAATTTTGTGCCAGACACATTCTATAGTGATGTCCAGCCCTTTGGTCATAACAGCCTATCAAGGACTTTTTTCATCAGTTCTAGGAGATGGAGACATAACCCTCTGCTGATAGTTTCCTAAAGGTTACTTTCCAGCTGATGGAGCAGCTGTCCTGGTCTTCACTGATTGTGTGTGTCTGTGTCTATGTCTGTGTCTGTGTCTGCCTGCCACTTGGTCAGCACACATTCCACCCATTAAATTCACACTCACCTATTCCAGCTTAGTCTAAAGGAAAGAGCTTGGGTTCAGAGTCAAGAGACCTAGGTTCCAATCCTGGATCCTCTACCAACAAGTTGCACAACTTATGACAAATCATTTAACTTTTCAAGACCTTAGTAATCCCCATCCATGGATGGGAGGGAATACTGGACACAACTTGTTTCCCTTCGGATGAATTGGTTAATGACACTCAGAAGTTTTGAACTTCAAAACCTGGTCATGTGGAGAACAGGCCCCTAGGGTTCTACAGATTGAGGATGTCTTAAAGGCTTCTAGATGGTTCTGCTGTATTCAGAGCATATGTGGAAGTGACTGGAGTGGAAGGCACAGCTCAGGTTTGCTACAGTGGTTCTTTACATAATTTTCTAATTGTTTTCATCAGCAGGACTCAAGATATCAAGGCCTTCCCCATTTCATAAAACCAACCCAAAAAATGATGATTCTGGATGCCCCAACACACCTACAACTTCCCCTCATGGATTTTATGAATGATAAGTAAGTTGAAGGCTTATAATAGGACAGTTAGTTCTGATGACATTGTGGGGAGAAAGAGTAGCCATGAAATTATAAGATCAGGACCTGCAGTAAAACCTTGATGAACCAGAATCCTTAGAGGAGGCATTTTACCATCGAAGCTGGAGATTCTTGCTCTGAGTCCTGAAGGACCCAAGAGGCACAGTCTCTCAGTACCCACCACTACTGCCCCTCAACCAGATAATTCTCTTACTAAAATATATTCATTGTTTTTTAAGTAACACATTTAAATTAACTCACTAACCCCCCACTGAGCAATTAAAAAAAAAAAACCCTCAAGACATAGCTGCATAGCCAAGCAAAACAAATTCCCATATTAACCCATTTCTAGAAACGGACAGTGATTTCATCATTTTGTTTCATTCCTTCCTTGTCTGTCAGGAGGTGAGTGGCCTGTTTCTTCTCATCCTTTTGGACTCAGCTTGTTATTGCAGTGATCAGAGTTCTAAGTCTTTTGAACTTGTTTTTCTCCATAGCGTTGTTACTATGGTATAAATTGTTCTTGTGCCTTACATCAATCCAGGCAATTCTTTTGAGTCAATAAGCTGAAACTCAAATACTGATATGAGAGGATTGAGAGAATTTCTTAGACCAATAAAATCAATTTTTCCGAAGCGATGGGGAAGGGGTAGGTTGCTTACTTAACCAAGCGTTGCCCGGTCACAATTTTCCTGTTTCAACCCTGTTGCTGAAAGTAGTTGTAAAACTTGAGTCCACTTTCAGTTAATTGACAATTTAACTACTTACTAGGTACCAGACGCTGGACTAAGCAGTGGGCATACAAAGAAAAGGGGGGAGTTTTCATGAAGCTCAAATTCTAATATGGGAGACAGTATAAATGTGTATGTACATAAAAAGTACATACACTTTAGAGGGGAAAACACAAGAAGCTTGGAGTGAGGACTGAGAAGAAAGGTCTGTTGCAGATTGTGGTGTTTGAGCTGATTCTTGAAGGACACCTGCCTCCCACAGGTACTAGCTGGGTGGGGCAAGTCAGTTCCCTTCTGTGAGACTCAGTCAAGGGGGTGGTTATAATAATAGCAGTAGCAACCTTACAGGGCTGTTATGAAGAAAGGCTTGTGTAAACCGTAAGACAATATAGCAATGTGAGATATATTTATTATATTATAATTATTATATGGGTATTTTTTTATCCCTTTTTGTACTCCATGAGAAATTTACTAAGTAAGTTTCATGAAGCCAGGAAAAATATTTAATCCTTATTTCTCCTCCACCCCCATGACCTAGAATGGTACTATTCATATAGTAGTTATTTAATTAATGTCTGTTGAATTGAATTTAATATAACAAAAATCCCAGGTAACTGAGAGTTCTGGTTAATTGAGTTTCAGTTCATCAAGGCTTTACTGTATTTTACTATGTCTCAGACTTAAGTGTAGGATCTGTTATGTACTTTAAAAAAATACATTTATTTATATCCTTTGTTTTTATATCACCTAGGTTTCCTAATATATCCCCCTCTTTTCCCCAACTCCTCTGAAAGTGATTCTTTATATCAAAGATCAAAAAAAAAAAAAAAGGAGGGGTAGAGGGGAGTGGAATGGGACAATCCAGCAAAGCAAACAATTCTTTAAAAAAGCCTGAAAATCAGAAGTGATATTCCATACCCATAGTCTACCATATCCATAAAGAAGGTGGGGAGGGGGTAGTTTATCATATCTCTTTTTTGGGACCAAGCTTCATCATTACAATTTCACAGCTTTCAATTAATTGTCGTGTGCTTTTAAAAATAAATTTTGTTGCTATATCTTGTTTCTTGTATCACCTCCATATCCCCATGTATCTTTCCTCCTTCCCAGCTGCTAAGAAGCCTGCCTTTCAGAGAGCCATCCCTTAGAACAAATTATAAAAAAGGAAAGGGGGAGGGAGACGCTCAGCAAAACTAATCAAGATATTGAAAAAAACTAATATTCTATGTAGTGTTCCACTCCCATAGCTATCCTGCAAAAATCTGGGGGAGATGCCTTCACCTGTGTCTTTGTTCAGGACAAATTCTGCAGAATTCATTTTTATTTGTTTTGTTGTTATTCTTCCATTCACATTGTTGTAGTCGTGTATTTTTTTCCCCAGATCTGCTTGCTTGACTTTGTATCCTTTTATCTAAGTCTTCTGCATGCTATCTAGTCATGTATTCTTAATTCTTTACAGCACAGGATTATCCCATTGCATTCATGTATTACAGTTTGTTTAGCTATTCCCCAATTGATGGGCATCTGCTTCATTTCCAGTTTCTTGGTACCACAAAAAAGTGCTGCTATAAATATTTTATTGTGTACTTTAAAAAATAATAACCCACTTAAGTAAGAACCAAAGGTGAATAGACTTAGCACAAGGGTGAAAGAGGCCCTCCCCAAAAGAGAGCCAAACTTAAAAGCCCAATTCACACCATAAGAAAAAAGGACACTTACAATTTTGCCATGTTTCCTTCTCATAAACAGGAATATTATATGAGAAGACAAGTTGGCCTTCTTATCTCTCTCTTCTAGTATAACAGAGCACTGAGGCATTCTGGTACCTTTGATAACCTGGAAGTAACTGAATTCCATGTTTGGCACCAGAAGCCAAAGGGTGTTGGGAGCTGTGCCCCAGATCTCCAGAGGTATTGGCAGCTGGTAGCATGCTGGATACAGGAGTCGAGCCTGGAAGTCAGGAAAATCTTAATTCAAATTCCTCCCTCAGATACTTTCTAGCTGTGTGACCCTGGACAGGTCACTTAACTTCTCTCTGCCTCAGCTCCCTCATCTATGAAATGAGGATAAGAACAGCACTTTCCTCCAGGGCTGCTGGAAGGATCAGATGATCTCTAAAGCATTTAGTATCATGCCTGGTACACAGTAGGCACTTAATAAATGTTTTTCTCTTCCCCACCCCCTTTCAAAGTTATTTCCATTGAGATAATGTGACCAATTAAAGAATCCACAGCCAAAAACTTCAACAAGGGTAAAGAGTTCTGGATTTGGGGAGTTAGAAGACCTGGATTCAAATTCCAGGTCTATTGCTTACTTCCTGTGTTACATTTGATATGTCATTTCACTGCTCTAGGCCTCTGCAAAATGAGGGGGTTGAACCTCATATGCTGTGTACATACATACATACATACATACATACATGCATGTGTGCATATGTGTGTATATGTATACACACATATATAATTCTCATTTGAAAACATCTCTGTGAGGCAATATAGGGCCTCGCATATAGTGGGTGCTTAATAAATGCTTGTATTTAGGTGGTATAGAGTTAGATTAGTTGGTTTGCTAAATGGTATGTCAATGGTGGAATGTTTCCATTGGCTAAGATGTTAGCACCGGAGAGAGTCAGGGATTTGGCTACAGAATACCCCTTGTTCAAATCCTGACTGATACTTACTTATCTGTGTGACCCTGGGAAGATCATTTAACCTCTCTGAGCCTTAGCTTTTTCATTTGTAAAATCAGGGTCATAATAACACCTACCTCCCAGGGTTGTTCTGAGAATCCATTGAGATCTTCTGTATGAAATCATCTAGATAGTCAATGGGTAGAGTGCTGAATAACAATCCTGTCTCAAACATTTAGGAGCTCTAAGTCATTTAACTACTCTCAGCCACAGGTTCTTCCATATAATGGGGATAATAATAATACCTACCTTACAAAGTGGTTGTGAGGATCATATTTGTTAAGTACTGTATATGATCATATATAATAAATGTCAGAACCAGAATTTGAACATGTGAAATCTTGAATCCAACTCCTTCACTCCAGTGATTATATCCTCTAAGCCAATGGAAATATGCCACCATTAACACAACACTTGGGAAATGTCAGGATAGACACATTCAGATTTTCCTCTTGGAAATAATACCTTGCCCAATGAGCCATGTGGAATGTGAGTTTTCAGAATGTTGAACTGAAAAACATCTAGATGAGTCAGGAAATTTGCTGAGGCAAGATTGATTTGAGGGTTATGTTTGTGGAAAGAAAAACCAGGACATCATTAGGACTCTCTGGTGATTTGTGTCATTAAGTATGTGATGACCAGCCACTGGGCTGTTTTCATGACTTCACTTTTTCCATGGCCAAGAAGCCTAACTCAGGTAATCCATTGCCTCTTCCAATCAGGTTGATAAACACAAAATGCAACTCTTCAGGAGCCAGTGTCAATGAGGACATCAAAGCAGGTTGGATATCTTTTGGAACCCTCCTGGCGTAAGAAACACCACCCACCGCCTAAAATTGGGAGTTCTCAAGTGTGTTTTTAAAATTTTTGAATAGGACTCTCCACCATTACCATTCCTCATCCTCAACAAGATAATCATTACCAGCATCAATCATAACAGTACTCATAATCACTAACATTTACATAGTACTTTAAGGTTTGTGAATTGCTTTACATATATCACCTCACTTTATTTTCCCAACAACTTTCTAAATCAAGCACTATTATTATCCCCATTTTATAGATGAAGAAACTAAGACAGGATGAATTTAAGTGCCTTACCCAAGGTTGTACAACTCGTAAGTGTCTAAAGCAAGATTCAACTCAGATCATCCTGAGTCCAGGTCTTAGCACTTATGCCACCTGGCTGACTCTACAAAATCTCCTTTTCCTCTACCATTTACCCCTTTTCCTGACCAGGCTACTACTGTATTTCCTGCTTACGGCCATCCAGATTTTTTAAGGGTCCATCCCATTGTATCTAGGCCCTTCAAGCTATTTCATTTGATTGCACCCCACCCATTCCCCCTCACTTAACCTATAATTTTATTCATGTAGGAGGTCCCTTGTAAAAATGTACTTCCAGTGTAGACTGGCCTGCTCTGTGATTTGCAATTTTCAAGAATTGTCTAGGGCCATAGAAAGGTTCAGTGACTTTCCTAGAGTCTTATATCCAGTAGGTGTCAGAAGTGGGATTTGAATCTAGGTTTTCCTGATTCCAAGGACAGTTGCACCATATTACCTCTCATCTCTCCTATAAAAATCAGGAATTCTCCTTTTGGATGCTGTCCACCATAGCTGAGCCCCATCCATTCACTGTGGAGAGGACTAGCGCCGTAGGAGAATGTAGGGTTTCTACCTGGGGTGAAACTCCCTTGGGAAGATGCAAAGCAGAAGACCCTCCAGAATTTCTAGGTAGGCTTAGTACCTTGGCACTGACTTCCATGCCCTTTGGGACCTAGGTCACACAGTCTCCTTGGATCAAAGGATTTATAGCTGGAAAGGACATTAGATATAGTTTAACCCAACCATTCACTTTCTAGACCAGGAAACTGAGAGCTAGAAAAGTGAGGTGAGTTGCTCAAAGTTGCAGAAGGAGCAAGCAGCAGCTGCACCAGTGGACACCCCCTTCTCTGCCCTCTGCCAGTACATTCCCAGATATTTGCTTGTTCTGACTGGCAGCGGGAATAGAAAAATGAAAAAATCTGCCTATAGCTTCAGGCATCATTTTACTCTTGGCCAAATCTTTTGGGAAAAGTCAGGTTCTTGCCTTATGCAAAAGAATAAAGGTGAAATAATGCCAATTGACATCGAAATCTGCTTTTTCTGGGATCGAGGTTGTTTTTAGGTGTTGGGGGGGCGCCTCTTTTGGTTTTAACCTATGATTTTTCATTAGTACAAAGAAATCCTAGTATGGAAACTCCTTCCACCTCTATAGATCACCAATTCATATGTAGTCATCTTAGGAAGTTTCCTGCGGGGTAGCAGAAGATTAAATGACTTGATTAGGACTACACAGCTAGTGTGTGTTCAAGACCTGACTTAAACACAGATTGATTCCAGGATTGGCTTTCTATCTTTTTGTGCAGTTCTGCCCCTCGATAAAGCACTCTAAGATCTGTCAAATGCTTTTTATATATATTATCTCATTTGAGCCTCATAATATCCCTATGAGGTATATAATAGAAGCATTTTTCTTATCCCCATTTTATAGATGAAGAAGCCAAAACTCAGAGAGGTCAGTGGGTTGTGCCCATGGTCACCTAGTAGTAAAGATCAGAACCTGGATTTGAATATGTAACATCCTAAATGGCACTCTATACCCCCTATACCAGGAAGAAGAGCTAGTCCTTTGCATAGTGTGGACCAAGTGTTTGGGAGCTTCCCAGGCTGACAATTCAAATTTAGCCTGACTCTTAAATCTTCTCTTTATTAGTTCTCATGATGTTCATTAACTACCTGTAGGCATCAGTTTTTTTAAAAAAGAAAACCCCATTTCTTAGCTTTATGTAGATGGATCTGGTCCAAAAAATGTGGATTTAAAGGACTGAGCCAGATTCTACTCTAGTGAAAGGACAGTGATCATGAATGTTTTAAGAGCAAAGCCTGAACAGACTGGTGCCAGGTATAACTGGAGCCAATCTGTGGAGTGTGCCACAAACAGAATAGCCTGTGTGTACAAGAAAGGAGAAGATATAGGGGAAGCCTAGGGAAGGACCACAACAAGAATGGGCCCCATGGGGGGCAATCTACAGGTCAGGTGTGAAAGGTAGGGCCAATCAATGTAATAAGAAGACTTGAATCAATTCGTTAACCTGTGAAACTGGCTCTTGAGTCACCAGGGCTAGACTGAGTAAAAGCATACATAGCCTCAGTCCACAGCATTTGGAATTGGAGGGAAGAACAGCATGGGGCAATGGGAAGGGTCCTGAATTTGGAGACAGAAGATATGGGTTCACATTCCGCCTTTACCATTAACTGCCTGTGTGACCTCCAGCATCCTTCCTTGTCTGAAATTTAGTATAAATTCTTACAGCCTTGAAATGACCTCTCAGTTCCTGCAGTCTTCACCGGTAGCTGAAGCAATATTAGCACATTCCTATCTCTGGTACATTGTCACTGTTTCTGCTGTGGGTCAGACTATAGCTGGTGCTCCCTGCCTTGGTGAAGTGCTGTGATAATCATGATAAGAGCAGTCTCTTGTTCTATAGTACAGCTTTTTCTTGCCTATACATGCTTAATACATGCTAACTGGCCGGTTTATCTCATAGTATAGTGGATAGCATGCTGGCTATAGAGTCCAGGAGGCCTGGGCCTGAATCCCACCTCTAACACTTGACAGCTGTGTGACCATAGGCAAGTCCCTCAGTCACTTTTAGCCTGTGTCGTTATCTGCACAATGGGGATAATAACAGACAGCTAAGTGACCCAGTGTATAGAGCTGGACCTGGCATCAGGAGAATCTGAGATCACATCAGACCTCAGATATTTACTAGCTGGTTGTAAGGGTTATGGGATTTAAAGATCTTCCATGCCCCGTTGGACTTGCTGACTGTAGCAGCAAGCACCCCAAGCGTGTCCTCAGGGTTTGCTGCCCATA
>NW_027187313.1:9131409-9131561 GCF_028583685.1 Petaurus breviceps papuanus | reverse complement strand
TTAGCCTAGGGGCAGGGAAGATCTTTAAAATTTACATTCGCATTACACTGACGTAGCAGGAAGGGGCGGAGCAAGAGGAAGCGGAAGCCAAGCTAGCGTTCCTTCGGTGGCTGGCGGTGGTGGTGACGGCGGCAGCAGCAGAGGCAGTGGCA
>NW_027187313.1:9016923-9131399 GCF_028583685.1 Petaurus breviceps papuanus | reverse complement strand
ATATTTGTAATCTCTATAGGCATTGTGAATATGGCATTGCTGATACACTGGTGACCCTAGTAAGTCACTTAACTTCTGTTTGCCTCAGTTTCCTCACCAGTAAAATAGGGATAATAATAACACCTACCTCCCAGGGTTGTGAGAGATCAAATAGGATAATATTTGTAGAGTGCTTTGTAAACCTTAGGGTGCTATGTGAATGCTGGCTATTATTATTATCACAATTATTATACTAGACAATACCTATGTGATGATGTTGATCGTCAGATGAGATGTTGTGGGTAAAGGGATTTTTTTAAACCTTAAAACACCATATAAATTTCAGTTATCACCATCATTATTATTAATAATGATAGCTAATATTTATATAGGACAAGTGTTTTACAAATACTAATCTCATTTAATCCTCATGACAACCCTGGGAGGTAGGTATTATTATTATTATCATTTTACAGATGGGGAAATTGGGGCAGAGTTGGTTTTTTTAAGTGACTTGTCCAGGGTGACATAGCTAATAAATATCTGAGGCCAGATTTGAACTCAGGTCTTCCTAACTCCAGGCCTGATACTCTAGAGATTCGCTGTACCACTTAACTACCTCAAGGAAAGTGTACTGTATATGGCTACAACTTGTTTAACCCATCCAGTTTGCTTAATTAAAAATGATGACTTCAATTCTTCTAATTTAGAATTAACTTTATGTTAGCACTAATATAAGGAGAACCAGAAACCTAAGAATGAGAGCTAGCTAGTTTCCATAATTGATAGGAATATTTATATATGCATGATTTCCTTGCATTTATCTCCTAGTTGAGCCCAGGAACCCAATGACATACTGGAGACTTCAGCCTTTGTTTGTTGTTAATGCTGCCAAACTGAATCAAGCCTGCAGCTTGGCATGGAATTCCAGAGCTCTGAGCTCTGGTCCTGACTCTGCCACTGTGTAAGACACTAAACCTCTTGATCTCTTCATCTGTAAAATGAGAGGGTTGGATTAGATAATCATTAAGATCCCTTCTAGCTCTGATACTCTATTTCTATTGCTCTGTGTACCCTGTACTCTATTTCTGTTACTCTTGGATCATATTTCAAATGCACTTGGCTAGCTTTCTGAAGGACCACTGAAATGAACCATTCTGTAAAGGGGAGAATCCCTTTCTAATGTCCACAGTTTACTTTCTCTCTTTTGAAACATTAACTCATAATTTCTAGAATCTTCTTACAGAAGAGCACACTTGCACATATATCCCCTTAAAAAAATCATCTGGAAAATTGGATTCTAGTTTCCCATTAACTTATTTTCCAATTTCTGATATGCTTTCATCTGCATTTCCCATCTGTCTTCCATCAACAGTGGCTCCTACTACTTTGGTTTCAGGTTTATTAGTTGTATCTATTTCCTATGTTTCCTTATCCACTGTGCTCCCAACCTTTCTGACAAGCAGATGATATCATTAAACAAAATTATAAATGCTCAGGGTTTGAAGGTAGGGGAACTTTTCCCTGAATGAAAAATTCTCTTTATCAAGTAGAACAATCCTTCTGAAACGTAAATAATTCCACCATCAGCTCTGCACTTCTCCCTCCATAAGCCCCTCAAACCACTCCTTGTTTATCTCTTTTTATTATTTCGGGTATCAGTCAGAGTGCATTCAATCAACATTTGTCATGATGGGGCATGGATAATGGAAATAAAAAGGGGAGAACTGATCCCACAACCAACTTTTTGAGATTATAGGGTATGGGCCATTTTTAGTCCCCTAACAAACTAGAGGATTCCCCAGTCAAACTAATGAGGTTACTGAGCATGACAGTCATACTAGGATTTGGGTTTTAGCTTTATTTCCTACCACCATTTTCCCCAGAGAAATTCCAGAATAGCCTCATGTGTCTGCTCATTCCTCTTTAGCCCATGAATGTTGGCCCTAATGGGCAGCTAGGTGACACAGTGGGTAGAACTCTGGGCTTAGAATCAGGAAGACTCGTCTTCAGGAGTTCAAATCTGTCCTCAAACACTTACTAGCTATATGACCCTGGGCAAGTCATTTAACCCCATTTGCCTCCGTTCCTCATCTATATAATGAGCTGAAGAAGAAAATGGCAAACCGCTCCAGTATCTTTGCCAAGAAAACCCCAAATGAGATTCACAAATAGTCGAACATAACTGAAACAACTGAACAAAGACGAAGGCCTGATAATTGGGAAACCCACCAAATGGTAGGGAAAACAAGGTGAAGCCTGGATAATCCTTGAAATAATCAGAAATTGACTTTACTGGACTGGGGAGCAAGCATTTATTAAACACCCACTTAAAGTGCTAGACTCTGTGCTAAGTGCATTCTCCCTCCCTAATTCCTGCCTCCAATCTGTTACATAAAGTAGTCATTTGGTAAATGCTTATTGAAGCAAATTTCCCTCCTCCCTGCAGGAAAAAAAAAAAAAAGAGAGCTTAAAAATCTTCACAGTTTCATTCATTCCTTCTACTTTTCTCTCCTCTAGAAAATGTTCAGTACAGACTGCCAATGAGGGCCATCTGGTGTCCCAAGAAACCTATACAGACACGATATACTGACTTTATAACATCCTCCAAGAGTACTCGGACTCACAGAAAAGAATCTCCTCCAGATCCAAAGAGTACGTGGGCAGAATTCAACATCAGCAAAACTCCTAAGCACAGTAAATACTACTGATTCACTCATAAGCCGTCCTCTTCTCCTGTCTTCCCCCTCCCTTTCTCCATGCCCAGTCTTGGCCATTTTGCATTCTTTTGTATTCCTTCCTAAGGAAGATCTTTTGCTCCTACTATTATGTCCACCACCCATATCCAAATAATATAATAGCTTAATTTATAGGATTATAAATACTATTATAAATATAGGTTAACATAGAACATTGAAAGTGCTTCTCATTTATCTTCAGTTAGATTCCAATTAGTACAAGGCTTTCCAATTCCAGGTTGTGAGTTGTCCAGGGATATTTTCTCTGTCGGTCCTAGAGGGTCTAGAGATCCCATCTGGTGTTCAGCCTGTAAAAACAAACAAACAAACGAGAGAGAAATAAAGACCATCTGTACCTCACCTTTGCTTCCTTCTGGCAATTAGGTGGCAAAGGGGAGATAGTATTGGATTTGGAATCAGGAAGAC
The DNA here is from genome assembly GCF_028583685.1 of Petaurus breviceps papuanus. Taxonomy (NCBI): domain Eukaryota; kingdom Metazoa; phylum Chordata; class Mammalia; order Diprotodontia; family Petauridae; genus Petaurus; species Petaurus breviceps. The sequence goes on along the minus strand of NW_027187313.1, from coordinate 9,128,256 downwards.
CTGCATTCAAATTCTACCTTATACACTCACTAGCTGTGTGACTCTGGACAGGTCATTTAACTTCTCTTAAGCCTCTATTTTCTGCTCTGTAAAATGGGGATCATAATAGCACCTGCCTCATGGAGTTATTTTACAGAATAAATGAGTTAATTGTGTATAGCACTTTGCAAAGTTTAAAGCAAGTGACTTATAATCATTTTGTTGACTTTGGCCCAAAGATACTATGATTCAAATGAATGGCAAATGGCAAGTGATTAATTACTACAGCACAGGTTCGGTTTATGGCCCTTCAGGGCCACCTTTTCATGTAAGTGCCTCACTGTTACTGCCCCCTTTATATATACCCAGGACCTATCTAATAGGTCACAGTAAGGATGGTCACAGTTACTTGCTAAAGCTTAGCCTTTTTGGTTTCCTTCAAGTCACAGCCAAAGTCCCACTTTTGGGGGGAAAAACAACAACCTTTCCCAATCCTCCTTAATCTTTGTGTTTTTCTTCTGAAATTACCCCCAATTTATCCTGTCTCTATCTTGTTTGTATATTGTTTCCCCCATTAGACTATAAGCTCCTTGAGAGCAGACAGTTTTTTAAGGGTTTGGGCTTTTTGTTGTTTTTTGTTTTTATTTTTTACCTTTTTGTATTTGTTTCTCTAGTGTTTAGAAGAATGCTTGGCACTCATTAGGTGTTTAATAAATACTAATTGACTGACTAACCAGCTGAACTGGTAAAGAGAGGAAAGAGAAAAAACATACTTATTAAATTTCCATTAGTAGCCACTTTGGATGATGGCTGCAGAAGAAACTAAAGAAATATCTCCCCTCCAACATCTCCTTAGAGCAGGGGTGAGTGTTGGGAGCCAGAGGCCTGAGCCAGGACTTCAGATAATTACCTTGATATCAGTGGACTCTAATATCAAAGACCTCTTTGAGATGTGACTTTTCACTAAGTTAGCTCCTGAGTTCTTTTGATATGGGTTGCATTTAAAAGGATGTTGTTTGAGTTCTGAGATCAATAGGCTATGCCCCAAGACTTTAGTTATTGAGAGCCAAAATATTTGATTCTGCAGTCAGGTATCTTTGGGTGGTCAGCTCTAAACGTGATGACTTTTGAGGATTGCAGCTTTGGCTTTGAAGTCTGCTCTCAAGCAGATACCAGAAGCCTAGATCAAAGGTCTTATACTAAGACTTTAGTCTCCCAGATAACAAATCCTTATCAAATTATCTATTCTATGCTACTTCCAGGAAGCAACAGACTAAGGTAATGATAAGAAAACTTGAGATCCCTTCCTTTATATTATTGCTCTATAAAAACCTTGTCCTAAGAATCAATAAATGGAGTTCATCATTCTTCCTTGAACTACCCACATGGCCTGGTCATTTCTTATTCATGTCTCTGGATCATGCTAAGTGCTGGACACTGAGCAGGTGAGGAACCATGAAGAAGAGCAATTAAGGAGAAATACTAAGTAGAGCATCATACCAAAAATGCCAGCTAGGTCCTTTCAGATGAAAACACTAAATAATTTTATCTGTTGGCTTCAGGGTTGTATGGAGGGCATAAAGAGCACATACTTATAGACAAGATGTTTGTGTGGGTGAGGGCTGTGCATTCCAGCTTAAATGGCGGCTCAAATGGGGATGGAATGGGATGAGTTTGCTCAAAGGTTCCTGGTTAAGGAAGGTAATCCTAACAATCAAAGGATCTCAGAGTGTGAAGGAACACCAAAAGTCACGTACATGGTCCAAGCTAAGCAGAAACCTTCTCCATATCCTCTCCAACAGGTATCTGTCTGCCTACAGACCTCTAATATGGAGAATTTACCCTGCCCTGAGGCAACCCACATACCACCTTGAAGAAACTCTGTGAAAGTTTCCTTTATATCAATCCAGAGTCTGCCTTTGGGAAACATCTACCCATTTCTACCAGCTCTGCCATCTGCAACCAAGCATAATAAATCTAACCCCTTTTCCACATGACAAGCTAGATATTTAATCTGGAGAAAAGAAGATTCCAGAGAATCATGACAGCTGTCTGTAAGTATTTGAAGGGCTGTCCTATGAAAGAGGGATTAGACCTGTTTGGTTTGACCCCCGAGGCAGAACCAGCAGCAGTGAGTAGAAACTGAAAAGACTAAAACTCAGGCTTAATGCAAGTAAAAACTTGTTCCCTACTCCAGCTATCCCACAGTGAAATGGGCTGGTTCCAGACAAAGCCGACTCTCCGCCATGGAAATCTTTAAACAAAAGTAGGTCTCCTTCTCAACTATCAGTCAAACAATCTGCTATCATTGGTTAAACGTTGTTGTTGCTGCTTCATTCATGACATCAGGAGAGATTGGATTTAAATGAGGCAGAGCCATGCAGTCAGTCATCAGCCTCACTCTCTCCTCCAGACTCATTAGAGTCTGAAGCAAGGCACAGGGCAGGATGACTAGCAATGACCCAGCATTTGTTAAACACATTCGACATGGCAGTTATTGTGCTAAACAAAATGGAGCAGTCTCTTACCTCAGAGAGCTTTTGTTCTCTTAAATAAAGCAACATGTGTGTGTATGCATATATATGTATATGCCCTTAGATACATATGTATGTATTTGCATAGGGAATAAATAATTTGGGAAGGGAGGCCACTAGCCATTGAGGGATCAGAAAAAGGTTTTATTGAAAAAATAGCGCTTAAGCTGAGTCTGGAAAGAAATAAGGGATTCTCCTAGATAGGGGTGAGAAGGGAATGCATCCTGGCATGCAGGATGTCCAGGGCAAAAGCACTGAGATAGGAAATGGAGTCCTGTGAAGGTTGTTGCTGTTGTTTGTCCTTGTTCTCAAAGACGACCATCCAGGAGGTGGTCTTGACTTGCAAGTGAATTGGATGTAAGTGAGGCAGGGCTGTGTGAGGTCACCAGCCTCATTCTCTCTTCCAGAGCCTTCCGGGTCCAGTGGCCAGATATAGAACAGGATGACTGGAGGTGGCCCACTCTGTGAAGGTATATTGAGAACAGGTTGTGAAGAATTTCAAAAGCCAAATGGAGGAGTTTCCATTTGATCCTACAGACAGTAAGAAGGCACTCAAGTGTTTTTGAGTAGGGGAGTGACATATTCAGATCTGTATTAAAGGGCAGTCACTTCGGAGGCTGTGTGAAGCAGAGGTTGGAACAGGGAGAGACCTGAGTCAGGAAGACTGATGCTACCATCCAGGTAAGAGCTGATAAGGACCTGAATCAAGGGGGTGGCTATGTGAACAATGCAAAGGGGACAAATTCAGGGGATGTTGTGGAGTTAGAGATGTATTGTATTTAGCAGTGGATTGGATTGGGGGAGGGCAAGGGAGAAAGGGTGAAGATTGAAGGATGATACTGAGGTTAGGAAGGAGAGTGATGCTTTTGATAGAAATAGAGACATTTAGAAGAGGGATGATGAGTGGGGGACGTGAGATGTGCCTGGGACATCCAGGTGGAAATAGGACAGTTATTGATGTGGGACTAGTTCAGCATAGATACTCAAGCCAACCACACAGATATCTGAGTCATTTACATAGAGATGACCATTGAACCCTTGGGAGCTGATGAAGTCATAACAATAGCCAGCATTTATATAGCACTTTCAGGTTCGTGAAGTGCTTTATAAATGTCATCTCCTGTTGCCATCACAACAGCTCTGGGTTCTGTTATTATTCCTATTTTACAGATAAGGAAACTGAAGCTAAAGGAGGTTAAATGACTTGCTCAGGGTCATACAGTTAATGTTGAAGGCCAAACTTGAATTCAGGGCTTTCCTAACTCCAGCTCCAGTGCTCCATTCACTATGCCAGATAGCTGCCTCTAAGAAAGAGGGTGTGGTGAGAAAACAGTAACAACAGTAGTTTATCTAGATGGATTGAGGTCTCTTCTAACTTAGAGGTTCTTTGAACCCCTTAAACCTTTGCACCTTGAACTTGCCTTATCCCCCCCCAAAATCTATCTTCCAGGCTAAATAAGCCCAATTCCTTTCTTTTTTTTTTTTTTTTAAAGCAATAGGGGTTAAGTAACTTGTTCAAGGTTACACGGCCAGTTATTTCTGGGTGTGATGCTGAGTATCTTAGCCCGGATTTGATCCAGGTCATCCCGACACTGGAGCCGGTGCTCTTACTCGCTGAGCCACCTGGCCGCCCCTGCCCAATTCCTTTCAATCAGTGGGGTAGTAACCCTGGTCTTGGAGTCAGGGAAGACTTGAGTTCAAATCCTGACTCAGACACTAACTTTGTGACCTTGGGTGAGTCACTTAATTTCTGCCTGCCTCAGTTTCCTCAACTGTAAAACAGGGATAATAATAGCATCAACCTCATAGGGCTATTGTAAGGATCAAATGAGACAATACTTGTAATGTGTTTTGTAAACTTTAAAGTGCTGTATAAATACTAGGCATTATTAATAATAACTGGCATTCATATAGTATCTACTGTGTCACAGCCTGTGCTAAGTACTTTATAGTTATAACCTCATTTGATTCCTACACTAAACCTGGGAGGTAGATGCTATTTTATTTCCCATTTTATAGTTGCAGAAACTGAAGCAAACAGAAGTTAAGTGACTTGTTTAAGGTCACACAGCTAGGAAGGGTCTGAGGCCTGCTTTGAATTCAGATCTTCCAGCCTCCAGGCCCAGTGCTCTATCCTGTGTGCCACTTAGCTGTCTACTGTTTTTATTAGCTTAGGTGGCAGTCTCCAGCCCTCTCAACATCTCTCTTATCACCTTGGTTACCATCCTCTGGACATGCTCCAATTTACAAATATCCCTCTGGCCTCCAGAAGTGAACACAGCACTTCCCTCCCACAAATGGAAGACAGTACAACAATTCTGGAGTCCTGTGGGAGCAATACTGCTCCGGTCCTTGGGGGTCATTACTTGGTGGGTCACAGGACCAGAGTTCTATGATGGGAACAGGTTCTGCAGTCTTCAATTCACTTCGCTTCAAGTCCAAAGGCAGAGGGATACCAGTGATGGTGAGCCTTGTCAAGGTTTGATTGATCAGTTCAAACTGCATTGTGAGTCTGACTCACAAACTGGGAAAAGTAATTCTGCAAAATCTAATCTATTCATATATTCATTATACATATATATATAATCATAATCATATTGATTATTATAAAAATCATAATTCCCTCCACAATAGCCAGATGAAAAAGTGCTCCAAATCTCTAACAATTAGATAAATGTAAATTAAAGCAACTCTGAGGTTCTACCTCATACTGGCAAAGCTTACCCAAAAAATCACAACATAAACCAAGAAAATGAGAAATTCTGAGGGACTATGGGAAAACAAGCATGTTAATGTCCTCTTGGTGGAGCTGTGAATTGGTCCAGCCATTCTGGAAAGTAATTTTGGAACTATGCCCCAAAGGTTACTAACCCGTACATAGTTTGCCTAAATAATGCCGCTATTAGGCCTATACCCTAAAAGATTTTTTTTAAAGGGAAAGGATCCTTAATACAAAAAAATATTTGTAATAGTTCTTTTATGGTAGCAAAGAAATGGAATTTAAGGTATACTCATCAATTAGGAAGGTTGAATAAATTATGGTATATCAATGTAATGGAATAGTACTATGCTTTAAGAAATGATGAAGGGCATATAAATCTCATTACTCGTCTGTCTGAGTTCTGTAATTATGTAAAAGGGAAAAAAATAAACCCTTTTCTTCAGAAAAAAAAAAAAGAAATAATGAAAGGGATAGTTTCAGAGAAACCTAGGAAGACTTTTATGAACTGAAGCAGAGGTGAGTAGAACTGAAACAAACCAACAAACAAAAACTTAATTTGCATAATAACATCATTGTAAAAACAACTTTGGATGATTTAAGAACTCTTGTCAATGCAGTGATAAATCAGGATTCCAGAGGACTAGGGATGAAGAGAAGTAATGGAATCAGGATTGAGATTGAAGTGTATAATTTTTTTGGATATGGCCAATGTGGAAATTTGTTTTGCTTGACTCTATGTTTGTTCCAAGAGTTTTTTCCCCTCTTTTAAATGGTGGGGAAGGTAAGAGGAGGGAAAGAAAATCAATATCTTCCATTCAAAAAAGTGAAATTAAAAATTTTAAAACCAAGCTGTCATTTATTACTTATCTATAAATCTTGTTTCCCTTAGTAAATGTAAACTCTTTGCGGGCAGGAACTGTTTTGTTCTTGTCTTTTTACTCCCAGTGCCTAGCCTTGTGTCTTCCCCATAAAAACTCCTTTAAAACATTGGTTGAAATTCTGAAGGACTCATGATGAAAAATGCTATTTACCTCCTGAGAGAGAGAGCTGATGAACCCTTAAATGCAAACAAGCATTTTTTTCCACTTTCTTCATTTTTCTTGCTTTTTTTGCAATGTGGCTAATATGAAATATGTTTTGCATTACTTCACATATTTAATTGATATCTTATTGCTTGCCTTCTCAATGGATAGGGAAGGGACTGGAGGAAGGAGGGAAATTTGAACATCCAATTTTGTAAATGAACATTAAACATAAATAAATGATGAATTTAAAAAAAAAATAAATCTATGATCTATCCCTGCCTCCCAAATTTATTGAACTGAATGGAATGGAATTGGTCAACTTCTAGAATCTAGGTGTGGCTAGGAATATATTGACCCCAGAGAAGCACTCCATAGTAATAGCTCAAATACTCAATGGATCTGTGATCTTATAAATGGGGCTCTTCCTTCCAGTGATGCAAATAGGAACCCACGCAGGCCTGCCCCTCCTGTGTGACTCTTGTCACTCCTCCAGGTAAGCCAATTGGAATACACATAAAAGACTTCACAGGTGTTTTAGCCTTAGCGCTAAAGCTAAAAGCTAAGTTACAGTAAGTTACAGTAACGCTGCTACTAAACGGTTAACTGTGCCCCTCTCATTTGGTGATTTGTTCTTGCAGTGGATGAAGTTAAAAGGGACAGAGAGAAGAGAAGGAATACTAGTATTTGACAAATAATGGAGATGGGAGTTTTCTTGGGTCTTGATACTGAGTGCCCATAGAATACATGAACTGTGGTTCTTTCAGTATGAACATACTCTTCATAAGGGCAGATAGCAACCCATTCTTACCTCTTTACCCTATACAATTCTTGTCTACATTATTCCATTGATCCTCCAGAGGAGCTTTACCAAATATGTCAGTGCATTTCCTCCAAATCTCATCAAGAAGACTAAACTATAACAAATGTTTGATAACATGTAAACTAATGTTAAATATAACTAATATATGATAAGGTGCATAAAATATAACAGATGTTTAATAATATGTATACTAGTATAAAAATCATTAATATATGTTACATAAAAATATAAACTAGTATATAAAACCGTGTATAAATTATATAACATACCACAAGCATATAATAATTTATGAACAAATATTTAAAATATAGCTAATATATGACAACATATATGACATAAAACTAATGTTAAATGAACTTGTTCTAATTAATTATAATCTGAAATAATGCCAGTGTAACAGAATTATGAGGTAAAAACTTTCAATATAATATCTAAAAAAAAGGAATGCCTGAAGTAAGAATATTGCTGTGCATTTCCAGCCTTACCAAAGCAAAAGAGTGCCCTAACAGGCTAATACAGGGAATCCTCTCTGTTTTACCCACATATTCCTAGTAGTGGTGATGGAAACATAAGGATCCCATCATTTTAGGCCCTATCCATTAAAACCATCCAGTTCCCTTTATGAACTCTGTGCCTATCAAGAAGACTTCACATCTTAATTTCATTTCCCTAGTAGACATCTCTGCTTGGAAAAGAAAGAATGTATCTACCAAATGATGTAAGTATTTTTAATCCACTTAGCAACTATATTTCTCATTATGAACAAATAAATCACATTATGATTTATGAACCAGTCTCTAGTGAGCTTGGTTTGTGGGGAGCTGTGTCCCAAACTTTGGTTCCTCTTGGGTGAACTGATGAAATTGAGACTGAGCACAGGAAGCTGATGGACCTTCAGGAAGAAGCCTCTTCTCCTTCTAGCACCTCTTAACTCTGCCAGTGCCTTGGGGAGTGGTTCCCCCAAGTTTAAAATGACTGTTCTGCTATAAAGTCGCTCTGTGTTCTAAACTGACTGTTGTCAACTTTTCATCACTGGTTTTTAACTTGCAAATGTTCCAGTGGGTTCCACTTGATGATTCCCTGCCGCCAGTAAATGGAAGGCATCATCCAACACACTCCAAAGATCCTTCCAAGACAATAATAGCTCATACTTACAAAGGGCTTGAAGAATGCTTTGTAGGCAACAACTTTGTGAGGCAGGTTTCCATTTAACAAGCAAGAAGCTAAGTAACTTGTACAAAGTTGCACAGCCAGGAAGTGTAGAGGTTGGGACTTGAACCCAGGGTTGGGCTCTTTGTAGGAGATCACACACAAAGCCTTAATGCAGATCTCTCCAATGGCTGGGATCTCTTTGACTATTCTACAAATAGAAGGGGCAATCTTCCTCCAGTAAATTTCAGAAATGAAATAAAGCTAGCTATTCCCAAAGGAAAACTGTGGGAGTTAATTCTGTTTGTCTTTATTGTGCCCCAAATGAACAATTTATTTTGTATTGTCTTATATGATTCTTTAGTTGATTCATGAACATAATGAGTTCACTCTCCAACAAAGGTTTCATAGGTAAGGGAATGTGCATAACTCACTTATTTTGTATTTCCCATAGGATCTAACTAGGTGTACCCTAGATATGGTTACAGCACATCAGAACTAGAAAGGTTTAGAGACCATCTAGCCCAAATCCCAAGTGGTGAAGTGGATGAGGTGGTGCTGTAGATTTCAGGGCCTGAAGTCAGGAAGATTCATCTTCATGAGATCAAATCTGGCCTCAGACACTTCCTAGCTGTATGACTCTGGGCAAGTCACTTAACCCTGTTGATCTCAGTTTCCTCTTCTGTAGAATGAGCTAAAGAAAGAAGTGGCAAACCACTCCAGTTTCTTTGCCAAGAAATGGGGTAACATTAGCTGGTTAACTAATGGTAACATTCTTTACCCAAATGGGGTAACAAAGACTCAAGGCTAAAACACTGAACAATAGCAACAACAAAATCCCAGAGCTATCCTTTCCCCCCAGTTTCTTAATCCACTTTTCCTCTTCAAATTACTTCCTATTTATCTTTGTGGAGGCTGTCAATCATACCCCTCCCCCAGCAGAATGTCAACTCCCAGAGAACAAGAACTCTTTTTTTCTCAAATGAAAAGCCATTTAGCACATTACTTTACAATAAGCAGTAAGTAATTAATAAATGTTGAGCTGAAATATCCTTTTAGGTCAGAGTCTTGCTGGTAGGATTGTAAAGAAAAAAAAATCATAGAATTTTAAATTGGAATGGATGCTAAAGATCATTCAGACCAAGTTCCTCATTTAACAGATGAGGCATTTGAGTCCCAGAGATGTGGAAGGGGTCCTTAATCATATAAGTAGTACGTAATAGGACCAGGATTCAAGTTCAGGTCCTCTGACCCCAAATACAATGGGTAGAGAAGTACACTGTATTGCTACATGCCCAAGAGTATACTTAATTTGTATATAACATATAATTGCAGCTAGGTGGCGCTGTAGTGGATAGAGCACTGGGGCCAGGAGTCAGAAAGACATACTCCTGAGTTCAAATGCAGCCTCAGACACTAGTTGTGTGACCCTGGGCAAGTCATTTCAGCCTGTTTGCCTCAGTTTCCTCATTTGTGAAATGAGCTGAAGGAAATGGCAAACCACTCTAACATCTTCACCCAAAAAAATCTTAAATGGGGTCACAAAGCATCAGACACAGCTGAAAAAATGACTGAACAAGCATATAATACCCAGTTCAGGTATGATATACATGACTATATTTGGTATACTAAGTGTTCTATGGGACATCTATAAAGAGTTCCTGCCTTTGATGAACATGTAATCTAAATTCGGAAGATAAAGCACACACATGCGTGTACACACCTAATTAAGGGTCCAATAACAGGCCAAAGTCAATAAATCAAATGCATATGAAATGAATACCACAGATGACTCCTCTAAAGACTTTGTTCACGTCAACCTATAGCCTTATCCCACTAAAAGAAAGAAATCATCATTTAGAACTAAAAGGTCCTTTAGAAGTCATCAAGTACAGCCCCTTGGTCACGTTACAGATGAGGAAGCTAGAGCTCTGAAAGGTGAGATTAGGAGGCAGTTAGGTGGCTCTGTGCCTGGAGTCAGGAAAACCTAAACTCAAATTCAGCCCCAAACACTCATTAACTGTGTGACCCTGAGCAAATCATTAGCCTCTGTGTGCCTTAATCCACTGGAGAAGAAATTGGCCGACTGATCCAGTATCTTTGCCAAAAAAAAAAAACAAAAAACATGGACACAGTTTGGTCCATGGGGTCATGAAGGATCAGAAACAACTGAACCAAAAAGTGATATCACTTGTCCTAGATCACAGGGAGTGTGACAACCTTGGGATTCTCTCATACCCTATGATCTCAATGAAGTACATCAGTCCAAGTTCAGCAAAGTCCATGATGCCACACTGCCTCTGATCCTATTTAAGCTGCCTCTTACTTCAGCCCTTCCTGAGCTGAGCCTTCCGCTAATGACCCAGAGTACTCTTTAGTGTAGCCCCACCTCAGTATCTCTGCCAAGAAAACCCCAAAACAGAGTCAGACACAACTGAAGCAAGTGAACAACAACAGGCCAGAAATCTGACGCTGGGATGGGAAACCACAAAGTCAACAAGTCAGCACCCAGAGTGGAAGTGCACTCACTCCAGAACTGCTAGCAGCTTGTCTCTATTGTATCAGCGGGTTGTTTTTTTTATAGAAAAAGAAGCATTAAAGTATATTATACACTCTCTAAATGAATGATGAGCTTTACAGAGCCCATGCTGAGCATTGGTCAGGCTCATGCAGCTTTGGGACAAGGGGTTTTCCAGGTCCATCCTACATATAAACTACAATTGCCTTTGCATGTCTGACTATCCCAAGGGCATTTCCTAGTTGTCCAAGGGATGACCCAACATAGACCAATTAGAGTTTACTGTCCTTAAGGACTTGGGTGGAATTATCCATGCCGGTTCCAACTTTAGCAGGTCCTGGATCCCTTCTCTCTGGTGATCTCCACTGTGGTAGTGGACTTTCACAGTGTCCTCTTCTAGCATCTGCTCATGTTGTCCTGTGGTGTCCAAACTATGCTCCTGGATCACATAGGGCGATGCTCAGGGTGTTCTTTGCTGATCTAGTTGGGGTTAGAGCTCTCCAGAAAGGAGAGAGAAACAGATAGAGACACACACAGAGAGAGACAAAAACAGAGGGGAAGAGAAAGGGAGATAGCAGGAGAGAAGGAAAAGGTGAAGGAGGGAGGGAGGAATGAAAGGAGTCAGAATAGAGAGAGAAAAATGGTGTAATGGGAATGGGAATTTGAAGATCTTCCTTGTCCCTTAATAAGCCTAAAGGAATTTGATTGCCTTCCCTGTTTTGAAGACATACCCTCCCCCCATTAGACTGAATGTAATCATTTGGATCTGTGGTAGGAGGAGTTTGCTGAAGGGTGGAGCTGGGCCCAAAGGAAACTGGGAGTCAGAGCAGCTAGACTGATGGGAGGAAAGGATGCATCTGAGGAAGTCAGGTTTGTGAGTATAAATGTTGGTTTGTGGGAAAGCTAAAGGATGCTGTGGTTCTATGTGTTTCTGTGTCTTATTAACTTCTCTACTAATACGATGGAATCAGCTTACTGGTTTTGGGATTCTATTTTCTGGTATCTGAATGAATGTTTTGCTTCTATTTTCTATATGGAGAGTATGTTATATTTTGCAATTGAGCACTATGTCAGCATATTTATAGTGGCCATTGGCACTGTGAATATTGCATTGGCACTGCATTTGGTGATGAGGATGTAAGAGCAGGTGAGAGAGACAGAGACACGGAGATATAGAGACAGAGAAAGAAATAGAGAGAGCATTTGTTAAATATGTCAATGCCAAGTACTGTGCTAAGTTCTGGTGATATAGATACAGGTAAAAAGAAAAAGTCAAGGAATTGACATTCTAATGGGTGTAGAAAACAAAGGCATCAAAGGGAGCTAGAAAGCATTGTGTGGAAGACAAGTGGTAGGGAAGGTCCATTTGGGGGCAAGATGAAGAAGTGATCTGAGGAAGCACGGGCTGGTTCCAATTGCAAGAGAGCATGGCTGGCATTCCAACTACCTCAAATGGAAGTTTGAGGAGGAACTTTCCCAATAGGACACCAGCCCAGAGATCCTCCTTACTACAGCTCAGCCAGGAGGAAGGTTGGGAGCACTCTCCACCTTTTATCCTTAGAGTGTTTCACAGTTCCTCTGATGTTTCTTTCCCTAAACCAGCACATGAAAATCCTACATATAAACTACAATTGCCTTTGCATGTCTGACTATCCCAAGGGTACTTCCTAGTTGTCCAAGGGATGACCCAACATAGACCAATTAGAGTTTACTGTCCTTAAGGACTTGGGTGGAATTATTCAAATCATCTACTTTTTCCAGGCTATGCACTTGTCCTCTTCCAGGATAGTTCTCAGACTTTGGTAGTTCTGAGATATGTATGAATCCCCCCAGATTTGAACCTAGGATTTGTTGTCTTATTGGTGTCATGTGCAATGAATAGCAAGACTGCTTAATGACTATTTGTTGAATCAAATTCAGTAGCTAGAAATAGTTGACCAGATGAGCAAACTGTGATATTCATATATATTAGCCATCCCTCTGTTCCCTCTTGTACTTTGAGGAATCTTTGGCAAGGCATATGAGATCTTAGGTCAGTGAATTAGAGAAAAATGAGCCAAGATCAGACAGCTGATCTTTTCTATGTCCAGGAAAACTTGTTTCTTAATTATAGAGAACTCTGGCGGATTTGGCTCAAGGCTGTAACTCAACAAGAATGTGGAGTTTTAGGGAAGTTAAAGTCCTCTGATTTGGAGTATTTGCCTTGGAACATGAAATGGGTTAGAAAACAGATCATACTTTTTGCCTCAGAGACAACTAGGGTTGTGTCAGGACTAGCAAGTGTCTAGGACATATGTATTAGGGATATTATTAAAAGGAGCAAAAGACGCACTTGTCATGTATAAAAATATCTTTAGCTGATTTATTTCGTAATAGCGAAAAACTTGTAACAATGTTCATATCTAACAATTTGGTTGAACAGAATGAAATGTGATATAGCAATATAATTTTATATCATACCATTAAAATGACAAATGAAAAATACAAATAAATATGAAAAGACTTATATGAAGTGATGCAAAGTAAAGTTATTGAAAATCACTTTTTTGACTCTGTTTCTTCATCTTTAAAATAAGGAGGATTAGATCATTGGCCCTCACACTATGGACCATGGATCCTTTGGGGTCCCTGAGACCTTTCCAGGAAGTCTAAAAGGTAAAAGTATTTTCATAATAATACTAAGATATTGTTTGCTTATTAACATATTCCTCTTTTTTCTGACTATAAAACTATATGAGTCTAGATTTTCTTCCTATACTTCTACCAAAATAACAGTGTCACAACAAATTGAATGTGGAGGCAAATATGAGAAGCTAGCATTGAACCAAACATTAAAGAGATTTGCAAAAGTATATAAAACAATGCTACTCCTACTAGCATTTATTTCTCCCATTTCTTTATTTACTGTATTATTACATTGACTTTTTCAAAACAAAGATTTTCCCATTTTTGCTATCTCAGAGTTTAGTTCATTTTCCTCCTTCCTTTTGATAACCCCCCTCACATTAATAAATTAAAATTGTTAATTAATGGTTAAATGATGTATATGCTACCCCTCCCCCCATAGCAAATTTCTCAGCCAGGTTCCTTGAAAGCCCAGGGAGAATCTCCCCCATTAATCAGTCAATAAACATTTATTAAATACCTACCATATATCAGGCACTGTGCTAATAACTAGGGGTATAAAAGGGAACAAAAGACAGTCTCTACTCTCCAGAAGTTCACAATCTAATGGACCACTAGCAATTCTGAATGGCTAGAGATCAAATAAAATGAGTAGCCAAAGTGAAGGGAGAAGAAATGTATTAGCCCACTAAGGAAGACTGCTTACTGTATGTATAGCAGCTTCAGTTTCCTGGGGTACAGATTTGACTTTAATAGATTTCTCAGCTCTGCTCAGAGCAATGACAGCCATTCAGCTTCCTTCTACAGCATTTTAATGGACCAGTGGGATGCCGTCTGGCCTTAGAGGAAAGTTGTTCTTGAAAAGTTCCTAGTTGTGTACTGGTGGCAACATTTTTGGGGTCCTGTGTAAAGCATGTGGCAGGGTTTTATGTTTTCAACATAAACAAGATGAAGATAGTTCGGTTAGGTTTTGTTATTTAGTCCACAGCAGAAAGGGCATTAATTCGGTCATGTTTTGTTATTAGTTTGAAGCAGAATGGGCTGGGGTGGGGTGGAGTGGGGTGAGGTGGGAGTGTAGTTCAGTCAAATGGTATATTCCAATAACAAGGTTGTTTTTCTTCTATGATTGTGACCTGTCAGTGGAATCAGTAAGACCTATTTTAAAGTGCCAATTCTGACACATACTTTGACCTTGGATAAGACACTTAACCTCTCAGTGCCCCAGGTGACTAATAGAGGAGTTGCTGGCCTAAGCACTTTCACACCCAGAGGTCTCTGTTTTCCCACCTCTTCCACCCCTCCACCTGCCTTGACTAATTTACTGGCACCAAAAGATATTTACTATGGGACACTCTGAGATTAAGTGCTGCTATTTCCCCCCCACCCCCCCCCCCCGAGACACCTGCCTCTCCTTACTTATAAAGCTCTTTCTCCTTAAAAGCTTTATAGTAATTTTAGCTAACAGTATGGAGAAAATGATATTCCATTGACTTTCTTTTTTGGTCTTAGTTCTAATTCCTGCAAGCTCTTCTTTTTTTAATGTCTTCATGTTCCAGACCATTCATTTCTGCTTTGTAAACACAGGGAACCTTTCATGTTTCTTTGAGTAACAGTGATAGGAGTCTTTTCTGCTATAGCATGCTTACCAATAGCCAGTTCCTTGTCTTCAACTTTTATCCTCTTATCTTTTTCATAAGTTGCTATTTTCTCTTCTTATTCTCATTATTTCTCTTTAGGGAACAGTTGCTGCCCTCCAGCCTTTGAATGTAGGCAGGGAGAGTCTGATGCTTACCCCACAATCATCATTTTTTTCTCTCACTTTGGATCAAATTCTAAAGCTGGATCAAAAATATTAAACTGTAAAATAATTCTGTGTGGATTGTACCAAGGGTAATGGCAAGCACAGAAGTAGTTCACACCTTGTTTCAGCTATTGAATTAACACCTTGTTTCAGTTCAAGTTTCTTTTGAACCTTGTATCAAGTCTGTTAAGAAACAGAACATGTGAACCCCACGACTTATGACCCCTAGAACTCATGAACTCCTGCAACAGGAAGGGGAAGAGCTATATCATATATAAGGAAGAACAAAAGCTAGACAGACAGAATTTCCTGGGGTAAGCATCGCAGAGGCAGGGCAGCTGCTGCTGGACTGAAGACTGAACTGAGAATTGAGGAGAACTGAGAAGAGGACTCTTGTGGTGGCAGGGTCAAGAAGGAGAAAACTTGTGGTATCCTGGCACTCTGTTTGTCTGCTCTGTCTGTGTTGATGTTTGTTTGTGATACTTTGTACAGAAGCCCTGGGACCTTACTGGAAGTCCTGAAAGAGGATTTTCTAGTTGTATGTTTACAGAAGTCCTGGAGGTCTTGGGATTTTACTGATGATTTGTGCTGACATCTTAGACCTTGTTTGTGGGTCTGTGTTGATTTCACAGGCAGATAGTGAATTAGTGATGGTGCCAGCAATGTGCATGTATATTATCATGGCTCTGTAATGCTTTGTCTTCCGAGAAACAGGAGCTGTGAAGGACTTGAGGTGGCCTGGACACTGTGAACTTCAATGTGGAATGGGAACTGGATGAAGAACTGGACAAGGAACTGAGAGCTGCCTGTCTTTGAATCCAGGTGACAGTTGGAGCTGGGACCATGGAAGAGGAACCGTGGAAGCTGAGAGCCAGCCTCAAGTCAAGCTGAAAGAAGACTCTACTTGGATACTGTGTATTGACTTAGATTATGATTTACTGAGACCTAGGGGTGGAGAACTTTGACTTTTGTACTTTGTGATTGAATTAAGGATTTTGTGATTGACCAAATGAATGTATTTTGTTTAAAACTATGTGACTACTTTGGTGAAAACTATGTGGCCATTTTAGTGATAAGTTGTTGAGTTGTGACATGGTGAATACTGTATTTTGATTTTCTGTGATAAGTTGTAACATTTTGAATGCTGTACCTTGATTTTCTGTAAATGTTTTGCTCTGATTTGTTGTTGAATAGAGAGCTCACTATACTGTGTAATCAGGACCTTGAAAGCTGTTCATACCAGCAATCCTTTGGAAAGCTGCTCATGCTTGGCTTTACACAAGCCCTCTTTCCTCCAGTGACAGACACATGAAGTGCCTGCTGACTCAGTTGGTCTTGCTCTTCTATAGGGTTATTAAAAAATGAGGTCCCCACCCCATAGCAAGAGTATTAATTATAATAGCTAACATTGGGCAGCCAGATGGCACCGTGGATAGAGCAGTGGGCTTGGAATTAGAAAGACTCATCTTTCTGAGTTCAATTCTGGTCTGAGACACTTACTAGCTGTGCGACCCTGGGCAAGTCACTTAATCCTGTTTCCCTCAGTTTCCTCATCTTTCAAATGAACTGGACAAGAAAATGACAAACCACTCTAGTATCATGGTCAAGAAAACCCCAGAAGGGGTCATAGAGAGTCTGATACAACTGAAATAATTGAATAACATAGCACCATGTGCCAGGTACTGTCCTAAGTGCTTTACAATTATCTCATGTGATCCTCACAATAACCCTGGTGGGTAGGTGCTATAATAATTTTCACTTTACAGATGGGGAAACTGAGGCAAACAGTGATCAAATGCCTTGCTCAGTGCCACATAGCTAGTAAGTATATAAGGTCACATTTGAACTCAGGTCTTTCTGGCCCAGTGCTCTGTCTACTATACCACCTGGCTCCTCAGTGGTAAGAGACATGTAAAAATAAGAGAAAGACAATATGATATAGGTCAAATCCTACCTTAGTCATTTATGATAATTGTAATCTTGAGTAAATAATTTAACCTTTCTGACTTGCATATGTATTGATTCCCCCATTAGAATGTGAGATCCTTGAAAGCATACACTATTTTGCTTTTATATTTATATTCTCAGGGCTTTGCATATAGTAAGCATTTAATAAATGCTTTTTTCACTCACTCATTCATTCTAGGAATTCATCTATTATACCAGTTCCTAACCTGAAGAGAAAGAAGTTCATGTTCTCCCAGTCCCCGCACCTAAGTGAGAGTCCAAGGATGCCAGAGCTCCCTAAAACTGAGTTGTAGCTAGGAACTCCTTCTCACCTGAAGACTTCCTGACAAGTGTGAAGAAAGCCTGGCTCTCTTCTTTCGATAAGAAAGGATGCACTGTCCTCTGCATTTCAGGCACAGGACCAAAGCCCAAAATATCTTAGGGCAGCTCCATCAAAAGAGGTGAGTTTTCCTACTTCCCCAACTTGCTTAAGGAGAACAAACTCTCCTGTCCTCCCTAATGCTTCAAGGTTCCCCATATTCTGCCACAGTGGAGAAATGATGGGATTCCCCTTTTTATGTCCCTTGGATTTGCTACTTTTGTTCAGTCATTTTTCAGTCATGTCCAATTCTTCATGACCTCAGTTGGGATTTTCTTGGCAAAGATACTGGAGTCATTTGCCATTTCCTTCTCCAGCTCATTTTCCAGATGAGGAAATTGAGGCAAACAGAGGTAAGTGGCTTGCCCAAGGCCACACAGTTAGTAAGTCAGGCCAGATTTAATATATAGGAAAAATTGGAGATAATCTTAGATGCACAAGCATTAAAAAGTCTGAGAAAAGGTTCTATGAGAAGATGGAATTTTAGTTAATACTTAATGGAAGCCAGGAAAACCAGGAGACAAAGAACAGGAAGGTGAGAATTTCAGGCAAGGGAACAGGCTCAGAGTCAGAAGATGAAGTGTCTTGTGCAAGAAACAGCCAAGGAGGCCAGTGTTACTGGATCATAAAGTCTGTGGAAGGGAGTAAGAAGACTAAAAGAATAGGAAGGAGCCAGGTTAGAAAAGACTTTAAAAGACAAACAGAGGATTTTACATTTAATCCTAGAGGTAATAGGAGCCACTGTAATTTATTGAATGGGGGAAGGAGGGTAACATGGTTAGACCTGCACTTTAGTCAGTCTTTAAAAAAACATTTATTAAGCACCTTCTATGTGCCAGGCATTGGGCTAGTTGCTAGGGATACAAATACAGAAAAGAAAGATAACATCTGCCTTGCACACAAGGAGCTTACAATCTAACTAGGGAAAGATAACAAAAAGAAATTGAAAACAGAGGTTTAGGAGATCAAGGCTTTACCCTCCAATCCAAAGGGCCAAAGGGTACTGATGAGATATGAGTACCAAGGCTGATTAAATCTTTCCAGAGGATGAGATTTCCCATTGATGAGGCTCCTGGGAGCATTACTGAGAAGTCTGAAGAAGAGAATGAGTGGCCTGGGTCTAATCCTTAAGTGGAAGTTTTTAGGAAGTGTTCAGGAATTGATCTTTAGGAAGGTGAAGTTGACAGCTGAGTGGAAGATGGACTGGAGTGGGGAGGGAATAGAGGCCAAGAGGCAGACCAATCAGAAGGGCATTATAATAACCCAGACATAAAGTGATGAGGGCCAGCAGCCTGGTGGCAGCATTTGGGAAAGAAGAAGAGGTATAAAAGAGTTGTTACTAAGGCCTTAGAAACAGATTGGATATGAGAGGTAGGAGAGACTAAGAAGTCAAGGATGACACCTAGGTTTCCAGATTGAGTAACTGGGAAGATATTAATACCCTTGACAGCAACAGGAAAGTTAGGAAGCGGGGAGGGTTTTGGGGGAAAGCTATTAAGTTCTCTATTGGACAAGTTGAGTTTAAGATGCTAACAAGATACCCAATAGGCATATGAAAGATTGGAGGCTGACAAACAAATCTAAGGATTATTTTTGTAGAGATGATAGTTGAATCTATGGGAGCAGATGAGATCACCAAGTGAAATAGAGGGAGAAGAATAGAGGTCTCGGGGAAGAATCCTGGATGATAGTTGTGTGTGTGATCTAGATGAAGATCCAGAAAAAGAGAACGAAATGAAGAAGTCAGACAGGTAGGAAGAGAACCAGGAGATTATTGGTAACTGTGAAGAGAATAGTTTCAATTGAATGATGAAATCAGAAGTCAGATTGTAGAGTTCAGAAGAGTGAGAAGAAAGGAAATGGAGACAGAGTGTGAATGGTCTTTTGAAAGGGTTTAGCTATGAAAAAGAGGAGAGATATAAGATAATAGCTAGTGAGAATAAATGGATCAATAATATACCCAAGAATAAATTACTATAATCCTCCAGGGGGAAAATTGCATCTGAAATGGAATAGAGGACTTTTAGCATTTCTGATGAAAAGACAAAAAAGAAGAAAATGAAAGAAAACCAATCAATCGACAAGCATTTATTAACACTTAACTGCATTTTAATAATTTTTATAAGCAATGAGGATACAAAGAGAATGTGAAAACAGTCTTTGGCTTCAAGGAGTTTACTTCTAATAGGTTGATAATATGTGCCAATGGGTGTACACACACACACACACACACACACACACAAGATATATATAGAATTAATGGAAGTTAACTTTAGAGGAGAAGTCTGTTAGCTGAGAGTATGGGGGCAGGGGTAGGAACCAGGAAAGTCCTTTAGCCCAAAGTATAATTTGAACCAAGTTAAGGAAGAAAATAATTTTAAGAGATGGAGGTGAGGTGGGAGAAAATTCTAGGTACAAAGGATAGCCAATACAGAGGCATGGATATGAAATAAAGCATCATGTATGAGGGAGGAGTAGCAAGTGAGCCAATGTAGTTTGAATGTCAAGTGCATGGATAGGAGTGATATGTTAAAAGACTGGAAAGATAGGAGGAAGTCAAGTTGTTAAGAGCTTTAAATGCTAAACATAGGAGTTTATATTTTATCCTAGAAGTAAAAGGAAGGCACTAGAATTTATTGAGTAGGAGGAAGCCATGGGTTAGACCTATACTGTAGGAAAACTATTTTGGCAGTTGTATGGAAGATTGATTGGAGTGGAGAGATACTTGAAGCAGGAAAGCTAATAAGAAGGCTATTGCCACATAGAGAAATACATGGCCTCCATTCCCCCATTAAAAGAAATAAAGTAATAGGATTGTTCAAGAAATAAAACCCACCATTTTGTAGTTTATAAGAAATACATTTAATACAAAAAGATTTAGCTAGATTAAAAGGGATCATTTGTTCCTGAAAGGAAACATCATCTATGTAAAGCAGTTTTGATTTTAGTGGACTAATCATTGAAACTTGTCATATTTTTTCCTGTGAAATTACACAATTTAAATTATTTATTTACTCTAGTGTCCATTTTGTTAATTCATATTTTCAGAAAGCCATCCTTAATAATAGCCATATATCACATAGATTACTTGTAAAATAGAGAAAGATTAAATACTATTGAATACCATATCCCAATGCCATTTATGAGGTAAATATAGCATTATTTTAAAACTTAGCAAAGAAAAGGCTAATAACAACAATGATAGATCAGTTTGCCTGATGAAATAAGAAAAATACTAAATAGGATATTAACTAATAGAATATAAGAATACTTTTTAAATGACTATTTCATTATAATCAAATAAAGTTTATGAAAGTTATCCAAGTCTGGTTCAACAGGAATACTATACATGTAACACATCTCAACCAAAAAAAAAATTAAATTACATTATTCAATCAATATATACAGAAAAGCCATTTAAAATCCAAAATTATTTTTAAAAGATAAGAATGGAAGGATTCTTTCTCAACGCAATAAAAAGTATCTTCCTGGAGCTAAGAGCCAACATAATATTCAACAGAGAAATAGTAGAAGCAGGCTCACTAAAAACATGTATAAAACAAAATATCACTGTCATAACTTCTCATTCATTTTCAATTGCTACTTCCTAAAAGAAACTTCTCTGATACATCTTAGTTGTTAATGTTCTCCCCATCCCTGCTAAAAATGACTCTGTATTTCCTTTTGAAATTTTTTGTATCTACTTATATGTGCACGTGTTATTTCCTGTCAGTCAATTGTAAGCTCTTTGGCAGAGAGGACTTTCATTTTTGACTTTGTATCCTCAGCTAAGCACTAGGTTACATGCCTGCCAAATAGGGGTCACTTATGCTTATTGAATTAATATTGAATTTTGGCATTACTGGACAGTTTCACTTTTTTCATAATCTTCCTACGTCCTCAGAATGCCTGGAACAGACTGGGAAAATGAGCCAGGGATATGAACAAATAATATACACAAGAGGAAATAAAATTGTTTTCAAAGATCACTTCATATTTTTCACCTTGCAAGTAATAGGGAGATGCAAATTAAGCCACTGATAAGATCCCACTTCAGATCTGCCAAATTGGCAAAAAATAATTAAAAACAATGAAATTCAGTATTAGTGGGGGGGGGGGGTGCTGCAGGAAAACACGCAGAGAAACAAAACAAAGGAATGACAAATACTTATTCTTTGCTGATGAAATTACAAACTGGTAGTCTTTTAAGAAAGGAACCTGGCAGTATTCAGTAAAGGTCAAATATAATTTGACCCTTTAATTCTATTGCTGGGAATATACTTTGACAGTTTAATCAAGTAAAAAGAGACTATCTGTTCAAATGTTTTCATAGAATCATTATTCATAATTGGAAAAAAAAACTAGAACAACTTAAATACCCAACACAATGGTTAAATAAATTACGATACATTAATATAATGTAATGCTATAATGTGATTAAGAAGGATCAAGTAATATAAATTTGGAAGGAAAGTCAAATAATTCAAAATGAAGAAAACAAAGCTAGGAGAACAAAATACTAATTACAATCTTTTGTAGGGAAAAAATAGGAAATTGGAAAATTATTGGAAACTTCCAAGAAGTCAGTGAAAAGGTGCCATGTTGCCATTTTGTGCTTAGAATTCATTTATTCAAATGCAAATATTTGCTAAGAAAGTTCAGTTGGTTACTTAATGTTTAATATTTGTTTATAATTTTAAGAGAACAATATAATAGTCAGTACCCCTTGTTTCACTGTGCTAGTCATAGTTCCGTTCTCACTCATGCCATTGAAAATCATAGCCAAAGATCTAATTGAACAGTTCTCAAAAGTTTTGAAGTCAACAATGAGGCTATCAGACAAGAGGTACTTGTACCTACACCAAGGTAATAATGTTGGTCTCTTCTCAAACTCTAATGTCAATTGTTAAATCATTTGTCAAATTTGTCATCGTCAGATTGGTGTTCTAGAATTAGCCCACGTCTTTTCCCCTCTCTATGTTTTTTCTTTTTCCTAAAACTATACAGAAAAAAATTCTTATTCTTAGTCTCACTTGGTTCCATCTTAACCCATTTTTCTCTTATGCCTACTGTGTTCTTTTCTCCTTGCACACTCTAAGATGTCTAGAGGGAGGGCCTTTATTCTTACCTGACCTCTGTCTTCTCTGATCATATTCTAACTATATAACCCTCTCTGGTTTGCTCTGATTGCTTCTATTTCTGCCCTTTTCTGTATTACATTTTCTTTTCTTCTCTTTTGTCTCTGGTCTCATTAAACCCTTCTGCACCCAAGACTGGGTTTTTTTCTTTTTAATTTTGTTCTTTCAAGTCCTTGACTTTCCCTCTTTCCCAGAGAGCTTTCTTCACATCCTATTTTCACATCTCTGACACCCTCTATTTTACCCCTCCTTTTGTAATTTTAATTTATTCTGCTCCAACAGAAATTTACTCATGCTCCATATACCTCTGCCAAATTTCCCAGCTTTTGAGAAATTAATTGTAGCTATTACCATAGCATGATAATACAAGGTGGTATCTCTTCATTTCAAAACCTCTGTTTTTTCTTGCCATACATAAATCCAGCTAGCCTACATCTTTAGGGGGTAAATATATTTCAGACACTTAACATGTATAGCTAAATATTCATTCCTGAATGCTGCATTCTTACATAGAACAAGTCTCAATATTTGACTATATATATATGTATATATATATATATATATATCACATTTTAATTTCTTCCAGTTTCTTGAGACAGAGTCAAAAATTCTCTTCCTAAAGTCACTGTTATTATATATAGGAATGCCCTTAAGTTTTTTTCACTTTTTTTTTAACAGATCATATATGCACCCCATTTATAGACACTCATAAATGTGCTTTTAGAGACTTTCTTTTCTTACTTTTTATCTCCAGTGCTTAGCACAGTGCCTTGCATATAATACATGCTTAATGAATGTTTATAGATTTATTATTTGTATGTCTCTATGGAGAGAGAAGAAGCAGGCAGTTAAGTGGTGCAGAATAGAGTATAGGGCCTGGAGTCAGGAAGACTCATCATCTTGAGTTCAAATCTAGCCTCAGACATATACTAGAGGTGTGACACTGAGCAAGTCATTTAACCTTGTTTGCCTCAGTTTCCACATCTGTAAAATGAGATGGAGAAGGAAATGGCAAACCACTCTAGTATTTTTGCCAAGAAAAACCCAAATGAGGTCGTGAGGAGTTGGACAGGACCAAAATGACTGAATAATATAGAAAGAAGCAACATGGCATAGAGGATAGGGGGATACTTTTAAGGAAGGAAAATCTGGATTCAAGGCTTGCCTCTGACCTGAACTGGCTGCGTGACCACAGTCAAGTCATTTAGTCTAAGTGGCCCAGGCAAATCTCTAAGAAAATGAATTTCAGAGGAGTGATCAACCTGCTTTGGGAGAGAGATTTTTCACACTACGCATTTCCTATATTAATGAAGTTAATGAAAAAACTTACAGGTGTGCATATACATATACATGTATATATGCACATATATGTTTATAAACATGATGATTCTCTTCCCAATTGATATCTATGATGATACATCTTCAAACTCCTAGATTTTAATCTTTCCATTTGTCATTGTATATGTTGTTTTCCAGGTTTTACTTATTCCATTCTGAATAAGTTCATATAAGTCTTCTTATCTTTCTCTGAACTCTTCATAGTTATAGTTTCTTATAGCATTGTAATATTTCCCCTTATATTTTACATCCTTAACACATCTCCTTTAATGTTAGCACCTTCCCTCTACGATTACTACCAACATATATCATATACACATATGCACACACATACAACACATACATATACATACACATACATATACATATACATATACTTATACACAAGGGCAGCTAGGTGGTACAGTGGATAGAATACTGGACTTGAATTAAGAAGACTCATCTTCCTGAGTTTGAATTTGACCTCAGATACTAGCTGTGTGACTCTGGGAAAGTCGCTTAATTCTGTCTGCCTCATTTTCCTTGTCTGTAAAATGAGCTGGAGAAGGAAATGGCAAACCACTCCAGTTCCTTTACCAAGAAAACTCTAAATTAGGTCACAAAGAGTTGGTCACGACTGAAATGACTCAAAAATATACATGCATATGTACCTACACATACACACACACACACACACACACACACACACACACACACACCTTGCTTAAATATAGTTGCATGTTGTCTTTCCCTTGACAGCAGGTACTGTTTTCATCCTGTATATCTCTAGCACTTAGCACAGTGACTGGTGATTAATAAAGGTCTATTAACTGTCTAGCAATGGCATAACAATGTCATTATAATGACCAAGGCTGGCCTTGTAGAGGAGATAAGAAAATGAATTTCTCTCCCTTCTTCACAGAGTTAAGGGATTGTGGATATGGAATGTAGCAGACACTGTCAAACACAGCTGATGTGTCAGCAAGCTTTGCTGAATTGCTTTCTTTTCCTCTTTCTATTTATCTGTTTGTTTCTTCTACAATGGATGACTTATTGGGTAGGGGAGGGAGGAGGGAATATTCAGAAATGAAGGTGAAGATCAGGTCCTACTTTTAAAATTGGAAGGGACCTCATATCAATCTTATTATTGTGTGTGTGTGTGTGTGTGTGTGTGAGAGAGAGAGAGAGAGAGAGAGAGAGAGAGAGAGAGAGAAAGTTTCTGGACTCTTCAGAATAAATTTTTGAATGAATAAAATAAAATAAAAACATAAGATCACAAAGGGAAGCAATTATATTAAAGTACAGCTGTTGACATGTTTTAATAATGAAAACAAGTCCCTGGACCTCATGTTAAGCATTCCTGCCTTGGAGTCATCTAGTCCAACCCCTTCATTTTACAGATTTAAACAAACTGTGGCCCAGTGATTTACCCAAGGTTATACAGGTACTTAGGGATAACCAAATGATATTTATAAAAAAGAGGAAAAAAATCAGATGTCCTTATTTTGAATTATGCATTGTTTTCATTTATATAATTTAAATGAATTATATTGTTTTAAATCATGTGTCATGAAATGAAAATACTATTTCTACAATTTTACTTAATTCTTTAAATATTCCTTTGAATCTAACCCCACCCCACCCCCAACTCCTAGATTTCTCCATCTTCCCCTTATCTCAGGTGTGCCATTACATTCCCCTTCCAGCCTTCCTACTTCTTCCAGAATTCAGGTTCCATCTACAATGGTTCTGTTTTCCTCATTTTCTTTGGTATTTATACAAATGCTCTATCCCACATTCCTTTGCAAAGGAGAATAAAAATGACTAATTGGAAATCACAACCTCTCTTCACTCCTTTTTCTCAACAGCAGAAATAACAAAATAAGACAACCTCATAGGATTATCATGAAGACCAAATGAGATAATGTGTGTATAAAAGGGCTCTGCAAACCTTCAAATGTCATATTCGTTATTATTCTTACTACCATCAGTGGTGTGAGAAACACAGCTCTGGGGGTCACAGGACTTCCCAGGCAAGTAGAGTCATGTGATAAACCCATTCTCACTGAAAGAACTCAGAAACAGAGTGGGCAGAGGGAGGCATTTATTATTCAGAAGCAGGTGAGGTGCTCACTAAGAACACTCACTCACCCCATACAGAATCAGAGCAAGCTTCAATATTGTTAGGGTGTTCTGACTCTTCCCCTCAGGCTTGGGATTGGTCCAGACTCCTCAAGGTTACAACTCTTCCTTATACTCCCACTACATGCCTTCATTACATATTCCCCCTCCCAGATCATATAGTCTTTAATATTAATGAGGTGAGTTGAGCCAGGAACAGTAGTGAGGACACTGGTGACCGGGGCCTGACCTCTCAGGTTTGAATGAGTTATCCTATCCCAACCTTTCCCATTCCTCCTGGTGTCAGGATGGCCATTGTTGTGGTAAGATACTATAAGTGCTTCCCCCACAGCTTGGGAATGTTAATTATCTCCCAATAACATCCCCTCTTACAGTGGCATAAGTGAAAAGAACGGGGGAAACTTTTAAGAGCTAGATAGTATTTTTCTCAGAGGAATTGATATTTGAAATTCTCTCTTTAAGGTTTACAAAGAATTATATATATATATATATATATATATATATATGTCCTACAGGTTCTATTGGTATTATTGTATTTATTTAACAGATGAAAGAAATTAAAGACATAGAGATTAAATGACTTGCCCAGTCACATAGCTAATATGTGTCAGAGACAGAATTTGAACCCAGGACTCTGGACCCAATGAAATGGATACACCATTTCTGATAAGGTTTCACCATCAATCCTCTCTACCTCCCTGCTCTTATTCTATATTTGAGTTGCTTTTTAAGTGCTGTCTTTGGGGGTGGTTTTTAATGGTTCAAAAGTGTCATATTATGAGCTTTGAAAAATGCATCAGTGTGACCTGATACCTCACCCAAGCAGGCTGTACATAGCATGTCTCTGCATTGTTCCTGCTCTCTGGGAACACCTCTCCTGGGATATGTATAAACTTGGTATTCAGGAGAACAGTATCCCTAAGTGCAGTTGCCTCCTTTATTGAGTTTTTCAACAGGGCCTACTGTCTGTAATTAGTCTTGCAATACCCGGGTCAGGGATTAGCCTATTGTACTAAACTGATGACTTTGATGGGGAGCCAGCAATGCCTAGAGGGCTGTTTGGAGGGTTCTCTGGGATCAGGGAAAAAAGCAGGCTGGATCTGTAAACTTCACCAGAGACCCTGGGGACAGGGGGCCCAAGGCAAAAGGAAGAGGCCAGTGAAGTTAGTCTTTTCTGCAGCCTACTGACTCCCACTTCTGCACCCCTCTAGTTAAGATGTGAGCTGTCCTCTTTTCCTCTCCCTACCCCTGAGACCTCTTCACCCACTCAATCCCCTCCTTCAGTTCAATTCATGAAGCATTTTTTTATCAAGAGATTACTATATGCCAGGCATTGTACTGGGTAGTAAGAGTAAAAAGACAAAAAGAAATTTATACTTTACTGGAGGAAACAACATGGACATTGATTAGTAGATAGAAAAATAATATAAAAGGAGGAGCTTTAATAACCTGCAGTGAGGGGCAGCCAGGTAGCACAGTGAGTAAGACCACCAGAGTCGGGATGACCTGGGATCGAATCCGGTCTCAGACACTTAGCACCCACCCAGAAACACCTGGCCGTGTAACCTTGAGCAAGTTACTTAACCCCAATTGCTTAAAAAAAAATTAAAAAATTAAAAAATAAAATAACTTGCAGGGGAGAGGCCAGAAGGAAGCAGGAAAGGCCTCTTGAAGCAGTTAACAAATGACCTACATGCTTCTTTTGGACCATCCTATTTGGAATACTGAATACTTTTGGGGGGGCTTTTTGGAAGGGGGAAGGCAGGGCAATTGGGGTTAAGTGACTTGCCCAAGGTCACACAGCTGGTAAGTGTTAAGTGTCTGAGGTCAGATTTGAACTCAGGTCCTCCTGACTGCAGGGCCGGTGCTCTATTCACTGTATCACCTAGCCTTCCCTACTTTATACTTCTTCCTGAATTGACTTCAGCAGTAACAGCCACCACAGGAGCATGTAGGTGGTGCAGTGAATAGAGCACCAGCCGGGAGTCAGGAGAATCTGAGTTCAAATCTGGCCTTAGATGCTTTACTAGCTGTGTGACAAGTCACTAGGTAAGTCACTTAACCCTCATTTGCCTCAAAAGAAAAAAATAACAGCCACCAATACCATAGTAATACCTAGCATTTGTATGATGCTTATGGGGATGGGATCTGAACCTCCAAGAAGAAAAGATCATGTCTTTGGAATCTGGATCCCAAAAAGGAAAAAGCCCCTGGACTTTCTCATTGGGCCCAGGTGGGGCAATCAGCCCTTCCCAGTTAATTAGCTGCTCTTTCATTGTCAGCACCTGGCCCTGCTAGATCATCACTCCCTTAATTTAATTTAGACCCCTTCTCTGTTCCCACAGTCTTCTGTATATAAGATCCATATTGCCTCCATCAAGGTCCTCAGATTCCTTAAGAGTCTGGCCAATGTGGTGGATTTTTAGAATCATGCCCACCCTCTATTAGTGTTCTAATAAACCTTATCTTTGACTACAAAAACGATTGGGTCGAAATCATTCAGGCAGGACCTGTGTGTCACTATTTCTGTATCCCAGTACTCCTTAAACCTCAACAAGGCTTTAAGGTTTGCAAAGCACTTTACATGTGATCTTATCTGATCCCTCCCAACAACCCTATGGGGTAGTGTCATGTTAATAGGATATAACGTCTTCCCTACTCATTAATAGGCCTCACATGAAGCCCCCAAATGAGATTCTGGATAGCTGTTAAGAAATACCCCAGCTTTGAAAAACAGGATGTTGGTGCTTCTCTCTCTGGTAACCATGTATGTACTGCCTTGGTCACATAGTTGAATCTCTCTAGAAGACCTGTCTGTTGGTCTTTATTACTCTGCTTGGATTTTCTCTGAAGTTCAGGGTGCTGACTTTTCCCCTGAGCTAATGGATGTAATTAAAAGAAGATTATTGACACCTTTTTGAGCAATCTTTCCTAGTAAAGAAGATAAAAGAACCTGCACTATCAGCCACCTTGGGTATGCCAGTCTGGTTGCCAGTACAGGTAGGTGTGATGATGATGATGATGATGAAGCAGAAGTTATATAGAGTTTGTGTAGGTTCAGACATTTTACCAATTAGTATTTGGTGGCTTAAAACAATATTCAAGTGGCATAGATTTTATCAAGGTGAAATATTTGAATTAGCAGTTTATATGCTTGGTAACTACCAAGATAGGTAGCTAGGTGGCACAGTGAATAGAGTTCTGGGCCTGGTGTTAGGAAGATTCATTTTCCTAAGTCCAAATCTGACTTTAGATCCTTATTATCTGTGTGACCCCTTCGCAAGTTACTTAACCCTGTTTGCCTCAGTTTCCTCATCAAGAAAATGAGCTAGAGAAGAAAACGGCAAACCACTCTAGCTAGCATCTTCACTAGGAAAACTCCGAATGGGGTCACAAAGAGTCTAGAATGACAGAAAAACTACTCAACAACAACTACCAAGATAGGGTTTGCCTACTTTTGTTTAGTACCCCCATCTTATGCCCACAGTTGATCCCACTTTTCTGTCAAACATGACCCCAACTATCCTTCAGTCATCTTCCCGTAGTTCCCAAAGTTCACTGACTTTGAGTTAACCAGCTCTATCCTTCAAAATTCTGAAGCTAGTAATATATAGATGCATTGATGGACCCCAGTGCACTCCTGCCATCTTGAACTCATTCAGGCCTGGTTCAGCCTTCCAACAGGTCATATCAAGACTTTTATCTCAGGGGCAGTTTTCCTTCAGATCCTGAAAACAGTCTGTGTCTCTCCACAATATTTTCTCTGAGAGGTTGGATTTCTTTTCAAGCTGATTTTATCAGTGATCCTTACACAAATATTCTTTTCCTGACTCTCAAGAACCAGAAAGTCCATATATGAAAGCAGTAATTTATGTAGAGACAGTAGCTTATTTAGGAAATCGACAATCCCAGAGTATCTCGTCAGCCCGGTTAGGTTGAAGCAAACAGCCCTAGCCCTCCGTTTTCCTCACAAGCCTGCTGCTGCAGGTGAAGAGTTCCAGAAACCCCTAACTTCTGAGTTGAAAGGGAGCACAGAGACCATTTGACCAACCTACACCTGAATAAGAATTCCTTTCACATTTCCAGAGAGTGATGAGCCTTTGGTTGACAACCACTAGTGAGAGGGATCCTGTGGCCTCCCAAGGCAGCCTATCCCACTCTTGGATAGCTCTGATTATTAGGAAGGTTTTCCTTATTGTTGAGCCAAAAACCTGTCCTTCTGCAGTTTCTACCCACTAGAAAGCTAGTCCTATCCTTCTTAAAACAATGGAAGTTGTTGTTTAGTCATGTCCAACTCTTTGTGACCCCAGTGGGGGTTTTATTGGCAAAGATACTGGAGTGGTTTGCCATTTCCTTTTCTAGCTTATTTTACAGATGAGGAAACTGAGGCAAACAGGGGTAATTGACTTGCCCAGGCCAGATTTGAACTTGGGTCCTCCTGACTCCAGGGATGGCACTGTCTCCACTGAACCACCTAGCTGCCCCTCAAGTACTGGGAGACAGCAGTCAAAACTCTTCCTGGGTGTTCACAGACCACCTGAGGATGATAATGAACACTTTTGTACCATTTTACAGATATTATCTCATTTAATTCTCACAACAACCCTATTAGGTCGGTGCTCTCATGATCTCTGCTTTACAGAAGAGGACACTGAGGCTGAATGGCATTAGCTGACTTGTGCTGGGTCACAGAGCTCATAAGTGCTTGAGAAGGTATTTGGAAGCTGAGCTGTGAAGATCATGAGGAAGCAAAGCCCTTTGTTCTGAAAGCATTTGACCAAATTCAGATTATCCCCTCTAACAATCCCTCCTACCAGCCACCTCCACCTCCTGCCCAGGGTTCTGGGCAGCTCAGCCCTTCCTTTGAGAGCTGAAGGGTCCGGGTCAGGCCAGGAAGGTGAAGGACAGAGAGGGGGCCATCTATTCATGTGCTTGCTAAGTTTCAGAGACAACTGATCCTCAAGCTTTTGACTTTGGGCCCCAGTAACTCAAAGCTTATTGAGAAGGAATGTGTGTGCCTGGGGAAAGCATGAGGCTGGCTTGTTGCCAGGTGTTCAGACATTCTCCCAAGGGCTGGCAAGGACGCTCTGGACACATCTTTTAAAGCTATTTCTCTAGCCTTCCTATCTGTTTGCAGAGCCCAGGGTCCCCCCCTCCGCCCCCGCCCCCCTCCCCCATTCCTTATGGGACAACTTAAAATAAAAATTGTGTTCTCTTAACAACAACAAAAGAAAGTGCCCCAGTGACTTTGGTGTTTGTAGCAATAAATACTGAACTGTTTGGCATCACTCCAGTGTTAAAGGGTGAGTGAATTGGGATGAGTAGAGGTGGTGACAGAGAGGTTTAAGCTGAGAGTTTTTTTAGTGGCAGCTTATAATGTCTGAAGGCACAGACCCAGCCTCTGCTTCTCTCTCTGAGGAAGAACTGATGTTCAGAATGATTCAAAATACAAAACAGAAAAAGTCTTTAGCCTACTTGAACCAAGGAATTTCACCATTGAATCATAACATCCAGAACTATAAAGGACCTCAAAGGTCATTTTAGACCAAGCCTCTCATTTTAAAGATTAAAAAAACAAGGCCCTAGAGGGCAGCTAGGTGGCACTGGTCCTGGAGTCAGGAGGACCTGAGTTCAAATGTGCCTCAGACACTTATTAACTGTGACCCTGGGCAAGCCACTTAACCCTAATCGCCTCTACTTCTCCCCCAATCCCCCCCCCCAAAATGGTCATAGTAATAAGGAACAGAGACAGAGTTTGAAGCTTTGACTCCAAATCCAATAGTAGTATGGAATCCTTCCCATTCCCCCAATTCCTTTAAATCTCAACTCCAATGACACCTGCACCATGGAGTCTTCCCTGATCCCCTCCCCCGATGACATTTGCTCTTTCAGACATCACATCCACTGCCTTGTCTTCCTCCCTTGTATGTCCTGTTTATTGTGTTATAGTGATTTGTGTATATGTTGTAGACCACTAGGCCTATGAGGGCAGGTGTTTTATCTGATTCACATGACACTGGAGACACTATGTCTACCATTCAAAATCCTTACATTCCACCAAGAACCAGTTTGAGGATCACCTTGGAGTTTTCTATGTCTTCTCCCCCCACCCCAAAGTGTTCTCTCCCTCTTTGAATATTTCAGTAGAACTTTCTCTCTTTGACCCCGCTCATACTCTGCCTAACGCTGCCCTTCTGAGGGTACATACCCCCCTCCAAGCCTTCCTTTTCTACCAACAAGAACATGGGAAAGCTCCCTTCTATACCTAGGGACTAACAAAATGTCTAGCATACAGTAGGCAGTTAATCCATCTCTGCTGAATTAGATTTGAATTGCTTTTGTGGTTCAGTTGTATTTAGTAGCTTTCAGTCACATGCCCTTCATGACCCCCTTTTGGAGTTTTCTTGGCAAAGATACTGAAGTAATTTGCCATTTTTCTTCTCCAGCTCATTTTATAGATGAGAAAACTGAGGCAAATAAAGTGAGGTAATTGTCCTGGGTCACACGGCTCGTAAGTGTCAGAGGCTGGATTTGAACTTAGATGAGTCTTCCTGACTTCAGGCTGCGCTCTATCTACAAACTGTGCCACCTAGCTGTCTTGTTGGATTGCTATGACAAATTCAGAGGGAAGGAATGATAAGCACACATGTGCTCTCATTCCGTACATTCTAATTGGGTTGGTTTAATATTTTTTAATGTTTGTAATGAATAAAACACAATCTAGAACATACCAAATGACTGCCCTCTGGGATTCTGAGGTCTGTTAAAATTTTTCCCATTGCTAGTTTTCACTGTGAAATGGACCCACTATCTATCCAGATTGGAATAGTAGAGTCCTGTTGTAGTGGGAAGAACCCGGATTAAGGGTTTTAAGACCCGAGTTCTTATC
Organism: Petaurus breviceps papuanus; assembly: GCF_028583685.1. NCBI lineage: Eukaryota > Metazoa > Chordata > Mammalia > Diprotodontia > Petauridae > Petaurus > Petaurus breviceps. Next base: position 9,095,271 of record NW_027187313.1, on the reverse strand, counting down.
ACTTACTAGCCTTGTGACTTTAGGCAAGTCATGTCTATCACTTTTTTCTTTTTAAAATATTTAGTACAACTGGTGGCTCACTGAGTTGGGGAAGGGATAAAGATATATTTGAAAATGACTGTGAGGACAAAAATCAAAGGTATCAAGAAAAATAAAGTGAAAATTAAAAAAAAGAAATCAAATACAACAATGTAGAAATCAGACTGCAAAGATCATGGGCAGTAGTCTCTGAAGGGAGCCTGGGAAAAAAGCAAAACTATCGTGAAGTTTTCTCCCTTTGGGACTTGAAGATAGATATTTTGAAAAATGAGTCTCATGGGGGCTGCAGAGCTGAGGTATCTAAATATCTAGAGAAAGAAGGTCAAGGAATGGAAGAGAATCCACATTTTCCTCTCCAACTTCTTATTATTGTGAGAGACAATCATCTTACCAAAAAACTCGGTGAATTCAGGAAAAAAGATTTTTATTTCATGTCCAAAACGAGTGACCTGGCCCATACCCCCTTGTGGTAAAGGGTAAGCTGACAGGCACTCCCTTTAAGACTTTTATTTTTTCTTCCTCCCCCCACCCCTTTCTCCCTTTCTCCCCTTTTCCCCCTTTTCCCCTCCCCTCCCCCCCCTCTCTCTCCTGTTCCCCATTGGATAGGTATTTCAGGGTTCACAGCCTATCTGAAAATGCCTAAAAACCGACCCCCATGTGGGTCTCCACCCCTGCTTACATTTTTTTTTTTTTTTTGCTTTTTGGAGGGCAATTGGGGCTAAGTGACTTGCCCAAAGTCACAGGGCTAGTAAGTGTGTCAAGTGTCTGAGACTGGATTTGAACTCAGGTCCTCCTGACTCCAGGGCCAGTGCTCTATTCACTGCATCACCTAGCCACCCCCCACTTACATTTTCAATGCCCTGAACCCCCATCTTCATTTTCTTTTATTTAGCAATATAATGACAAGCTATAAACATTTTTTAGAATAATTCCAACTCAGGATGTCTGCATCACTCAGATTTTATGATCTCCATAGTATGAGAGAAATTTTCTCAATTGCTAAGAGAGCTGACAAAGGTGTGAGTTGAGGATTCAATCCAGGATATCCATAAAAAAAACTCCCATTATCTAAGACTGTGTCTGGGTTAATGGGTCTCATCCTTAGTGAGCTTCATCTGGACTGACAGTTTTGGACAGGAAATAGGCATTCTCAGAGAACCCCAACTTCTCTCTCTACAATCAATTTACTTCCTACACTAATCATCCTAGGTTTCACAAGTCATGTATCACATGATTCCTGTGGAAACAAAATTCAATCATCCCTTACCCTGTGAAGGTTTGGAATCCATTGTCTTTCCCACCTTTTCACCATGCCCCTTGTACGAAAGAGAGAGAATTTTTTTTCCAGGATGACATGGGCCTCTACTGCTGATCTGCCTTCATTTCCTTATGAGCAAGCACAGTATAGGACACTGGGCCTCAGTCAACCACCTTGGGTACTGTTTTCATTCCTTTAGCATGGATAAGGCTTAAAGTAAAGGATCAAAGGCTGACCAGGAATCTGGCAAATCTGGCTATCCTTCGCCTTGTCATTTACTTTGAACTTTAGGAGACTGGAATCTACCATGTATTAAGCTAATACTAATGACCAAGAGAATTAACCTTTTCTAAATGCTCTATAATTATGTAGCTAATCCCCTAAACACTCTGGTGGGTTAAGAATGTATTCTAATACCTTTGATTATGAAAAACAAACTGACCAGGTCAAGGTTACCCAGTGGCAAAGTCAGATAAACAGATTCAGGAAGTCTATCGTAGTTACCATTCTTTAACCAATGGAGTGAGAGCCAGGGACAATGTTATCCAAGCCCAGGGGTTTTGTCATCTGTAATCTCACTGTTGGATACTCAGATTTACAGACTGCCAAGTAGGAGACAAAACAGAAGACCTGAATTGTGTATGAGGTACGATTGGACTGACCTAGTACACACTGCTTATATACAGTGCTCCATTTCCTGTCTGAACTTTGACAGTCTGCCATTGTCTGAAAGGCATTCCCTACTTCCCTCTCTCTTCTTAAATTCAAGTACCAGCTCCTGTGTGAGGCCTTTCAGACTCACTCAATTCTACCTGCAAGAGAGAATCCATTATTTTGTATTTATGTGGCATATATTTTATATTCACTTTTATTGTTATGCTCTGGTTCCAATAGAATGTAAGGTCCCTGAGGGAGGGGATTATTTCATTTTTAGTTCTTCTAGCCCTAGTACCTAAGGTGGAGCCTGGAACCTATTAGGTGCTCAATAAATGCCTGTTGATTAATTAACTAATTGATCTGAATTTGTGAGCAAAGTTAAAAACAAACTGCATAATTGACCAAAATGCAATTCTGCTCTCAAACCTCTTCCCCACCCAGAAGGTACTGGTATTTGATACCACAAAGAGATTCCAAATGGCCAACATGAATTATCTATAACCCTTCCTTTGGCATGAAAAGCCCCCTAAGATCTAGGAGAAGGGCAAAGAGAGGAAGGGGAAGAAAAATATTTCAGGAAGGTCATAGGTTCATTTTGGCAGTAGTCATAGAACTGTCTTCAGAAGAAGTGGTGACAAGCTTCTGAAAAGTCCTGTCTCCTACACAAAGAATGTCACAGCTGGAAAGATTGTCCTGGGAACCTGTGACCTTGAGGCCCCTTGTGGCCCTCTAGGTCCTCAAGTGCAGCCCTTTGCTGGAATACAAACTTCACAAAACAAATGCCCTTAATAAAAAGATTTGTTCTGTAAAACTCAACTCAGTCAAAAAGCTGTATCCAAGGATCCAGAAGGTCACATGTGGCCTCTAGGCTGAGGTTTCCCAAAGTAAGCAGACAGATTCTGCTCCCCCATCTGATACTTCAGGTGCACTCCTACAGGGGATCATGGGAACAGAATTAGTAAACTGCCCAAACTCCCATCCAAATTCAAGGTTCAGTGAACTCTGACCTGCTCGCTGTAAAGAGGACTATTTCACTGACATCTAGATGAAACTGAGCATTTCCTTGGATTATAACAATAGCTAGCATTTACATAGAACTCGGAGGTTTATACTGCATTTTCCAAATAATATTTTATCCTTACAATGACCCTGGGAGATGGGAGCTATTATCTCCATTTTACAGGTGAGGCAGATCAGTTAAGTGACTTGTCCATGGTCACATAGCCAGTGAAGCATCCGAGGTCAAATTTTTAAACCCGGGTCTTCCTTACTCTAGGTCAGGTGCTCTATGTGTCCTAGCTGCCTATAGCAAATTCGAGAAGTCATATTTTCAATATTCTCTGGGTATGTATGTGTAGGCGGTCAGGCTCTGTTACTAAATGGGGGGGGGTTCTTTGTAGCCTCTTCACCATGCAGACTTAAAGTGGGGACAGTTGGCCTCTGTTCAAGGCAGAATTGGCACCTGCAGAGTGATATAATAGAAGTCGGTTCAGCTGTGTACCTAGGGCTACCGGCCCCACAGCTGCCTCCAAAAGCTAATGATCGTGGAAGCTATGTAGGAAATGCCAAGATGGATTGTTGTTTGAGTAGTGTAATTGTGGGCAGCTAGATAGTTCAGTGGATGGAGTGCTGGACCTGGAGTTAGGACAACCTAATTTCAAATTCCGTCTCAAACATTTATTAGCTGTGTGGCCCTGAACAAGTCACTTAATCCCTTTTGCCTCAGTTTCCTTAACTGTAAAATGCACTGGAGAAGGCAAACCACTCCTGTATCTTGCCAAGAAAAACCCAAATGGGGTCAAGAAGCATCAGGATGCCATTAAACAATGACAAATGTGTTTCCAGGAAGAATGAGTGATTGAAGATGTCTATGATGGAGTGGCAGGCAGTAATATGAATGATAGGGAGAAAAACGACAGTAATGCCTATTGTAAATACAAGAATGAGGCATAAGGAAGTAGGAAACAGTGTTTTTTTCGTGAGGGATGGGGAGCGTAGCTGGGTATGGAAGGGAGAGAATGAAATGTTAAATTGTGTGCAAAGAGTGGATGCCCCACCTCACCTCCACACCAAGAACTGAAGCAAGAGGGATAGTCCTCATGTTCTGGGTCCAAGGGCCGTTGAACAGCAATATCAATATTGGGGCACAATAATGAGTAAGCCCAACTGGATTCTGTGTATTTGAACAGAACAAAAAATAGAGTGGGGTGACTGGGGTTCCAAAATTTAGAAACAACAAAACGCTTACAACTGTCTTCCTTTGGCAGCACATAAACAAATGATCGTCACACCCTGTCAGTGAGGGGAAAAAAAGGTTAAAATAGGAAGCTATCAGACTGCACGTGTTAGTAATTTATAGCACCTATATGTGAACCATGAGAGTAACTACTTTACATCTCCTTCCTGTTCAACTAAATTTGTCTTTAAAGAAATAATTACTGACATCCTTTACTTGAGTCTCTAGTGAAGAGGCGGCCCTTTCCCTCATCAAAGCTAACCCCATTCCATGTTCCCCATACATCCTCTCTTCCCCAACAGACTTCCCTCATTATTATCCCCTTTCTCTCCAGTCTTCAGTATCTCCCTATCTAGGCCTTCTGAAGAAGGTGGGGATGTGAGCTGAGTCTTGGAAGAAAACCAGAGAACCTAAGATACCAGAGCCTTCCAGGTATTATGGGAAACAGTGAGTGCAAAGACACAGACGGGAGGAGAAGTGTTGTGTTCAAGGAACTCCAAGTAAGGTAGCAGAGCTGAATTGTAAAGTATAGAGAGAGAACCAAGTTTAAGAAGACCACAAAGATAAGAAGTGACCAGGTTGTAAAGACCTTTAAATGCCAAACAGAGAACTTCATTTTTGATCTTGGAGGTGATAGGGAACCAATGCCTCTCACTGAAGGATTAGGGCAACATGGTCAAATCCGTGGTTTAGAAAAATTACCTTGGCAGCTGATGAGGAGTTGGTTTGGGCAGAGCCTTGAGGTAGAGAGAGACCAGATAGAAAGCTGTCCACATGAGAAATGATGACGGCCTGAACCAAGCCTATGGCTAGATGACTGAAGAGAAGGGAATGTATATGAGTATCCAGGGTATCTTGTCATCTTCCCTAACACTGTTTCCCTTCTCCCCACCTGTCTAACAGCACCCTACAGGCACCATACCCCATCTCTCTGGGAAAGCAATTGGGACTCTGACCTAGGAGTGAGCTGTCCTGATGGATGAGTGACTGAGAGCAAACTTACTTCTAGCTCATTATCTTCAGCCTATCCCAGATCATTCTTCATGTTCCCTCCACCATCCAGGGCATCTTGTATGTGTAGATTAATCATTCTGACTCATTGCCAAATTGTAAGGCCTCCTGACTTTTTCTTCTTGACCCTGTGCTATGCAATATTTTTATCAATGATTTAAATAAAGGCATAGAAAGAATACTCAACAAATTTGTAAATGATAAGAAATAGAAGAGACTAAATTACATGTTAAATAAGAAAGTCAAGATCCAAAAAAATTACAACAGATTAAAATGATTGATTAAATCCATCTAATAAGATGAAACTCAATAGTGAAAAGAGATCAGCTGCATGAGTCAGGATGAGGAAGTAGAGTTAACAATTGCAAAGGGTGAAAAATCCAGGGTTCTTAGTGGACTACAAGATGCATAAGTTTATAGTTTAAGGCGAAGTCAAAGAAAAGTTAATGTGTTCTTAAGCTGCATTAAGAAAGCTGTATTGTCCAGAAAAAGGAAATGTCCACTGTAATCTATGCTAGTCAGACCTTATCTAGAATTCTAGTCTGGGGCATCGTATTTTAGAAAAAACAAGCAGGAGTGTGTCCAGAGGAGGATGACCAGGAAGGTGGAGGAGACTGAAAACCACTTCATATGAGGGTTAGTTGGAGGAGAATGTACAAAATGGAGGATATGATAGCTACTTTCTAGGATTTAAGGGAGTATTACAGGGAAGAGGGATGAGAATTGCTTTGTCTAAGAGAGTATAGGAGAAATTTTAGGAAGTTATAGAAAAGCAGATTTAGACTTGAAAAACCTCTTAACAATTAGAGCTATCCAAATGCAGAATAGGCTGCCTTATAAAGTAGGGAGTCCCCCACCTTCTACTTCCTTCATTTTGGGGGGATCTTCATATAAACTCTGGGTGAACTCTTCTTAGGGATGTTGTCAAGGGAAAATCCTAGTCAGGACTAGATGGTCTCTGAAGTCCCACCCAACTGAGATCTCATAATCCTGAAGAACATGCCCATCCAACCTTCTCCAACTGATATTTTAATTTCTCCTTTGACATGTCAACATAGTTTGCTTTAATGACATTGAAAAACCTCAGAGCTTTGGCTTGAATGGCCAGAGTTTTGTCCTGAATCCTCAAAATCAAAAGGTTGTCTATTGACTAGCTCCCAAAGGATATTTTAACTGTGGAGGGAAATTAGAATACTGGTTCTCTTCTTTTCCTTAGGCCAGTTTAAGTGAAGTATGACATGTGACCATAAAGAAACTAAACTCTTTTTATTGAATGTAACAGGATGAGTCTATAATGGCATACTTATGGGGTATGATCCAGATTTTTAAAAAAGGACTTGAGAGGTCACCTTGTCTACATCCCTCATTTCTAAATGAGAAAACTGAATGCCAGAGGTAAAGCCCAAGGTTACATAAGAAAGTAAGCAACAGAGAAAGGATTTAAACTTAAGTTGTTCAATCATGTCTCACTCTTTGTGGACCCATGTGGAATTTTCTTGGCAGAGATAGTTGAGTGGTTTGCCATTTCCTTCTCCAAATCATTTTCCAGTTGAGGAAACTAAGGCAAACAAGGTTAAATGACTTGCCCAGGGTGACATAGTTAGTAAGTGTCTGAGGCCAGATTTAAACTCAGGAGGATGAATCTCCCTGACTCCAGGCCTTGCACTCTGTGCACTGCAGCACCCAATTGCCATAATTCCAAGTTCAACATTCTTCCCACTATACCATGAAGATTGGACTTAGTGTTTATCATGTGCTTTAGGAATAGGGTATGATGGTAGAGGAGTGGTAGATACAGTGATACAACTTGGAATCCGAAAGACTTGGGTTCAAATTCTGCCTTGGGCACTTACTAGCCATGTGACCCAGTATAAATCACTTAATCTCTATGTAGCTAAGACAACTCTGAAAGTATAGATATTTTGCCCAATCACATAAGGTACATAGAAGCATCTGGGTGTGCAGTGAATAGAGCATTGGACAAGGAATCAGGAAGAAAAATCTGGCCTTAGATATTTAGTAAGCTGTGGGACCCTGGGCAAATCATTAACTTCTTCTTGAAATCTCAGTTTCCTTATCTGTAAAATGAGGATAGTATAGCACCTACTTTTCAGGGTTATTGGGAGGATAAATTGATACATTTGTAGAATTCTTTGCAAACCTTAAAGAGCTCTACAAATGCTAGTTTTCACTACTATTATAACATCAAGCATTTATTACATGCCTACTATATGTCAAAAATTTATTACTTTTCTTCAATTTATATTTGATGAGTACTTGACTTGTTAACATTTAAGAGTGAAAGCTGATCATTGTAAGAAAGCTAGTTGGTGTTATTTCCAAGAAGCTGAATTCAGGTTCAGAAAGTCAATCTTATAACCGGAGAGTCATTTTCAGTCATACTTCAAGACTATTTCTCACCTCACTCCACTTGTGGTGATAAAATATCCAAGTTCCTGAAATAGGACATGAACCTCGTGCATGTGTGTGTGTGTGTGTGTGTGTGTGTGTGTTTTGGGTGCCTTGTGAAAGCTGCAGCTGAACCAGTCTGCCTGGATCTGAGCCTAAGAAATTACCTTCAAGGTCAAATGTACCTTTGAATTCTGAGCATCTCCTCCCCTTCCCATGCAAAGAAACTGTTTATGCAGCTGTAGGTAACAGTTCTCCTAGCAAGGGTAGATACCACACTTCCTTGGCTCTCTGATCACTACTATATTCTGATGACAGAATGGAAAAATGGAATGAGAAACAGCACATGAGACCCAACATCAGGGTTTCTTAACTTTTTTTGAATTATGGTCCCCACTGAAGGACGCTAGGTGGCACAGTGGATAGAGTGCCTAGGATAGTCATCTTCCTGAGTTCAAATCCAGTTTCAGACACTTATTAACTGTAAGAATCTGAGCAAGTCATTTAACCCTGTTTGCCTCAGTTTCCTCATCTATGAAATGAGAAAGAAATGGTAAGCCTCTCTAGTATCGTTGTCAAGAAAACCCCAAAAGAATTGGACATGACAGAACAACAACGACAAAAACCCCATTGGAAATCTGGTAAAGCCTTTGGGCCCCTTCTCAGAATAATATTTTTAAATTCATAAAATAATGTATGTAAGATTGCAAAGGAAGCAAATTGTATTAAAATATAATTATCAAAATGTTAAAAACAAGTTCACAGACCCCAAGCTAAGAACCCCTGCACTATAGGAAAGGCAAGAGGAAAGTTGACATCATGTTCTCAAATTCTTATGGGCAAATATTAGGAAAGGATCAGATGCAGGATTCTATTTTCCAACAGGCCAAAAAATAGAAGCCATTGTTTGTTCCTGACCACGTTCAGGACCCTAGAGCTGACCCTGACAGGATGCTCTGGTACTAGACACTTGGTTCACCCAACTTGACTCTACGCTCTATCTCTTGCAGTCCAGTCCTGCCTTTGCTGTTCCAGTCATAGTTGACCTCGCCAGTTCAGAGAGGTTACGGGAGGATAATATCTAGCAGGATATTCATATGCTTAAAAAAAAAATAGAGGGACTTAAAGTCTCTAATCTGTTTCTCTCAGATGTCTTTGAGTAAAACTATGATCTGGTCCACAATACTTAGGAAGGTGTCTGTTGCATTTCAAGTCACCCAACACTAGCTGCAACTGGACTTAGAGACAAGATATCAATAGGTCATGAAAGCAGAGACTTGTCATGGTGCCATCTTAAAAGACAAGGCCTACTACTGTCTTTAAAGGGAGGTTGGAGGGGCGGCCAGGTAGCACAGCGAGTAAGAGCACCGGCTCCAGTGTCGGGATGACCTGGATCAAATCAGGGCTCAGATACTCAGCACCACACCCAGAAATAACTGGCCATGTAACCTTGAGCAAGTTACTTAACCCCAATTGCTTAAAAAAAAAATAAAGGGAGGCTGGGTCTTAGAGTTGAAGAGGACCTTAGAAGTCCCCTAGACTGTCCATGCAAGACAGAAATCCCATCTATAGCATAACTAAAAATAAATAATACATATTTATACATAAATATGTTTCATATGTATAAATATTAAAATGTATTAATATACTTATTTCTGTATTTAAGGTATCTATGTGTATATACATATATGTATGTACATACATACACATATATATATACCTTAAAGTACTCTTTAAATTCCAGTTATTGCTATTATTCCCAGAAGAGAACATTCAATTTGTATTTAAATAAGTCTGATGGTTTTATTGTTAGATAGTTCTAGGTGTTAGAAAATACTTTCTTATATTGAGGTAAAACCTTCCTTGTAACTTCTACCTGTTTTTTCTGAGATCTGCCTCTTGGAGAAACACAGAATATGTCTTCTCTGGGTGGCTAAGTGGCGCAGTGAATAGAGCACCAGCCCTGGAGTCAGGAGGACCTGAGTTCAAATCTGTCCTCAGACACTTAACACTTACTAGCCATGTGACCTTGGGCAAGTCACTTAACCCCAATTGCCCCTCCAAAAAGAAAAAAAAATTGTCTCCTCTCTCTTTTAATGTCAATTCTTTAAATATTTGAGGAAAATTATTATTTCTCCTCTTAGATTTCTCCAGATGGCAAAGAAATAACTCCTGGTATGTTGTATATAAGGGCAAAAAAAACCTAGGTTCAAATCCTAGCTCTGCAACTTACTACCTGTGTTTCCTTGGGTAAGTTATTTAAGCTGACAGCCACAGTTTCCTTATCTGTAAAAATGTTGGGGAGAGACTAAATCCTAGATTTATTCTGTAAAGTTTGGATTAAGTCAAAAGGCCTCAATTGAGGACCTAGAGGGTCACATTTGGCCTCCAGAACACATTTAATCCAGTGTCTCCCGAGAAAATCAGTTTCACTTTTGGGGAGCTTTGATTCGTAGAAAATCTGTTCTTACATCAACTAAAAATCTCGACTTACAACTATTTCTCATATTGTTGTCCAAATAACATCTTGTTCTAAGTAAGTACTTTATAAGTAAATTCAATTGTAAGGGAGTTTCCAGCATTGAAAAGACAAGATACATCAAGCAATGATGGAACAGCTTAAGATGGAATAAAACCAGCACCAAACATACAGCACAGATGGTAGGTGCTGAGTGGGTTGTTGATTCAAAGTAAGATCTGAGTTCAAATCCTGCCTCAGATACTTAATAATTGTGTGACCCTTGACAAGTCACTTAACCCTGTTTGCCTCAGTTTCCTCATCTGTAAAATGAGTATTATAATAATAGCACCTGTCTCCTAGCATTATTGTGAGGACAAAATGAGATGTTTATAAATCATTTTGTAAAGCTGACACATAAAGGCTAACCACTGTCATTATGATGGCTACCTTCAGGCTTATTTCCATCTGACCAAACATTAATTTTTTTTTCTGCAAGATGGACACTCTTATTTCAGTTGGGAAAGTGTTCCCTCCTTCTCATACAAAGATGTACCTTGATCTACTTTGTTCAGTATCCCTCTCCTGTTTTACCTGCTCTTTTTTGTTTTGGAGGGAGGAAGGCAGGACAATTGGGGTTAAGTGACTTGCCTAAGGTCACATGGCTAGTAAGTGTTAAGTGTCTGAGGCTGGATTTGAACTCAGATCCTCCTCACTCCGGGGCCAGCACTCTATTCACTACACTACCTAGCTGCTCTTTACCTGCTCTTTCTTATGACCAATGATGTGCATTTTGTAGATAGCTCTCTGGGGGTAAGATTTGACTATGGGTATAGTTAACTAGCTCCTGGGAATTGAACTCAGTGCCCATGGCCTAATTAGCATTGTGCTATAGCTAAATGATCTAATGGTCTGCATTTGGGCTGGAATAATGAATCCTTACCCCACCCTGACCTCAGCAGAGTTATAACTAGGGCAGGGTGACCAAAACTTTGCCCCAGGATGCTAAAATTTAGAGGTGCTGACAGAGCAATAACTGAACTTAGCATCTGGTTACCAAAAATAATTAGCTAAATTAGGAAGCTACCAGGTAACATGTATGATTCCTCTAGAAGGTGGGTGAGGGCACTGACTTGACTGGTCGAGTGAGCTAGTCTTCCCAACCAATACTCTTCTGTAAGTGGCCATGAGAGGTCTCCATCTCCCTCCTCCCTTCCCAACAACTTAATTGCTCCAGGCACCAAAAATGCTTAGATACAGTTCAACTGTTTAGAAAATGAGAATTTCAGATAGTTCTGGAATCAGCTCAGTCCACTTCCTTGAAGACCTTATTTTGTTAATTTAATTCATTTGTCTCCATATAATAAACATGATAAGAATGATCATACATCCACTAGATAGAATTTACAGCATCATTAAATTCAGTATCACATCATCAGCTTAATTATCAGCACTTTGGACGAGGCATAACTGGAGGTGTTCCATTCCAAGGATACAGTCTTCTTTGCACAAGAGTTTTCTTTGATCTTAGCTCAGGTACACCATTCATTCATCTCCATAACCCACAGCCACCTGCCCAGGTGCTCTGCAAGTCTTGTTTGCCCAGCTCATTCAATTTGCTGACATTTGCCCAGCTCACACTGTGTATGGCTTCTCCAACTGATTCCTAGTCAGTCACTTCCACAGCTTTGGTCCCCCCTTGTTTTACTCTCATTGTTTCATGAAGTATTTATTGCCTTCTCAATTAAACTGGAAGCCCCCTGAGGAGAGGATCTGCGTCCTCTTTTTCTTCTGTATCTTGCCATCATACCCAGCATAACCCCAGGAACTAGTAGGTGTTCTGTAAATACTGTTTACATGTAGCTATTCTAGAGTAAAATCCTCTTCTCAATTCAAGTCATTACTGAAATTCTGATAAGCCAAGAAAGCATGAAAGCTGGTCCTTTAGGGGATTTGATTATACACCATTTAACATTAAGGTTAATTCCATATTTACTAGAAGAGAGCCAATTTCAGGGCTAGGAAGACCTTCACACTGTGTGACCCTGGGCAAATCACTTAACCATTTTTTCTCTGCTCCCACCACAGATTTTTTTTTCTTTTTAAAAATGAACCTAACAACAACAGCAAAGAGTATTTCCACAGACACAGCAGAACACAACCTATCACTGCCCCAGGCTATGCTCTAAGATTCTCAGTTGCAAAGAAGATACAATCTATTTTAGTAGAAGAAATTCCCTCACTTTGGAAAGATGAAGAAACCACCTTAGTGAAATCACAGGTCCAGTTCCTATCCCTATCATTGTCCCTTTCTCTGTTTCTATCTAGCCCTAGCCCCATCCCTAGCACCAGCCCTAGCCCTAGTCTTACCCTCTTCTGTAGGCCTAGCCCTAGTCCCATCCCAAGCCCTAGCCCTGTCTCTAGCCCCAGCCACTATTCGGTCTCTGTCTCTGTCCTCATCCCTGTCTTGCTAGATGATATCTTCTGTACTGATTCAAAATGTGTCAAAATCTGGACAATTGATCTGACTGAATCCCCTTCCTGGCAGGCCAAAGACAAACATCCAGTCCTGCCAGTCTCCAGCTATGTTTAGAAAAACAAGGCCGCCAACCCCTGCCAATAGACCTGGAATGTGCATGAGCAGCTCAGGGCTCTGACAAGCTTTCTCTCTCTTCTCTTTTGGTCTGATGAGCATGAGAACCATCTGTATTCTCTGAATCCTCATGTCAGTTTTGATAGAGGGAATGCTGCTTATCCAGGCAGGAAGGACACAGAATACTCCTTTTATGCTGACTTCCTCCTCCTCACATTGTCTCCTCCCACAGCCACAAAGACACTGAGCCTTTCAGTGATCCAGAAGCACTCACTGAAATTGAGGGTCATGGACTAAAACTGTGGGCAAGTGAGCCCACATCTCCAAGAAAGAAGATTCTGGATCATTTCTTAGAATAAGCAAAATATCATTTATGGATTTTCTTTTCTAGGCAAATTGGTTTAAAGGCAATGGATTGAAATCAGGGCCCAAGAGAAAGGGGTTGGTGTCTAAATTTATTTTTCTAAATTAAAAAAAAATTTTTTTATTGAGATTTTTTTTATCACCTTCATTTCTCAATGTATTTTTCCTTCCCCAACAAGGGGACCATCTCTTACAAGTATTTTAAAAGGGAAAAGAAAAAAATAGTTATTAGTAATAAAAGCAATAATAATAAGTTTAGCAAAACTAATCAACACATCAGTCAAATCTAAAGTTGAAGCAGTATTCCATATCTTTAAAAAAAAAAAAAGGAAGGAGATGCATTTTCATATCTCTTCTTAAGGGTCAGGCTTGGCCCATTGTAATTCCACAGCATTCATTTCAATTGTGTTGTTCTTTTCATTTTTTTAATATATTCACTATGTATACTAGAAACTAATTCTATTTCTAATCCTGTTTTCCAACCTTGCTTCGATTTTGTATCTGACCCTAATTCCATTTCTATAACTGTAGATATTGGTTTCTATTTCTACTTATTCCATTAAATGAGTTCCTATGACTTCCCAGACCCAGTGCAGTCTTCATATTTTTTGCTTCACATGCATACTAATATTGCATAATATTAATAAATGACTAGCTGTTTAGCTGTTCCCTAATCAATGGGTATCTATTTAATTTCCAATTCTTTTTTCCCCACAACAAAGTGCCACTATAAACATTTTGGTGTACATTGATCTTTTTATCTTTGATCTCCTTAATGTGTATTCTGAGTAGTAGGATTCCTGGATCATGGACATCTTAATCGCTTTCTCAGCATAATTCCAAATGGCTTTCCAGAATAGTTGGACCATCTAACAACTCCACAGACAGTGTATTAGTATGCCTGTTTTTTGTTTGTTTTGTTTTCTAACCCGCCCCTCCATCATTTCTCATTTTTGCTTCTGAGTTATAAAACACCACCAGAAAAAGTCACAAAATTAAGCTGATTTAATTTGGCTGAACCTTTGCTGCTACTCAAAATGTCCACTACTCCTTTGAGACCATTACGGATCTCAAGTCCACAAATGCATCCTCAACCCTGATGCTTGTGGCTGATTACTTCATGACTTGACCCCTTAATTCATAAAGAAGATTAAGGGCATTGGACATGAGCTTCATTAGTTTCTTTCCTCCATTCTCCAAAACCTTCAGCAGCTTCACTCACTCTTTCCTACATTCTTCTAGCTCCATAAGAAAAGGTATCCCTACTCCTCACTAATAAACCATCTCACTAACTGTGGGACATTGGGCAGGTGATTTCAACTCCTCTGGCCTGTTTCCTCGCTTGTAGAAAGAAATGGTTGGAGGAGATGGTGATTTCTTCATCCTATGATTAAGTAGATGATCTATAAATTTCGTTTCTGCCCCATAATTCAACAATTCTGCAGTTTTAGAACAGTATCACAGTTTTTCCAATAATTTGGGAAGAAGAGAAGGTAGAGGGTGCAGTTAAAGTGAGGGGAGTTACAAACATAACTATGTATAAGGCTTTCTAGTCTTCTCCAATTGCAGCCACAGCTTTACTGAGATTATAGGAATGAAAAGGTTGTTTTCTATTTAGGTACAAGCGTGTATGCCCTCAGACAGCCACACCTGAGCTTTAAGGCACAGGAACTGAGGTTACTCAATCTGAAATACATTGTCCAATTAATCCTGGAAATCAATGCTTCCTCTTCTCTCTCCCTCCTACTTATCCCTTCCTTTTCTTTCCCTCCTCCCTCCATACTTCCTCCACTCCTTCATGCTTCACTCCTTTGAATGACACAATGCCACATCAGTGTTCCAGCCTGGAGTTTGACACCCCTGTGTCATCAGGGTCAGGTGATGGGGACACAGAGCCCTCTCCCCGCCCTTCACCCTTCCCTCCTGGAGTCAAGTGTCAAAGTCTACCTCCTCATCATAGCATTCACACATTGCTATGTTAACAACAGCTCCTGCAACAAGAGCTGTTTACTAGAATGGACCACAGCCCTTCCTTTGGACTTACTAAACTCCCAACTGCCCTTGCCACAGAGAATGTGGAAATCCTTTCTATCAGCCCCAAACCCTGTGAACATTCTCTCCTCAACAGAAAAGGGGCCTCAGGAAGAAACACAGAAACCCTGAGGGCAGAATTTTTTATTCCATGGGGGAATTCTGACATTTCAGCCAACGAATCCAAGTGGGACAAGTGTAACCCAAAGGGCAACCAGGTTTTTCCCTGCCCTGCAAGGCAAGTGACAAATATTTCTGGCTCTGAGTTTGTGCTACCTGATCATTAGCCAACAAGTAGAACTACCTGGTTTGCTTTGGCAAGGAGGACTGCACCTTGAACATCCCTTCCCAGTTTTCAGGCAAAGGTTGAGGGTGCCCAGGAATTTTTCATGATTGTTACACGTGGCTTTGCCAACTCACTTCTCCTAACCGATGACCTGTCCTCCTCAAATGACTACTAGGATTTCACAATAAATAGCAGGGCCACAAGAAAGGAACTTAGAGTCATGGAGAGTTGCGTGGGGTGTGGAGAGATTAAATGACTTACCCAGGTTCACACAGACAGCACGTATTTAGAGGCTAGACTTTCAAAACTGATCCCAGGTCTTTTTTTACTTCAAAGCTGGTGCTCTAACCATTATGCCAATGTTGATGGCCATATTCCTTTTTTTTCTCAAGTCCTATGTGGTTAAACAGCAATTCAATTCACCATTAATTATCTAGTGTATGTAAGACACTGTGCTAGGGATACGGAAATGAAAATGACCTATTCTCTTCCCTCAAAGAGCTTATAACAAAATGAGAGAAGCGGGAAAGGAGTAGAAGTAGAATGTAATTAGGACGAAGGAGAGATGTGGCCAAGGAAAAGGGAGAGATCAATTTCAATCATAGAAGTCAGGAAAGTATCTATGGAAGATATGCTGATAAATGTCTAACAAACATCTCTTCAGAGGGAAAACTCAGGGAAAAAAAGCCACGACATACTTTTAAGTTTAATCTACATTACTAACACTTTCTTAAGTTTAGATTACTTTAAAAAAAGTCCTTAACCAATAAAGCCCTGATTTGTAGTATTTGCTGATTTCCAGAATAAAAATGTTCCTACTAGAAATTTAACAATTAGCTAAGAGTTGTTTTAAGATAGCTCAAGCACACCCCTGAAAGTGGCCCTTGAGCTAAGGGGTAAAGAGAAAGTTAGTGATACTCAGGGAGCCAATTTCAAAGGTGGGGTAAAACCTGTATGAATACGTAAAGGCAAGAATGTGTGGTATGGGATCAGGGCGCAACTAACCAGTAGTGTGATTTGGTTAGAACCAAAAGCACATGGAAGAGAGGAACTTAACATCAGGATGCAAACATAGGTGGAGCCAGATCTCAGAAAGCCCTGAATGCCAGGATAAGGGATTCTCATTTCATCCTCGGCTATGTGACAGACATGTCAGTAACCAATAAATGGCTGATGAGCTTTGAGCAGGGAAGTGATATGATCAGACCCATGTATTAGAAAGGCTAATTTGGCAGCTGTGTGAAGGATGCATTGAAGATGGAGCCAGAGAGAATGGATGGAAGGATACCACTTAGAAAATAATCACAATAGTCCAGGAAAGAGCAATTGAGGTGTGAGACTGAGAGGCTGAATAGGAGACTCATTGTGAAGGCAAAATGGACAGGATTTGGCAACTAATTGCATAATGGAGGTGAGGGAGAGGAAAAGTGTCAAAGATGATGCCAAAATTTTGAACTTGGATGTCTGCTTGGATGGTGAAACCACAGAAAGAGGGAAGTTGGGAGGGGAGGGTTTGAAAGTTATTTCCTCATACTGTAGAAGGGAAATTGGGTCACTCAAAAGAGGAGCGATTTTCCTCCACCGTACACAAATGTCTATGACAGAACCATTAGTAGAACCCAGAGATTATTATCTGTGACTTGAAACTTTCTGAGAATCCAAACGACCTTTAATTGCTTATTCATCTTCCAGACTGTGCACTTTGGTAAATCTGCTGAATAGAAAGAAGGACACTTCCTTGGGTTCAGCCTGCCTGCTGTTTGGGAGGCAGTGCCCAGACTTAGAAATCTTGGCTTCTACACAGTGTGTCCTTTGTTTCTCAAGTTAGAGCTAATAATTTAAAGTTAAAAAGAAAACAGTACATGTGAAAATAATTTTCTTCCCTTCACCCTGTAGTCCCAGCAAAACTGAGCCAGGACAAGAAGGCCTTGTTACCTGTAAGAATGTTTAAGGAAATGGGCTTTACCCTGAAAGAGAACCTGAAGACAACAGACTCTTTGATTCCTGTTTATTCAGAACTCTCTGTATGGGGTTGAGGAGAGAGAATTTATGGCTAAGGGGACCCTCCCAAGGCCATTAGATATAGCCCCCTGCTATCAAGAATACTACATTATTATCGACCAGTAGGGATTTCTTAGTGTTTATCATATTCTTGAAGATCACCATGAGGAGGTCATCTTTAGACACCCAGTCCAGTGTAAAGAAAACCTAAAATGTTAAAAGCTTTCTTTTTCAGTTAAGTATCAACTAGTTCTCCTTTTAGGAAGCAGGCATGCTTTAGAAGCAGGCATAAGTCTGACTTTTTCCCCCAGAGCTTGGCTTTGAGTCAAACAATTCCTGGATTTACCCTAGAAGTTCCAAAATCTTTACTCTTAAATTGTTAATGCAGGCTAGGCATGTGTTTTCTCTTTAGGATTTCACCTTTGGATGGGTTTCCGTGTTCTGAGTGTGGTTCTCCTGAGTTTTTAATCAATACCAATTTTACACCTGGACTTTAAGGGAACCAGCTGGTACATATGACTCACACCATGGTGTGAGCTGGGAACCCTTAAGCTCTTACCCAGCCCTTACAATTGTACTTAAGCTGGGGGGACCTAACCACTTAACAATTCTTGTCCCCAGGCTTTTGATCATGCTTATCATTCCTTTTCCGGGCCTGATAACCTTTCCCCTAGCCCGCCCAAATAATGTCTATTTTCCCCGAGGCCCTGCTTTTCCGTGAAGGCTTCTCAGAGACTGATATTTGTCTTTCCCTTTTCTGATCTTCAGTAAACTCTTATTTGAACTATATGATTTGGCATTTGCTTGGACTGAATCATAGGCCTTAGGACCGGAAGAGACCTCAGATATTTTGTCATCTAACCCCATCATTTCATAGATAAGGAAAATGAGGGCCAGAAAGAAGGGAATGACTTGTCCGCAGCTGCTTCATCAGATCCATCTTATCTCCTTCCAAGATAGTATGTTTGTTAAGGGTGGGGACTAAATATTTATCTCTCTCTTGTACCTTGTACCTAAACAGAGCCTTATAAACGGTAGGTACTAGATAAGAATGTCAAGAATGTTGGAAAGGATCTTAGAGGTCATCTAGTCCAACCTCACCCTCAAAGCAAGAATCCCTTCCATTATGCCTTCAACCAGTCACTTTGGCAGTCTTTCAGACTATGCTTAAATGCTTCCTATGCGGATATTTCCTCAAAAAATGGATTGTTCTTTGGTCAAAATTCCATTTTGGAGTAAGAGTGGTTCTCAGGGGCCATCTACTTTAAGGCTCTCATTAAAACAATCCCCACTATAACCCAACAAGTGGTCATCTGGAAGTCTGTGGGAAGACTGCCAAGAAAGGAGAATCCACCGCCCACTCCCCCAAAAAAACACCCCATTCATCTTTCGGATAGTCCTAATTGCTGGGAATTCATTCTTTCAGTCCTGCAGTTGTAGCTTAAACAAATATTTATTGAAGGCCAAAATCAGCTTCCCTAAGCTTCCATCCTTTGGTTCTAATTCTCTTCTCTGGAGTATCAATAATTAACACACATGTTCCCTTGTCTTGCTCATTCTTGCAGATGTGTGCCCCCTTCTATTTAAAGTCTTTTGGAATCATTTCAACTGCTAGTAGTCTTCCTCCCTATCTCATATTTATTTTGCATATACATACAAAGGTACTTGCTATCTCCCCCAGAGAATGTAGTCTGTAAGTCAATAGGCATTTATTAAGTGCCTACTAGATGGCTGGCACTGTGCTTGAAAGTGAGGATAGACTCCTTACATTTGTTATCTCCAGTGTCTCATACATCCAGACTGATCAAACAAATGCTGATTCATTGATTAAGTGATGAGAGGGTTAGAAATACTACAAGTAGTCTCCAAAGAACTATGGAAAACACGAAAGGTGACTGAAGATGGACTAATGTCATCCTAATTTTCCAAAAAGGGAAATAAAATGTATTCTAAAAACCATAAACTAGTCATCTGGATGTCAGTAGTCTTAAAACTCTTCCCGCATTTGAAGATAGCTGTCACATCTTCCTCCTTACTCCCTGCCCCAGTCTGCTTTCTTCTATCATTCATTCAAGTGATCCATGATCTGATATGCTTTCCAGAGCCCTTGTTTTCCTAGTTAGACTCCTTTGGACAAATCAGTTCATCAATGTCCCTCTTTAAATAAGTCCCGGTGGGTAAGAGTCATAAACTTGTTTTCAAGAGAGCTGACCCTGGAATGACTTAATACTTGGGCAGGTGGAATCTGTTAGAGTCTGTAGCATAAGACACACCCTCCTGTTATGGAACATGTAGTCCTTTTCTCTAGCAACATGGGACACTATTAGGTACCTACAAAGACCTGGACATTGGCCTTAGATTAATGATGTGTCAGTTTCTGGTGTCCTCTCTATTTTTTCATAATGGCAGGAGATACTGCCTTCTAACCAATGGTACCTTACAGTTTTAAAATATACCTAGGACTGAGCTGAGAAGCAGCTTTCCTCCCCAGATGCAGGAACCTGAAATAGTCCCATCTGAGGGAATTGTGGGAATTGAGTGAACCACACTGACTTCATCTTGTAACTCAATTCTGGATGTAACTCAGTTCCCTTTCTAGTCAATTATGGTTATTATTATTATTATATTATATATTATTATAATTAATATCATATATTATCTCCACAGTGGCCACCAGGATGGTACAGCAGGATGGTGCTTGAACAGCTAAGGTTTTACCAGTTGTCTTTGGTTGTAATGTAGAAAGGGCACCCATGTCATCATCCACAACAGTCACAAACATGAAAGAGGAAGAATTGTGTAGTGAGAGAAAAGTTCTGCTCTTAAATCATAGAGCCTGGGTTCAAATCCCCAGTTCTGCTACTTATTACTGCTTAACTTCTCTAGGTTTACAATTGGCTCATTTCTAAATTGACTTCTTGTACAGTCATTTCCAGCTATGTTGAACTCTTTGTGACCCCTTTTGGGGTTTTCTTGGCAAACTGCTGGAGTGGTTTACAATTTCCTTCTCCAGCTCATTTTACAGATGAGGAAACTGAGGCAAATGAGATGTTATGACTTGCCTAGAGTCACACAGGTAATAAGTATCTGAAGCTAGATTTGAACTCAGAAAGATAAGTTTTCTTGACTCTAGACCTGGTACTCTATCCACTATGCCACCCAGCTGCCCGTAAATTGACTAAATTCTATGCCATTATAACTTACTATATGCCAGGTGCTGTTAAATAGATGTATGGGGTTTGATGCAATAATCCAGTTTGAACTGTGCTAGGGAATATGAAGAGATATGGCAAGTCATACACATTTTAATCTTAATAATGATATGAGCATGTGATAAATGAATGATAAAAGGTAGTAAGTGCCATAGGAATTGGAGGAAGGGGGAGTCATTGAGAGCTCAGTCAGGGAGGGCATTATGTAGAAGGTGAGATGATCTGAGCCTTGAAGGACTAATGAGATTTAAAGACATGGAGATGTGAGGGAGGGAGAGTGGAGTTCCAGGCAAAGGAACAGCAGAGGCAAAGGAACAGAGGTAGGAATGTGTAGGAGACAATAAGTAGACCAGTTTATCTATTGCAGTGGTTCTTAAACATTTTGTTCTTAGGACCCCTTTACATTCTTAAAAACCAATTGAGGACCTCAAAGAGTTTTTTGTTGCCTTAAACTTAGGTCTTCCTGACTCTAGGCTCAGTATTCTATCCACTGAGCCATCTAGCTGTCCCAAAATTCTTACTATCTAACTCCATTCTTCAAATTTTACTCTCCCATCTCAATCTCCCCCCATTCTCCTTGCTGTTCCTAGCACAAGACACTCAGTCTCCCAGCTGTGCATTTTCACTGGTTATCGAAATTTACCATTTAAGAAATTAAAATTAATAAAAATTAACAAAATAAAACAAAACAAAGGGGCGGCTAGGTGGCTCAGTGAATAGAGCACCGATCCTGGAGTCAGGAGGACCTGAGTTCAAATGTGACCTCAGATGCTTGACACACTTACTAGCTGTGTGACTTTGGGCAAGTCACTTAATACCACCTGCCCTCCAAAAAGCAAAAAACAAACAAACAAAAAACCAAATAAAAATTTAAAATATCTATGTATTAATTCATCTTAAAATAACAATAACAAACCTATTTTATTTTTCACAAATAACATATTTGTGAGAAATAACTCTATTTTCTAAAAGAAATGAGTGAGTGGCATTGATATCCACATTTTCACAAGTCTCTTTAAGGTCTGGCTTAACAGGAAGCAGTTGGATTCTCATATCTGCTTCTGCATTTGATCTGTTACTATATGTTCTTTTGGTTGAAATATACGAAGAAAATCTGGCTTCAGGAGGATATGTAGTCAGAAAAGGGAAAAGTATTTTAACAGGCCAATGTCTTAGTACTATATGAATATAGTTTTGACCTTAGAGACCCCCCTGAAAAGAGTGTAAGGATCCCCCAGAGGTCTACAGACCATACTTTGAGAATTGCTAGTCTAGTCTATTCCCCATATGAAAAAGACATTTAAACAAACAGATAAAACAAAGAGACTTGGTCAGGGCCTAACATCCAAACAGCAAAGGCCTAGCTCTGTGAGCACAATTTACTTCAGTAATAAAATAAACATAGTAATAAGCTTGGCAATTCTTGTACAGCATTTACACAAGGCTCACTTCCCAAAATTCTCAGAGCACTTCACAGATAATACATCTTTATAATGTGTATCTATGAAACAGTTGTAGGAGAATGATAGCTTTCAGTTTTTTGGGATTGTTGTGTTTTTTTTTAATGTGCAGTAAAATGTGTGGAGGCTCAAAGTGATTACATGACCAAGCCAAGATCATTTAATGACTCAGGAGGCACTGACCTGAGAATAATTCATTCTGGTAATTCTTAGACGAAGAGCTTTATCTATCTCCAAACCTGTTACTTCTTTTAGCCATATTTCTGACTATTCTATCAATCAATAAATTGCTTTTAAATTATCTACCGTGAATCAGGCACTATGCTTGGAATAAGATGGCAAAAACGAATGAATCCCTGCTCTCAGGGAGCTTTCCTTCTATAGAAAAGGCAACATAAATCCCTCAAGGTTCTCTTCTCTCTCTATATTGCTTCACTTGGTGATCTCATCAGCTCCCATGGATTTAATTACCATCACTGTGCTGATGATTCTCAAATCTCAAAAAACCCGCCCCAATCTCTCTCCTGACCTCCAATCTCATATCTCCAATTACCTTTCACACATCTCCAACAAAATATCCAGTAGACGTGTTAAGCTAAACATGTCCAAAATGGAACTCAGGATCATTATCTACTTCTCCTACCTCACCTGTTACTATAGAGGGCAACACTAGAGAGGGGGCCTTCTCTAGTCATCCTGATCTATATCTTGCCTGCTGATCCAGATGGCTCCAGAGGAGAAAATGAGTCTGGTTACCTTGTAACAGCCCTCCCTCCCTTAAATCCAATTCACTTGCAAGTCGTGGCATCATCTTCCTGATGTCATGGTCCTCTTCAAGAAGGAAGGACAAAAACAACCTCAAGCTCAAGTCTGAGCTGCCCCACTGGGGATCCAACTGGTCAGTTCTAGTTGGGCAACTCTTCTCCTCTCCTCTTCCTGATGTCATGGTCCTCTTTGAGAATGAAGGACAAATGCAACCGAGGGCAAAACCTTCCTCCCAGGCCCTCAGGTTCACCACCTAGCAGTCATCCTGAATTCCTCACTATTTTTCACATCCCACATCTGAGTTGTTGCCAAGGACTTTGCAACATCTCTCCAATATGACCCCTTCTGTCCTCTGGCACTGTTACCATTCTATCGCAAGACTTTATCACCTCATGTCCTGGTTACAACATAACCTGCTGGTGTGTCTGCCTGTCTCAAGTGTCTCCCCACTCTAATCCATCCTCCATTCAGCCACTAAAGTGATTTTCTTAAAACACAGGTCTGATTATGTCATCTCCCTACTCAATAAACTCCAGTGGCTTCCTATCACCTTCAGGAGCAAATACAAAATCCTACATAGGACATTTAAATCCCATAATAACCTAGCCGCCTCCTACGTTTCCAGTCTTCTTATATACCTCACTCCCCCAACTGCTACTCTTTGACCCAGTGACATCGGTCTCTTGGCTTTTACAAGAGCAGACATTCCATCTCTCAACTCTGGGCACTTTCTTCGACTATCCCCCCATGCCTGGAATGTTCTCCCTCCTCTACTCCCACTACTGACCTACCTTGCTTCCTTTAAGTCTCAACTCATCTTCTGCAGAAAGCCTTCCCTAACTCCTCTTAATTCCAGTGCTTTTAACTATCTCCTATTTACCCTACATATAGCTTACTTCGTATTTATTTCATTGTAGGTCATCTTTCCCATTAGATTATGAACTCCTTGAAGGGCAGGGACTATTTTTTTGCCATTTTTCATATTCCTAGCATTTAGCATAGTTTTTGGCATATAGTGTTTAACAAATGTTTATTAAATTGGGGCGGCCAGGTAGCACAGCGAGTAAGAGCACCGGCTCCAGTGTTGAGAAGACTTGGAGATCAAATCCCGGGCTCAGACACTTAGCACCCACCCAGGTGTTGGCCGTGTAACCTTGAGCAAGTTACTTAACCCCAATTGCTTAGGGGCAGCCGGGTGGTTCAGCAAGTAAGAGCACTGGCTCCAGTCCGGGCTCAGATACTCAGAACGACACCCAGAAATAACTGGCTGTGTAACCTTGAGCAAGTTTACTTAACCCCGATTGCTTTAAAAAAATGTTTATTGAATTAATGAATGTATACTAAGTAAATATTCAATTTATAATCCTTTAGGGTAATTTTCATTAGTGAAAAAGAGGACCCCACTTTCTATTCTTTGTAACTATGGAAATGGAGCCCTTCTGAGAAACAATTACGTTAACACACTCCAGGCTACTTTTTCCTTCTGTCTTTGATGATATGCATTGACTGGATTTTCTTTTTCATATATTATGTAGAAACTCCTCACTAATACAAAGGAATATTTCTCTTTTATCAAAAAAAAGAGAGGAAAAGGACCTATTCATGCAAAAAAATTTCTAACAGCTCTTTCTGTGGTAGCAAAGAAGTAGAAACTAAGATGTGTGATCATCAATTGGGAAATGGTTCAACAATTTATGGAATATGAATATTTGTAGTTCAGTCTTTTTTTAAGTTGTGTTCAACTATTCGTGACTCCATTTAGGATTTTCTTGCAGAGATACTAGAGTGATTTGCCATTTCCTTCTCAAGCTCATTTTACAGATGAGGAAACTGAGGCAAACAGGATTGAATGAATTGTCTAGTAAGTATCAGAGGTTGGATTTGAACTCAGGTCTCTCTGAATCCAGATCTGGTGCTCTACCTTGCACCATGCAGCATTATTTGTCATAAAAAAAAAATGAAATGGAGTTTCAGAGAAACTTGAGAAGATGCGTATGGACTGATGAAGAGTAAACTTAACAGAATGAGAAAACAATTCATACAAAAACAACATTGTAAGGAAAAACAACTTTGAAAGACTTAAAGACTCTGATCAACACAATAACCAGCCCCAATTCCATAAGACCATGTTACCCACATGCTGTCAGAGAAGTGATGGAGGCAGGGCATAGAATGAAACATTGTTTTGGTACAATAGCCAATGTGTGAATTTGTTTTTCTTAATTGTGCATATTTGTTCCAGGATCTTTTTTTTTTCTTTCTTTTTTTCCATCAATGTGAGGAGGAAGGAGGAAGTAGAAGGAAGAGAAAATAGATTTCTGCTAATGGAAAAATAACATATAATTTTAACAAGAATAAGAAAACAAAGGCTCTTTTGATTAATGCTCTTTGATTTTAATGACGACAAAGCCCATGATTCATTTCAAAAGCCCTCATTAATTTCAAGCCTGATGAGGACTTCTGAGTTCATCAATGTGTACTCCCATAGAATTTACATTAACAATAAGAACTGACCTATGATCCGGAGCCAGATAACACAATCCAGTGATGGCAGTTCAGCCACCCACATTGTCCTACTTCACTCTCCACATTGCCTTTGGTTTTAATTGCCTGCTGCACCAACCTCGTGCTTGCTCCCCTAGGAATGCTTCTGAGATCACTTTACATACTCAGACACAAGATGAAAGCCTTGGCAGTGGTTTCTCCTGCTTACATACAGCTGTATTGAATAGCAGCTTAGTGTGTGTCCCTTCTGGGGTCATCTTGCCCTTGCCAAGTGGTTACTGATCATTGATACTCTGCTCTAAGCAAGAAGCCAATGGAGTGCTTTTGGGGGTCATACCTGGAGGGCATTAGACTCATTCAGATTAAGCAACATTACTAGTGACCATGGTCTCTCTGAGTTGCTTTGTTCAATGACTTCATACCAGATCAACTGACCTTTATGCAGAAAATACTCTTGAGGTACTTGTTTATTCATTTTTTCAGTTGTGCCCAGCTCTACATGACCCCATTTGGGGTTTTCTTGACAAAGATACTGGAGAGACTTGCCATTTCCTTTTGCAGCTCATTTCACAGATGAGGAAACTGAGGCAAACAGGATGAAAAGACTTGCCCAGGGTCACACAGCTTAGAAGTGTTTAAGGCTGGATTTGAACTCAGAGAGAGGAGTCTTCCTGACTCCACTTCTGGTACTCTATCCACTGTGCCACCTAGCTGCCCTGATACCATCTTAGACATTTAAAATGTCATAGTATTACTTTAAAAATACTTTTGGCCTCACAGATACCCCCTCCAAACCAAAAGGGTCTCAAAGACCTTCAAGTGTACCTGGACCACACTTTGAGAATGCTAACATTAAATTGTAGGCAACCTGGGAGCAAGGCGACAGCTTCTTAAGGTACAACATGAAGGGAGCATGTGACTATCAGAATGAGGAATGTTAAATATGATTTTTTACAAAGTCACATTGTTGTTGCTGTTTGAGAAATTCATTTTCCCTGTGGCACATAGGAATTTGTTTTGCAACAAACCAAAATGTGTACATTCACAATAAAGATTCAAGAAACCTCTTGGTGGGAGCTCCCAGAGGCTGCTATTTTCAGACTGGCCTAGGGGTGCAAATGCCTTGTCCTAACTAGTTTACATAACCATAACTTAACTTTCTTGTATGGAGTTTAAACTCAGGCATTTCCTTCCCCTGCAGGAAAGCTTAACTGAATAATGATTAAAGTTGTCTTGTCCTGGGGATGATGCAAGGAGGAGTACCCAAATAGAGAAAAAGGAGAGAAAGCCAGCCTCCAACCAGGCACTCCCCTAAGCATGTTTTATCACAAAAGATCCTCAAGGATAGAGCCTTTTTTTGTCCTTCCCACAGTGCTAAATAAAGGGCTGGGTACTTTGTAGGGCAATAGAGATGAAATTCGAACTCAGGTCTTCTGATCCTTCATCCTAGAGTCATTCCCACTGCTCAAAGCTTGATTTGACTGTTTTCACATCTGAGTTGGAGTTCAGCTAAAATTATTAGTTTGAAAAAGGAATCCTTCCCAGACCTGCAGGAAAGGTCTTTGTCACAATGACTGCAGAAGATCTCGCTGATGAATAGTTCCTTTCCTCCTCCCTGAAAAATACCCTTGGTGTCCATCCTATACCCAAAGAGAAAGAAATTCCTTCGACATTATTCAAAATGTAAGTAGCTTGAGGTCTAACTTGGAAAGAGGTGCAAGAGGCTTAGGGTCAGGTCATCTGTATGCTCTTACTAAGTGTTAGGCAGTAGGCTAGAATATCAACACAACCCATAGTTAGGGTTAATAGTTAATATTAGTTAGTAATTAGTTAATAATAACAACAACAAAATAATAATATTATTATATTATCACATAATATAATTATAATATGCTATATATGATATGCTATATATAATATGCTACATCCTATATAGTATAAATTATAATTTATAACATAATGTATGCCATTATTATTATTGCAATAGCAATTAGGCAGGAAAGTACATAGAGTATTAGACCTGGAGTCAAGAAGACCTGAGTTCAAATCCCACACTAGAACCTTAGCAGCTATATAATTTCTGGGCCTCAGTTTCCTTATCTATAAAATGGGAATGATAGTAACATCCAGCTCCTAGCACCATTTGTGAAGATCAAATGTGATAAGATTTGTAAAGTGCTTTGTAAACCTTAGAGTGCTATGTTAATGCTGGCTATTATTGCTGTTATTTAGTACAGATATTTCTGTAGTGCTTTTTAAGTTTGGTCACTATACAAAGTACCTTGTTTGAGGCTCATGGAGATCCTGTGAAGTAGGTACCACAGGCATCATTGTCCTCTTTTTTACAGATAAGAAAACTGAGGCAGAGGTTTTAGTGGTTTGCCCAGGGTCCCACAGCTAGTGCCTGAAGCAGATCTGAACTCAGGTCTTTCTTACTTCTTAGACATGGTTAGTAAAATCAATCAACAAGGATTTTTTTCAGAACTTATGTCTCAAGCATGTAATTACTGCTAAAACATCAGTGTGAGGGCCTCTGGAAAAGTGTTTGAGAAAGAGCTAAGATTAACACATTGTGGGATGGGGAGGCGGAAGCATGGACCCACACTTCAAGGGCAGCAGTGGGAGAGGTGAATATATAACTTGGCTCTCAATCTTAGACCCGTTTGATCTGGACTGAGTTTCTGGGGGAGAAATCAGGTCAACTATCCCCTGAAGGAGTGCCCTGAGAAACCAACAAAGATGATTCAGAACCCTACTTAGTTGAGACTCCCACAAGAACTTAATCTATTAGAGTTACAGACATTTTATTGAAGCAAGACCTCCGGAAACCTGGCCAACCTTTTCTGCAAAATAAACAACTGTTATCTCCCATGAGGGAGGCCTCTCATTTAGGAGCTGACAGCTCAGAAACCAGACTGGGACTTGTTGCTGAGAAGTACAGAGAGGGGGAAAAAGGTTAATGGGGCTAATAAGTGGATTCATTAACTCTTAGAACAATTAGGGGTCTTAGAGACGAAAATGTCCAACTCCCTCATTTTAAAGATGAGGAAACAGGCTAAAGTGACCTAGAGACTTACCTGAGTCACCTATCAGCTGCCTTTACTAGTCACTAGAAGAGTTAAGACTGAAACCCATTTCACCTGGCTGCCATTCCAAAGTACTTTCTACTAAATTCTCTCTTTCTTTCATTTCCGTTTCATCTCTCTCTCTCTCAGTCTCTGTCTCTCTGTCTCTCTCTCTCTTCTCGTCATCCTCATCCTCTTCCCCCCCCTTCTTCTCCCTCCCCACCCCCAACCCCATACTCAGCCAAGACTTCTCATCTGAATAGAAAGGAAGCCAAAAAAGGAGGCTCTCACAAGAGTTTCCTTGATGGGTACAGCCAGAACTGTTAAAGTCTTCTTATCTGACTATATTTTGGAGAAAGTAAGTTATGTAAATATCATTTTTGTCAAGGGCCCTGAACATGTCCTAGTAATTTTCCATCTTGGTTATGTTCCAGGTCTCCCGCTTAACTCTGCCACAAAGATTTAATACAAATTAGATCAAACACGTGTAATCCACAATGAATATATCTCTTCTTTCCTGCTGGGGGGGTGGGTATACCCACCTGACCAAGTTGCTGGGTTCTCCCTAATCCTATCTCACAGACAGTAAATAAGTAGCACATTCACATTATCTCAGTTTAGAATGCATTTGTGTCTTTCCCTTCCTATCCCCTCCAGATAAACTGCCTCCCCGAGTTACATAGTGGTCCAGCTTGGTAGCTTCTGAAGAGTTAAATGTCCCTTAATCAAACAGGACTGGCTCCATGGGCATTTGTGTTTTCTCCTGCTCAAGAATAAACCTTTCTTTATTATTCTAGCCTGGCACCACTCAGAATTTGCAGTTCTATCTCCTGTGAATCTGTCAGATTTAATTAGAATGATGTCAAATTTGGGATTCAGGCTGTTTGGTGATTCTAGAATTCCAAGTCCTGTTATGGCAGAATGCTGAGAAGACTGTTTTGAAGTTCAATTTTAAATGGGCATTTGATTCCACTCAGATCAAAAGTCAGCTAAACAGCTTCATTGGTTCTTTTCAAATCCATTAGCATGGGACTAAAAGTAAAAATAAGTGAGGTGATCGATGTTAAGGCTCCCTGCTCTGAATGGGTTTAAATCACCAATCCTAACTGAGTTACATGCCAAGGTACTGAAAGTACTAGTGAGCTGCGGTTAGTGTTCTTTGAAAACCATGGAAAATGAAAGTTATGCTGCATAACTACAGAAGGCCAAATTTTCTGAAAATGGAATGGGTTAGATAGAATATGTGAATGATAGGCCAATGAACTTGATCTTGACCCCTGGTAAAATGTTTTCTGTGGGGTGGCTAGGTGGCCCAGTGAATCAGGAGTGGCCCTGGAGTCAGGAGGACCTGAGCTCAAATCTGACCTCAGACACTTAACACAAAAAGCTAACTGTGTGACCTTGAGCCAGTCACTTAACCCCAAGTACTCTCCCCCCAAAAAGCAGAAAATAATGTGTTCTGTATATTCAATGGATGGCAGCTAAGTATACAGAAAGGGAATAGCAATTATAGAGAAGTCTAGATGTGGAAAGGACCACAGAGTATATCTAGCTATACCCCCTTATTTCACAGATGAGGAAACTGAGATCTGTGGTGACTAAATGGCTTGCTTAGGGTTGGTTGCAAAGGCAATGGTTGTGAGATTGCACCCAGATCTTCTAATTCTCAAGGTTGTGCTTTTTGCACTATGCCATAATTACTAAGATCTGCCATGGTTCCATCCAGAACAAGTTATGCCACGTTAATCTCACTTCCATTTTGAATGGGAAATAGGCAAGCATCACACTACTCTCTGGTTCTGGGCCTTCAGTACATTTCACATCCTCCTAAATGTAATCTAACCCACACTTATCTTTATCCACGAGGTTATTGTGGGGTGACTTCTAAAAAGGTCTCCCTGATATGTTAGGTATACTTTCATTCTTCTCTAGGCTGCCTTACTCTTTTCTCTCCACAGCACTTTCTCTACCATGCCAAAAAAACATCTCCATCATGGAAGCTCATTCCACTCCTTGAATTCTCATATAGAAAGTACCCTCCACCCCTTCCAGCTTCTCCCCCTGATTAGCTGGTTCCTTCCAGAGACCCCAGTTTAAGAAAGATGACCAGACCAAACATGTCTTCGTTGTATATCTTATCTTTTTGCTTGTATTTGCATTTCTAGCATACAGCACAGAGGCTAGCATGTAGTAATTGTTTAAGAAGTACTTCTTGTTGTCTGTGTGTCTATGAAATTCTCCTTATTTACTAGTCTAGCCTCTATATTGGTTCTGTCATGTTAACTCTTATCTGTGAGTTCACTGGTTCAGATCATAATGGATCTATGTGTAATCCAAGTCCCCAGCTCATACCAATGGACTTTGGAACTTGGGTTACATTTCTGTCTTCAACCTTTATGTTTCTTGTCTGTGTTTTCTCATAAATATTATTGCAGATCTGTTTAACGTGACAGAGACCTTTCTCTATTTCTTTAGTATTTTTCAAGGACCAGTGCATCTCTCAGGCTATATCCACTCATGATCCTTGATCTTACTGTATGGCAAGGCCATCTCCTTTTCTGATCATACATTTTCTTCATGATCTGACTTCATGAGTCTCTCTATTGAACATTGAGGCACTCACAATTTAGATATTTATCTTCATATTGCATGAGCCATAGACATATAACATGAGTAAGAGAATATAGATGTTGAAAAGGTAGATTCTTGAGTCCAGGGCAGTTTAGAATTCTTGAAATAGCAATGCAGTTTCCCATATACAGTCTAACCTTCTATTCAGTCTCTTGTTGCTTCATACATCTGTGATCTTGTATTGAACATCTCGAGTCTTCCATTTCCTTCCCTGTTCTCTCTTGTAATGCCTTCTCCCACCTCCACCATTTGGCCTAGCAATGCCCATCTCCCATCCTGACTTTCCTCCTCATCTCTGCCTCTGACCCTTATGTTCCGTCTAGACTAATCTTCTATATGACCCTTTCTCTTCCTCTCCCCTCTACTTGTTAATAAAATAATAATATTAGTTAGCCTTTATATAGCACTTTAAGGTTTGCAAAGCATTATTTTATCCTGATAACAACCCCAGGAAGTAGGTGCTATTATTGTCCTCCCTTGCACAGATGAGGAAACTGAAGCAATCAGAAGTTAAATGACTTACTCAGGGTCATACAGCTAGTGAGTATCTGAGGTTGGATTGGAACTCAGGTCTTCCTGACTCCAGGTCTAGCACTCTTTCCCACTGTGCCAACTAACTGCCTCAGCTAGCTCAACTGGCACTTGGTTTGTGCCCACTTCCTTTTCCTTCTTATTCATCTACACAAAGATTATATTCTCCAATTCAACACTTGTTCCTTGAAGGCAAAGTTTGTTTACTCGTATCTTTGTGTAACCAGGGTTTAATCAGTACCTTGTGTGTTGTGGACCCTTAATCCATATTTATCTTTAAGCGGCCCAGGGCCAATACCTCCACTACCTCCCCTGGCAATACCCCAAACTCTAGACCTTTTCTTTTCCCTACTCCATTGTCAAAATGTAATTGCATTATATCCAGTTCCCTGAGGGCCCTGCACTTTGCTAGGGAATTAGCAAACTGATCTGGTCCCTCTTACTAGTCTCGCTCCCTCTTATGTAAGCCTTAGATTTTTATACCTGCTTTATGAGCATGCTCATAAATCTCATCTCATTCTCACAACATGCTGGGGCTTTCTAGAATAGATGACTTAACCTAACAGAAGCACCTAACTCATAGGACTTTAAATTCATTTAACAAGCATTTATTCAGAGTTTACTACGTTTAAGACACTAATGCTAGGCGCTGGGGGTATAAATACAAAAAAAAAAAGTCCTTGTTGTCAAGGAGCTCACAGTCTACTGGGTGGGGTGGGGAAAGGAGAAGAGATACAGCATTACATAAATAAGTGAACGGAAGATAATTTGAAAAGGGACAGTGTCCTCGCTACTAGAAGCATCAGGAAAGGATTCAACTAGAAAGTGATACATAAAGCTAAACGTTGGAAGAAAGCATGGACTCTAAGAGGCAAAGGGGAGGAAAAAGAACATTCCAGGCAAACCTGCACAAAAGAGAAAGGAGATGAAATGCCCTCTTCAGGGAATATCGAAAATCCCAGTTTGGCAGGAATGTTGAGTGCCTGAAGGCAAATATTGGGAAATAAATAAGTCTCTAAAGGTATGTTGGAGCCAAACTGAAGAGTTTTAAATACCCAACTCTATTAGCCTAGAGGGAATAGAAAACCACTGAAAATTACTGAGCAAGGAAATGTCCTCATCATCTCTGTGCTTTTTAGGAAGACTATTTTGGCAGCTATGTAAAGGATGGTTGGGAAAAGAGAGAGTCTGGAAGCAGGCAATATTTCAGACTGATGGGAAAGACATTTGGGGAGCAAACAAGATCTCATCAAATCCATCCGTGGAAAGGGTCAATTCTACTTCCTAGCACCTACAATTTCAAAAGTACAAATTCAAAAGTTAAGTTTTTGGCAAAGGTCTGGCGAGTGGGACATAGGTGATTTGCTTCGTTCTTTTTAGCAACTTTTCAGAATGAGTAGTAATCCAACCACAAAGCATCTGGCAGAAAGACTAACTACCCTGAAGGGAGATTTATCTCAACACTTGCCAACAATCACCCTGGGTAATAATTGTCGCTGTTCAATCCATTGGGTTTGATTTTTCTCATGGGATCATCCAAAAAAAAGTATCATTTGTGCTTTCTTGAGTTTCTGACCCTGGCCACCTCCTCCCAGATGATCCCTCCTTCAATTAAATTTACACCTTTTAAGCTAAGGAATGCTTCCTCTAACCATGTGGATGATGGTTATATTTTGACTATAAATTTGGCTATGGGTACTTTCAAGTGTATATAGCAGAACATTGACCAGCTCATGGCATCACATACTCCTTAACTACATACCAGTTGCCATCTTCACCAAAATGAATGAAGGAGTCTGCCTGTATATTGACTCATCTCAGAAGAACAAGAAATCACTAGCCTTGGATGGGAGCAGAACTCTCACCTAAAATTCTCATTCCTCCCCTCTCTCCCTCACCACCTTTATTACAGTGTCCTACTTGGGCTTCCTCTCTTCTGCCATGGCTTACAGACACCATGTTTCCCTTCTCCTCCTACCATTTCTTCCTTCTTATCCATACTTCATCCCCTTAGTACAAGGCTCTCCCAACCTCCCAAGGTAATAGAAAATTAATCTCTCAGCAGTGGGCAGAGCCTGGGACTTGGAGTCAGGAGGCCTAGTTTCAAATCCTGCTTCCAATATTAGCTAACCGTTGAAAGAAAAATTCTTCTTTTGGATTTTCACCCCGATTAATGGGACAAAACTCAGGACACAGAGAATTAAAAGGATTTTATTATAAGTATGTCGAGGTAGCAAGCAGTATGTTGGCAGACTGATCACTCAAGATCAGCACTGGCCTCAAGGTGGGGACAGTTTTTATAGGTAACTTTAAGATAATTCAGATGGGTCCACCTTAGCAAAAGAAGTTGGGCCCTTGCATCTCATTCCTTTCCCAAGGTAGCAAGAACATGACAATTTGCAGGGAGGGTCTGTGACAAAGGGTGGGTTATATAAAAAGTTGTAGACTTAGTGTCTCCTTCCCCACCAGAACCTCCCCCTACACTGATTGATAAGCAAGGACTGGGAACAGCAGGATACTGAGTCACCATAACTTTCAACAAAGCGATGAGCAAATCACTTAAGCTCTTAGAGCCTCAGTCTCTTCAGTAAAATGAAAATAATAATACCTCTATTACCTACCTTATACGAGTGTTATGAGCCTCTAATGAGATCATGCTTGGTAAGCTCTCTGTAAACCATGAGAGCAATGACAGTAAAGTCATTGTACTCATGGGAGAAAGCTAGGAGAGTTCTTCAAGAGATGAGGCAAGTGGGGACAGGGAGCCGCCTATACAAATACCCAGGGAGATGGCATCACAATGGACATCGTTGCTAGCACACACATATAGCTTACCAAGCCCCTGCTGGAAATAAGGCATAATTGTTCTTTCATTTTCTGTTGCAGTTTATGTCTTACGGTACCATAGAGTTTAAATTAGAAGGGGAGAGTTCAGGTGAGTAGGTACAAATGTATTTCTGGACTAATGAAGTGTCCTTGAAGAACCAAAGCCTCTATTATAAGCCTTAAGACCTTGGCTGCTTTCACAGGATATACAGATGAAGAGGTAGCACCCTGGGCCAGCTGACATCTTTTTCTCTATAGAAAGGATAAATATCTTTTTCTATCAATTACCTCAATAACTATTCGCCTCAAAAGGGGTGGGAGGACTAGGGTCTGAAGGACATTTCTACTCTGCCTATGATCGGAACCTAGTTTTTACAGGTTAGGAGATGGTTCTGGTAAAAGACCAATGGTGGGATATTGGGATACTATAATAACAACTAATTATTCACATTTCTACCAGGCTTTATGATTTACAGAGTTTTCCTTTGTCACAACTCTGTGAAGTAGGTAATCCAATATTATCACTGCTATTTTACAGATGAGGAAGATGAAGCTCAGAGAGGTTAAGTCACCTGTCTGCAGTCTCAAAGCTAGTAAATGTGGGTGTCAGAATTCAAACCTGAGTCTCTTGATTCTAAGTTCATCACTCTATTGTCTAATTCCAGGGCTTTTAACTTGGGATCCACAGACCCAGTTGGTGGGTTAATTTGGCAGGGAAAAATATTACATCTGTATTTTCACTGACCTTAAAAAAATTTAATATTTGTGTCAGTTATGGATGTAGGCAACAAATCACATTAGCATTAGCAGAACCAGTGATATTGTCACCAATAGAGATCACAGATATTTTCATGTCCCTCTACAATTGTTGCAGATAACTTGAAATGTCATTTATACTTGAAATATAATACTACTTGGAAATTACTGTGGTTATTAGGCCTGCAAAATTATACATGATCACAAGCTTCCTGTCTACAGACCATCATGAGAATGTAGTTGTTTTGTGACCAAACAGTGATTGAAGTTCTGTTCTCACATTGATGACCCAGATTGCTTTCCAGTAGCCCCTGTCAACAATTGTTTGTCAACTACTATGTGGAAGAAGGTGAATTATTTTCATTGTTTAATTTTTGCAAACCTAGTCAGTTCAAATAAGATTGCTTAGCTCTCCACAAAGCTTGTGGTCTATTCTAATATGAATAAACATGTGAGCTACTCTGATGTGTCTTTAGAAAATGAAATTGGACTTAAATATTTTTTTTGGAGGGGGGAGGGCAGGGCAATTGGGCTTAAGTGACTTGCCCAAGGTCATACAGCTAGTTTTTGTGTTAAGTGTCTGAGGATGGATTTGAATTCAGGTCCTCCTGACTCCAGGGCCGGTGCTGTATTTACTGCGCCACCTAGCCAACTCGACTTATCTATTTTTTAAATATATTATCTTGTTATTTAATGCTTTCAAAAGAAAAAATTGCAAACTGTCAGAGAGCATATGAAAAAATGTCTTAAAACACTAATAATAAGAGAAATTCAAATGGAAAACTCTGAATTCACACTTTGCATCTCTAATGGAGAAAGCTGGTCTGAATTCTTCTGTAATCTACTAGATTAGGTCACCTTTGCAGGTAAACTTGTACTACAGACCTCTTGGCAAGTGGGCCTCTTGTTATAGAAAATGGACATCCAGAAGTTTTCGATTAGTATGGACTCCTGGTGCCATGTTGAAAATAGATGGTTTCTGAAAAGAAAGATCTTCCTGATCAGTAGAATTTGAAAGGACTGACCTCTTCTCTTTCCTGTCTTCTGAATACTTGACTTGGTTCTCTTAACAACTCTCCCTTGGCCTTTTATTTGGGGGGAGGGGGGATGAGGAGGAGGTGGTTCTCTTTTGTTCTGACATCAATCTTACCTGCTTGAACATGGCAGCAAACACATCTGCTGGTCTAGATGATCCTGAAATTGGACTTCTGGTTTTCAGTTGCCTCTCCTGTTTATGTTACTTTCACTGAATTCAGGTAATAGAGAGACAGCATAGCAATGCTGATATCCTTGCTTCTAGCCTTGGCCGCAATCCAATGAGTCTGAGGGATCTGGAGCTTCTGGATTTGGCTGTTGGTTGCCTAGTGGAAGGTACTTGCTGTAGCTATTTCAGTGCTTCTCAGAAAAGAAGATGACCATCAACAGGAGCTGTGTTTCAGTTTGCCACACGATAGGGACCTTGAGTGAATTGCTCAGGCAGTGTAGAGCCAAAGGGAAAGTAAAATACCTGTTTAGTAATCTTACAAAGTGTTTCATGATTTTGGATTTTAGGTAGCAACCTCCTGGGAGAATGTAATGTATTATGGATTATACCATATCATGTTTTAAGTATTTGTCAGAGCATGCTAACAAGTCTTTTGTATTTAACATTTGTTTTCAAAAATTTTTTTAACATTTCTTTATGGTGGAGGAGAACAATAACTGTCCTCTACCTGATCTGGGTTGCACATTAGCTACTTTTCTAGAAGGGACCCTTTTGAGTAGACACTAGATACCAGTCAAACCTAAACTTAAAAGAGATTGCCCCCATTATGAGGACATAAAGGGACAGAGACAACAAGAAAAGGTCTGATTCCTTTCGTTAGAGGTCAGCCTCCACAGTGTCATGGACCCTTAGGAGTACAGGGTGCTCCAGACCCCCTGGACTATGGAGTTTTATACTTTGGGGCTCATCCCATGGGATTGGGGTACCCTTTCCTATTAAGGGGCCCCAGCTCTGGGCTGACACTAATAATACATTAGTATGAGGAAGCATGGATGGATTGAGCTCTTCCTAAATAAGGAAGCACCCACATCACTAAGCTCTCAAGTCACTTGATATAGGGATAAATCAGACTTGGCAAATTAGACTTAAATATATGGGCAATGAAGAATAGAAAGAAGTCACAGATGAAGGTAGCTAAAAAAGGAGAACTCTTTTTGATGAATTTTGTTATAAGAGGAAGGAGAGAAAAAGGACCATCGTTCTTGAGGCCCATTGAAAAAGCTTGGTTTTTCTGTTGTTGGGCTAACGGCAAGAATCATGAGCATATTTGCAGACAGAGGGAATGAAACCAGTGGAGAGGAAAAAATTAAAAATGCAGAAGGGCTAAGAGTTACTTGATGGAACAAGGTCACAGTTCTGCAGTCTGGGTCCTAGAGGAATAAATATATCCTTCTTTCTGTA
Organism: Petaurus breviceps papuanus; assembly: GCF_028583685.1. NCBI lineage: Eukaryota > Metazoa > Chordata > Mammalia > Diprotodontia > Petauridae > Petaurus > Petaurus breviceps. Next base: position 9,057,732 of record NW_027187313.1, on the reverse strand, counting down.
TCATAGCCTTTCAGATGCTTAGTCCCCACCCCCACTCCTAGTCTTTTTGTCCTCAGGATAAACATACTCTGTTTTTTCAACTGATCTTCATGCTACATGGACACAAGGGCTTTTACCATTATGGTTGTCCTCCAGTTTTATCAATAGCTTTCCTAAAATGTGGTCCCCAGAACAATACTCAATTTTTTTTTTGGAAAATCATTCCTTTCTCAGCCTCAAAACAAACAAACAAAAACCCATTTCATACCTCTCTTATGCATTTAAAATTTTTTTTCTCCCAGAAAATAACTGTATATTTCTATGCAAGCATAATTCTGGTACCAAAGAGCCTGAATAAATATGTTAAATAAAATTAAATAAATAAAATAAGTAATTAAATAAATGTTGGGGGTTAAGAGACTTTGGTCAAGTCACTTAACTTCTCACCTTTGAAGGCAATTCCCTAGGAGAAATATATATGTTTACTGAATGAAATACTGGTGAAGAGAGTTTCCACACTGGGCCTCTGCTTTTTTAAAAAAATAACATTTTATTTTTTCTCCTGTAATGTAAAATGTAAAACAATTTTTAACATTCATTTTTCAATATTTTGATTTCCAAATTCTCCCCCTCTGTCTCCCCTCCCCCTTCCCTGAGATGGTAAGCAATTTGATATAGATTATCCATTCTTATTCCCTTAACAAGTTCTGGCTGAAAGTAGTTACTTCGGTAGAGCCTTGCCTTCTCTGATGGATTGTAAGTTCCTTGGGGAACCATCTCCAGTCATCCTGATCTATACAGACCCAGATGACTCCAGAGGAGAAAGTGATGCTGGTGACTTTGCACAGCTCTTCCTCACTTAAATCCAGTTAACTTGCAAGTCATGACATCAGCTTCCTGATATGGTCCTCTTCAAGAATGAAGGACAAATAGAAGTCTGTGAGGACCCAACTGGTCAGTTTCAGTTGAGCAATGCAGCTCCATCCGTCCTTCCTCCCTCCCTCCCTTCTTTCCTTTCTTCCTTCCTTCCTTCCTCCCTTCCTTCCTTCTTTCTTTCCTCTCTCCCTCCCTCCCTCCCTCCCTCCCTTCCTTCCTTCCTTCCTTCCTTCCTTCCTTCCTTCCTTCCTTCCTTCCTTCCTTCCTTCCTTCCTTCCTTCCTTCTCTCCTTCACTCCCTCCCTCCCTACTTCCTTCCCTTGCCTCCCCTCCCCTCCCCTCTCCTCTCCTTCCTCTCCCTGTCCACATGGGACATGCTATGTGCCTGTGTGGGACAGAGACCACTACCAAATCAATACAAAGACTTAGATACCTGAAAACAGAAGTGAGTTTATTGCTTTCTCATGAGAAAGGTCACCTCCCCCCTCCCCCTGCCCCTCCCCTTGTCACTCTAATGGCACCAGCCAGGGAAGTACAAATTGATTCTGGAAAGCAAGGTCCTTTTATACCCTAACTTGAGCCCCTCTCCTCCCTAACCCCCTTCCCCTTATTCCATTGGTTGGGTTTCAGGGGGCACAATCTATTTGTGTGAATCTTCTGCAGCAACAAAGAACAAAGGACAAGAAAAGGCAGGAAGTTTTGCAAGAGTTTCCAAGGTGCACATTTTAGGTTGTGTTGTAAAGTATGGCTAACTACAGATGTTATTCTGTAAGGGAGTAAACTGTGTTTCAATAATACAACAACTACTAACCCTTTTGAGGAGGCTTCACTTCTGAGAAATCATCCCTCACATGCCTATGCTCTGCCCAAAGGAATATAAATGTTGATGGCTGAAACCTAGCAAGATATCTTGGGATTTACAGGCTACATTTTTTTCTTAAAGAATATGTCTTAAACCCAATTAACTCTGGCTTTCATTGATTGGCCGAAGCCCCACTTAGTGGTCGTAGTTTGGGCCCTGTATGTAATGTAATTAGTGATTGTAAATAGTAATTGTTTGTTTTGGTCAAAAATCTTGAAGGTCTTGCCCTCCTAGATTGATGTTTTTTTTAATAAGGTAAAAGGAGTTATTCCTTGGCTCATTTCTTACTTAGCCTTAATCATTAAATGGGTGTTGCCTCAGACAAACTGATACCTGGGAAAGACCTTGGCTTATAAAGGCCAAGGTCCCCCACTGCATCCAGGGGCATCTCCAGTTGTCTTGATCTATATATTGCCACTGGACCCAGATGATTCTGGAGGAGAAAGTGAGTCTGGTAACTTTGCACAGCCTTCTTCACTTAAATGCAATTCACTTGCAAGTCATGGCATCACCTCCCTGTTGTCATGGTCCTCTTCAAGAACGAAGGACAAACAGCAGCAGCAAGTGCCAGGATCATGTCATGGTTATTTTTATGTCTCTTCTACTCTGTATCAGAGCACCTTTTATAAGGTGCTTTCAAATGCTTGCCACATTTTACCTTAAATGTGTTTACCTTAAATGACTCAGAAACTGAGTCAAGGTGCTATTAGAAGATTGAATCAAAAGCTTAGGCAGTTGCAGAATTGAGAATAGGAAATGAATCTTCTGACTGTCCGTCTCAGTGCTAAATCATTTTGGCTCTGGAGAGCGACATTCTGTGAGTATGGTTGTTCATAGATTTTACCATTTTATTCCATATGCATTTTTTGACAAGGAACTGGTTCTTTTGGACATCCTATGCAGGCTCAGTTACCCTCATTTTGAAAAGAAAACAATGATTACAATGTTGTCTCTGTCTAGCATGTCTTTGCTTGCTGAAAGACCTGTCTTCATCTGGATTAATCATGATGTACTTACCTCCAGCATGATGTTAAGTGAACTGTGGAAGGAGAGTATTCAGCCCCACCCTCCCTGCTGACACAAGCCCTAGAGCCATTATTTATCTTTCATGATGGAGCTGACATGAGTGCTGCTCCTTTGGCATCACTGAACTTAGAAGAGATACAGAATTTGGGGTTCAATTTAATTCAACAGATGTTAGGTAACCACTATCTCCTGGGCACTTGCCCAGGATACCAACATGAAATGAGACCCACAGCCTAGGAAGCTCGCAAACCTGGGAGTATGTATATAATTAATAATAAAATATAATTATGTATGATATAGAATATATGATATATAAATGTATAATGCACAAAAGAGTCATAATTGCATAGTGGATAGACTGGTGGTCTCAAATCCTGCCTCGACACTAAACTGGTTGTAAGTCACGACCTCTTTGAAACTCAGGCATCTCCCTAGGAGTTAACTTACTAAGTCCTTCTGGCCTCAGACACTTAACACACACACACACACACACACACACACACACACACACTAGCCTTGTGACTTTGGGCAAGTCACTTAACCCCAGTTGTCCTCCAAAAAAAAAGGCAAAAAAAAAAAACTTACAAAGTCTTATTTGTGAGTTGGTAGGCTACTTTTATCATATTTTTTTTGCATAATTCCAAATCATTTTCCAAAACAGATGGACCAATATACACCTCTACCAGCAAAGCAGGAATGTGCCTGTTTTTTACATTCCCAACAACGTTAAATTTTCCCCTTTACCCATTTGATAGTTGTGACATGACACCTTATAACTATTTTAATTTGCATTTCTGATTATCAACAATTTTGATCAATTTATAAAATGGCTATTTGTAGTTTATATAATTTCTTTAGAGAAATGCTTGCTCTTATCCCTTAACTATTTAGTTGTTGAGATTGCTCCTAATCTCAATTTGTGTTCTATGTAAATTTTAGGTGTTGGATTTTGATCAGAGAGGTTTGGCGCAAATATTTTTTTTCTGAGTCTATATATTTTCCTTTTCTAGCTTCATTAACCTATTTGTGCAATATTTTTGCTTTTGTCTTTTATAATATTCCCTATATCATGATTGATTATAAATTCATCCTTTACCCACAATATAAGAGATATAGCTAGTCTCCTCTAATTTTCTTAATTGTATAACTTTTTATATTTAGCTCATTTATCTATTTGGAATTTATTTTGGTATTTGTATGTGATTTTGGTTTAGATCTCTTTTCTGCCAAACCATTTCCATTTTTCCCAGCCTGAAGTAAAGGCCAAGTTGAAATTAGTGACATAATTTTTTTCATGATCCAAATTGTCATCATTTATAACTTTCTTTAGCACGGTTCAGCAGTTTAGGGAAAGAAAGAGGAAAACACAAATGGTAGAAATGATTCAGGATTGAAAATGGCAGGACATGAATAGTCAAAGTAATGAGGGAAAAGAATTCAAAGGTGGAAGACAATGAATCAGGTAAGAAGATAAAGAGAAGAAAGTGAGATTAGAAGAGGGAAGATGAACTGGAGAAAAGAGAGAGATGGGACTGTAGGTTATGGGAGACAAAGAAGTTCCAGGGTAATGAGGCTGAAGAAGAAATAGAAAGATGAAAATTTATAATCAGAAAGAGGAAATTTTAGAGTTAAAAATCATGCTGGGGGCATAGTTTGGGGGAATGATTGGAGTAAAGATGTGACTATTGATATAGTGACTGACAGAATGAAAACAGTTACCATAGGAGTTGAGATTGAACTGGGAAACCAAGATGTTTGAAGGGCCACCAATATGAAGAATCAAGTCCCTAAGAATGAAGGAAAGAGTTGGGGTGGAAAAAGACTGTAAGTCAGATGCTAAATTCCTTGGGAGAGAGGGTCTGGAAGTGGCAGCAGTTTCCTAGTTTCTCTTCCAGGCCCAGTGTGTGTTGGTTGGGGGTGGAGCTGGGAAGGAGGGTAGAGTAGAGACATGAGAGCAGTCTGAACTCCTAAGGTTGCAAGGAATGAGATATGCTCCATGAGTTTAACAAGATGGAAGGAGTATGAAAAGGACAGAGTTCAAGGATGAAAGGGATTCTGCCAATAATTGGGGAAGGGTGGTTCCAAAGGACATGAATGAAGGAGAGATCAAAAGAGAATATGGATGGGCTGAACCAGATAGGACTGGAATTTGGGAAAGAGGTAGCAAGAGATATGATTTTCCTTCTTGGTAAATAATTCTGAATCACAAGAGCTAGGGGATGAAGAAGTTCTCTGCTCACCATAGAGCTAGGAAGTCTAATTGATCAAACAACTCATTTGGTCAATGAAAGATAGGATAGTCTATGGCAATAGCAGCTGGGAATGCCAGTGGTACTAATTCTAGGCAATGTAGGGCAGGGGCAGTTACTTTACTTTCCATTCTTCTCCATCCTAATCTTGTGAAGGCTTAGAAGTAGAGACTGATAGGGAGACATAGGGAAGAAAATATGGTGAAAGAGACCTTTAGTCCGAGGTAACAAGTGATAGAGACAGTTGGTTTTTTCTTTTCTTTTCCTCTATCCTGCTTCAGAAGATTGAAGGAAGGAAAAAATGTAAGAGAAAGGATGGGAAGAAATACCAATAAGCCATTGGAACCTTTAAAATAGGATGATGACTAGAATGAAGGAAGAGAGAACGGGATCATAGGATCACATGTTCAGTGCTCCTAGGAACTTTAGGGACCACCTAGGCCAACCCTCTAATTTTACGGATGAGAAAACTGAGACCCAACATCACACAGGTATTTGAACTTGGGTGATGTTTTCATCACTTTTGTGGGTTGAAGGTAGGGATTTCAGAATCAATTCATCAATTAACAAGTATTTATTAAATGCCAGGAACTTTGTTAGGTACTCTGGATATAAATACAAATTTTTTTTTTTTTGCCTTTTGGAGGGCAATTGGGGTTAAGTAACTTGCCCAAGGTTCTATCGATAGTTTGTGTGTGTGTGTGTGTGTGTGTGTGTGTGTGTGTGTGTTAAGTGTCTGAGGCCAGAATGGAACTCAGGTCCTCCTGACTCCTGGGCCGGCGCTTAACTCATTGAGCCACCTAGCTGTCCCTATAAATACAAATTATAAAACAATCCCTTTTTTCACAAAGCTTCCACACTGTGGTGCAGCAAGGGTGAGACAACAAGTACATATATAAGTATATGCAGAATAAATATAAGGAGAATAAATACAAGTTATAGAGAGAAGGATACTAACAGTTGAGGACTCAGGAAAGGCTCACATGGAAGATAAAATTTGAACTGTGTACTGAAGGAAGAGAGGGATTCTTGGAGAACACTAGAGGATGAAGAGCCATATGTGAGAAGCAGAGAGAAAGCTAGATTGGTTGGATCCTAGAGTATAGTATAACTAGAATAATATACAATGAGGCTAAAAGATAAGTTAAGTCTAGGTTATGAAAGGCTTCAAAGAGAGTTTTTATTTTGTCCCAGAGGCAATAGGATATCATTGGAATTTATTAAATAGTAGACTGACATGGTTAGATAGGGGCTTAAGGGAAATCTTTTCAGTAGCAAGTTGTGTAGAAGTTACCACAGAACGGAGTGGGGAATTTTGGGGGGAGTTTTCAAGCTTTGAAGCAGAAAGGCCAATTGCTATTGTGATAAAGGTTAAGGATCTCAACTAAAGTAGTAGTTGTATGAATAGAGAAAAGAGAATAGATACAGAAGATGTTGTGGAGATAGAAATAGCAAAATTTGTCAAATGATGGGATATGTTTGTTGGGTGAGACCAAGAAGGCATCAAAGTTATAGATCAAGGCAACCAATGTTATGGATCTAGTAAACTTGAAGAATGATGATGCCTTCAACACAGAGAGAAAGAAGTTTAGAAGAGGGTTGGATTTGAAGAGAAAGCTATATAAAACATTCTGTTTTAGATATGTTGTGTTTGAGCTGAATCTGGTTCATCCAGTTTTAGATGTCCAAATTGGTACAGTAGTTGATGACAGGAAACTGGAGCTCAGGGGAGATACTGAGTCTGGATATAGAGTTTTATGAGTCATTTTCATAGAGATGATAATTAAGCCCATGGGAGATTTATAAGGTCACCAAAAGAGAGTTGCAAAGGCATTAAAATGAGAGATGAAATGTTCTGTACTTAGAACAGCAAGTAGTGCAACTTGGTTAGCACAAAGAGTATGTAAAGAAAACAAGGCATATTTATATAAAACAAAGTAGGAACCAATGGAAGCATAGTGGAGAATATTTGGATAAAGATCAAGGGATGTAGACACAGAAGGAGAAAATTATGAGTTTAGAAAGAGATCACAAGTTGTCCAAAGAAGTTTATTATAGTAGTAAAAATGGATTTCAAATATTTGAACGGCTCCTGGAGCTCTCCTTTTGCTAAAAGTAGAGCAGCTAATGAACACTTGACTGGGCTTAATTTTATTCTTCAAAAGGTGGTGGAGTGAGGGGGATTGCTGTTCTGGACCTAAGTTTCCATAACAAGGAAGAACTGGTTGTCAAGGAAGGTATAATAAGGAAGAAATGACCATTTCATTTTAGGATTGTTATTGATAAGGAGGGGAAAGCAAACATCTGCCGACATATACTTTTGATTTAGGGAAGAGTAGATTTCAAAGATTTTAGGGAAAGGATAGATAAGAAACCTTGGCCTAAAATTTGCAGGTCAAACTGACCTGAGAGGAAACTTTCACAAATACAATTTTGATAGCATGAACATAAATTATTCCAATTAAAAAGAGGAGAGAGGAACATGCCTGAATTCACAGGGAACTAAGTTTTCAACCAACTTAAATGTTTAAAAGATATTTAGTGAATCTGAAAGCAAAGAGAAGTAAGTGGGGATAAATACAAGAGTGGCATGGTTTCATAAAAGTTGTTCAGAACTAAAAGAAGCTGATGTGTCCATTCTGGATATTGGAGGTTGTGCTAATGGTGTTGCTATAGCCAAAAGTCATGCACAGTGATTTGTGAAGCTCTTTGAAAATAATGAGTCTACCAAGAACTCAGAATACATTATAAGTGAAAAAATGATTTAAACAATTTGATGAATCACAAGAAGATATACAATGGATTTGTTGATTTTACCCAGTTCATTGAAGAAAGAACCCCTAAAACTTGCCCTTGTCAAGATTCGTATGAAATAAATAATACTGATAATAACATTGTTCTAACATTGTACAGCAGGGTTTACCCACAATGGCACCAAGAATCAAGTGTGTCCAATGATGGGCAGGTTTTGCAGGAGAATGAAAGCAAGAAGGCAAGTAGGGACTCCGGTTGCTCAGCTTATAGTGTTTTCTGAATCCACAGGGGTTCTTTTTGTTCCTATAAATGGTATAACTCCACCTGAATAATCTATTTCCAAAGAGAAGAAATGCCACAAAAGACATCTTCTGATACTGAAGAAAGACACATAAAGAAACAGTTTTATTTGAAAATGTTTAGGAGAATGGGCCTCCATCTGCTACTGAGAGATCAGCTTGCAAACATAGCTATTAACTTGCTATCTGATTCCTCTACTATCTCTAAAGATTTATGCTTCAGTGTAAAAGACATTACTATGAAGTAGAACATAATATACTAGTAAACTTTTTTATGGTGGGAGAAAACTGTAAAAAAAACCAAGTTATTCAAGATCAGAGACCATCTACAGAACCATTTGTACTCTTAGAAGAAAGTGAAAAGGAAAAATGAAAAGTTTTAGAAAGAAAAAAAGACATCTTCTTTAGGATTTCAGTTATCTTCCTCGAGGTCATTGTTTGCAATCGTCAAGATGAATTCAAAGTGAATTTTTCTCCAAAGGAAACAAGGATCATATGCAAAAAAACATAGCAGAAAAATCTCAAGTCACCTCTCAGAATAAAAGAAAAACCAGGTACCTCAAAAGGCAAAATGAAAATTGTCAATTCCGTTCCAAAAGAAGAGAACAGAAAATTGGAATTCCTACCCAGAGCCACATTCCCAACACTGATCTAGAAAAGGATGTCTCTTCACCTTCTGTTCCCCTTTAAAAAAGTTCTTGAATGACAAGAGTACTTATAGACATGAATTTTGTTGCCAGAGGAACTCTGAGTCACCAGCCTAAAATACCAGTTATTCCTGAAAATATTTTGTATTAAAAAGTTGGGATCACCGTTCCAAAGAATAATCTTAACCTTATATGTGAAAGCCAGCTAGGATATTGAAACTCTTCCCACATCAAGCCAAATGGCCAACTCCTCTCTCTGATTCCTTTTTAAAATAAAATCTACCGTGTAACCTTGAGGAAGTTACTTAACCCCAATTGCTTTAAAAAAAAAAAATAAAATAAAATAAAATCTACCCCAGCTACTGTCTTCATTACTAGCATTAAGCTGGCAGAATCATGCAATCATTTTATTGATTCCTCAGTTACTGGGGTCCAAAGATTCTGGAATACTCAAAAACACTGTTCAGTCTAGAATTAAAAAATGAACCAGAGAGATCAGATTAAAGACACATTGTTATAGATGGGAACAATGTTACGATTACCCATGGTCTGCACAAGTTCTTTTACTGTTGAGAGATTGCAATAGCCATTGAATACTTTTGGAAACTTGACAACAGAAACATTAGATATTTATCCCTCAGTGGAGAACAAGGCCTGATCCTTGCAACAATTGAAATTAGGGTAAACTAAGAGATAAGGTTCCAAGCACAATCAATTTATTAGTAAGACTAGCAGTCACTAATAAATTGGGTCAATGGTTTGTCTTAGTGACCAAAGACCCTGAGTGAGGGTGGACTGGATGTTTTATAACAATTAGTAAGTTAGGGGCGGCCAGGTAGCGCAGCGAGTAAGAGTACCGGCCCCAGTGTCAGGATGACCTGGGGGATCGAATCTGGGGTCAAACAAGATACTTAGCATCCACCCAGAAATACCTGGCCGTGTAACCTTGAGCAAGTTACTTAACCCCAATTGCTTTAAAAAAAAATTAGTAAGTTAACAGAGCAAAATCTTGAGCAACACAGAGGTATCTTGTTCTGATTGACTATTGATGACATAGTCAGAATTGTGATTATGTCATTTGAACTCCCTTCTGAAAACTTAACTACAGTCAAGACATATGACTTGAATCACAAGACAAAGGTTCCCAGGCAGTAGAAGTAGTCTTCAGGTAAAGAGAATTGCTATAATAGAAGTTCAGAGAGGACTACTATCTCTGCTGTGAAGACTTGCTGAGCCCTTTTTAGGACCGCTCATCTACCTTTGGTGTCCACCTTTCACCCACCTCTCACCTGTGGTACATGTACAGTGGCCACATCCCAATAAAACTGTCTTGGCAGATGGACTAAACCAGGTTGAGGGTAACCAACAATGGTGAGTTAGGGGGATGTCTACCTCAAGCATGTGAAGACATCTCCCAGTGGAATGGGTGGATGAGAACAATATGTTCCAATGACCATGAAGGTGGCTGAAGCAGGTGCTGTGGAAGGCTAAGAGTTTGGTCAGACATCAAAGATATCAAGGTCATCTGCTGCATCCTAGGCCACTGCCAATCATCTTGACTTTTATCCTGTCTCTGGACATCTGTGACTCTGGAAGACAGAGTGAGGCTGATGATTTTGTTCAGCTCCAATTCATGTTCAAGTCAAGACATCACCCTGTGATGTCATTGTGATTTCATTGGTCCTCTTCAAAAAGGAAGTAAAAACAATAGTTTAAATTGATGAGATTTGACCTTTAGGTTAACCAAGTTTCTCTAGAAAGTAGGTATAAAAGATTGAGGTAATTACAAGACAATAATTTGATATTTAGACAGGTTTCTCTGAGACGCAGTTGGTGGGTGAAGTTTACAAGGGACAAGAACATCAATGGGAATATTAAATCTAGTTTGATTAAGTCTTAGCAAAATAGAATTAAAATCAATTTTCAATTTTACATTCTAACATCAAAGAGAAGCACTTTTTGACACAGTTCCAGGGCCTCAGAATATTATCTTTTAACCATAATACAGATGGTCTTTGCAACAAAAATTGCTTCTCATAATGATAGGTTTCTGTTGTACCTAGCTGACAAAATTGATGGCATTATTGTAACTAATGATAATTTCAGAGAATTTGTGACTAAATCAGTATCTTAGAAAGAAATAATTTTTAAAAGTTTAATTCAGTACATTTGTTGGAGATATATTTGTGGTTCTTGATGATTTTTTAGGAAGAAGTAAATCTAGATTAATTAAAATTCTTCCTTGGGGATTTTCTGCCTCCATCCAGAACTCTGCCAAGTAGAAGACTTCATTAAATTGTCTTTGGGATCCTTAACACCATGGTACCTATCACCATCTGACAACCCACACTCAGGATACAGGGAGTTCTTCTAAGCAACTAATCCAAACTCTCAATCCTGCAAAACCTAGCCAACACCCAACCAAGAATTATGATTCTACCACAGAGATCCCCAGAGGAAACCAACCATTTGAGGAAAGCCCTCATGAAGATATTCCTAGACTCTGAGCAAAGAATGAAAATTGTTCAAATGCTGGCAGCACATCCATATATGAAAGACCTGAATGTACTGTCAATCATGATATTAGATTAAGTATGCAATAGAGAAGTTTGCAATCGCAGCTGATTGATAAAACCTTCAAGTAACATATGCACATGTTGGAAATTAAAATAATTTAATCAGTTTGCCATTATAAACCCTATTTGATCAAAACAGAATCAAATGTTTTGTGTAAAAGAGATCTGTTTTCAAAACTGGCCTGTATATAGTGTGTGTGTGTGTGTGTGTGTGTCTGTGTCTGTGTGCATGCGTGCACACATTGTGGAATTGCTCCTGAGATTGATATGCTTGTTTTATATGAGTTACCTTACCAGATAGATATACTGGACCCAGAGTAAGCCTGGTTGCTGAAAAGAGACAATCAGCCTGCAGTGAGCCAAAGTCTTGCTCACTCCCAGATATCTTTGTTGGTGTTCGCTGGATGATCTTTCTGAGCTGTGCCTCCCCCCCACCCCCCGACTCCCCACAAACTGGCCCAAACCAGCATTGCGGTCAACCGTTCATGCAAAACATCCTCCTTCTATGTCTACCTCTTCCTAGAAAAGATTGTCCATTCTTTTTTCCCACCCCTCCCTTAACCTCCCCTTTGTGATTTTCAAGCATAAATCTCCCCTGTGTCTCCTGGGCTAGGGGTTGTTTTGTATCTTGTATGGGGGTAGGGGAAAACTCAGCACTAGTGTCTGATTTTCCTCCTAATAAAACTTTTCTTCTTTTAACCCAGCTTGGACTCCTCTGTATTTTGAGGGGTGGGTTTTATCCAATTGACATTTCTAGTGTCAGAAGTGGGATTCATCAGGGTGAGGGGCTTTTTTCATGACCACTTTAGGGGAGGGGGGTGGTGGGTGATCCAGGTGCCTTGATATCAGCACTGACCCTTTGATGTCCAACTAGTGACTCCCTAGTTGAATCCTGAACTCCTGTCTCTTTTGATTGAGTTCATTTATTAGGAAGAAAGGGGATTTACATACCTCAAGGGTGTCAAGGTGGGTAAAAGCCTGGAAGGGGAACTTTGATCAATGTCTGAGACTGAAAGGTCTCAGAGGTTCATGGCCACAGGTGGAGACCCTAGCATGGGCTCCACAGGGTGGTCACCCCAGAGTACCCTGCTGGCAGGGAACCAGTGAAGACCGTATAGGCAGGGACTGGTGAAAACCTGTAGGCTGTGAATGAAGAGTCCTAGGTTTAAAATTTAGTCAGGAACTGATTTTCAAAAAGTCCTAGTTTTTAATTCAAGTAGTCCACATTATCTGGTTAAAAAAAGGGGGGGGGGAATTCCAAAATAAAGTAAGATCTTGGCCAAGTTCCCACTGGTAACTGAACTTCCCAAGGCACCAAAGCAACCTCCCACCCCAAAGGGACAATGACTGGCTATATACTTCTACATTATAGGCCCAAAACATGAATATTTAACTGTCAGAAATTGACCTAAGAAGACCCCTATCTTCATTAGCCAATGTGGGATTCTTTTGATTGGTATAAAATTGCCTTACCTTACATTACCTTAAGAAATGTTTTGATGAAGCTGGCAAGAAAATGAAATATCCCAAGTGGGATGCTTTTACTAAATAGCTACTTAAATCTGCCAAATGAGAAACCTCTTGTGACTTGGATTCCTTTAAGGAAACCTTAGAGTTAAAAAGAATGGGGAAAGGGCAGAAGAGATTTGCACCCTCCAGAACTGTACTGCTCAATTAAAACAGTAAGTCAGGGATTTGTGTGCATGTAAGACCAAGTCACCTCTCCCAGAAAAGATTTATCCACCCCTCTCTGAGAAAGAGTTACCCTCCTCCCTGTCAGGATGAGGAAGGGAAGGTCGTAGCCCCAATACAACAATTCCCTTTTAAAATATAGGAGGAGCCTGGGGTCAATACTCTGACTTGATCCTCTAAATTGAATTATATGACTTCTGACCTAACTTTGTAAGAGATTTAACTGGTAATTTGTGTTGGTTCTAATTTGGCTCAATGTGATTACAAATTAAAGAAATTAAGACTAGTCATTGAAAAATCTTACTCTGATCAGATGAACATTTGGTTTTGCTGGGCAGCTTTAAGTTATAGTCTCTGCCTACTTCCTCCTAAAAGGGGTTCCTTCTTTATATTCTATGTGTCTGTCTTATCATTTTGTCTGTGCTTGTGCTTTGTTAAATGTAGGAAAATATTTGTATTGTGTTGTGTTTGTGTTGTCTGTAGATTCTATTACCCTGAAAGAAAACACAGCCAGTCAGAAAAACTACTAAGATCTGTAGCCAAAGAGTCAAGAACACTAGGAAATATTAATGAACTTTCATACTTGAAGCAATTGTCACAGTAAGCAGTCCTAACTCCAACTTTAGCCTTTCCATGGGAGATTAGATTATAAGGAAAGAGAAAAAAGAAAAAAAGACAACCCCACAAAACAGTTTTTTCTGTCATTGCAACACTGGCCACGTTGGCAGTAAATCATAGTTTGTAGAACTCCTAAAAGTATCTTTGTAGATTTTTGGAGGTCTGGAGATTAATTATTAAGGAGTTTGAAGATTTATTACTTTTTTAAAATTTAAAATAAAAAAAAACATTTTTATTTAAAGTTTTGAGTTCCAAATTCTATCTCTTTCTCCTTTCCCCTGTCCCTTAGATGGTAAGCAATCAGATATAGTTTAGATCTGTGAAGTTATGTAGAAGGTTTCCATATTTGTCATTTTGTACAAGGAGATTCAAAAGAAAGAAAATGAAAGAAAGTGAGAAATAGCATGCTTCAATCTATATTCAATCAATATCAGTTCTTTCTCTAGAGGTGGATAGTATGCTTCACCATTAGTCCTTTGGGATTGTCTTGGATCACTGTATTGCTGAGAATAGCTAAGTCATTCACAATTCTTCATTGAACAATATTACTATTACTGTGTACACAATGTTCTCCTGATTCTGTTCATTTCACTATGTAGCAGTTCATGTAAGTTTTTCCTGTTTTTTTTTTCTGAAATCATCCTGTGTATTTCCAGAGTATCAAAGGAACTAATAAAAAAATGTGAAGGAAGAAGATTTAGCAGTACCAGATCTTAAACCCTTTTATAAGGCAGTAATTATCAAAACTATCTGGTACTGGCTAAGAAATACCAAAGTAGCTCATTTTTTAAAAGATTCTTATATCAGGTACATGATTTAGGTAAGGATAGAAACAGCAAATGGTATATTCTCTGAAGTTTCCATATTGGAGAACCAAATTTAAGTGATCATACTAAAATTGTATTAAGTCTTGTTACTAGCAGAATTATCTAGGATTTGGAATGAGAAAAGCAAAGCCCTCTTCAGAGCTGTCCTGAGAATAAAGATTATTGTCCAAGAGAAGATATCTAGGGACCAGATGACTACATGAGACATTTGGGACGCAAAATGTGCTGATTAAATGGACATTGAGAATGGATTACTAGGATAGAAGGAAACTTGATCTTGGTTAATATTAGTGACAATTATTATATTACTGTGGCCTTTTGTTTCATGATGTTTATATTTAAGTTTTCTTGGTTGCCTTGGTGACATGTAAATCTCCCTTCTCAACACTAGGCCAAACTACTCTAAGTAGTTTGTTCTGTAACCCGACATTAATGAAATCTAACTTTTTTCCCAAAAAATTTTATTTTGGACTCAAATGCCAGAACACAAATACAGAATAGAGAAAAGAAACAAAAACATATCATAAACTTAAATATTGGAACTTAAATACAAAGTTAGAAAGAAAAAATGCATGTTCTGTATATTGCAGAACATAAGAGAAAAATTCAAAATATGTAACAATAAATTTTCATTTCAAGAAAGCCTATATGATAAATAATACTTATTGTGTTGAGAATTGTCTATCTTTTCTTTGCTTCCCTGTGAGTTTTCTTTTGTTCTCCAACTGTGCATTTTTTTACTTTGTTCTTTTTTTTCTTTCCCCCAACTTTCCCTACAATAAAGTTTAGATATGTTTCTCTATAGCTATAGATACATACATAAACATATACATACATACATACATATATAGACATATACTTTCCCAAATCTATTCTACTCCTAATCAATGTTTTTTATGCATGATCATATCTCTTGTTTCCTTGGGGCAGCTAGGTGGCACGGTGAATAGAGCATCGGCCCTGGAGTCAGGAGGACCTGAGTTCAAATGCGGCCTCAGACACTTAACACAAAAACTATCCATGTGACCTTGGGCAAGTCACTTAACCCCAATTGCCCTCCGAAAAGCAAAAAATAAAAAATAAAATAAAAAACATCTCTTGTCTCCTATCCCTCCTTCCTCCTCTAGTTTACTTCTACACACTACCTTGCCCTCCTATAACTTGCCTACCCCCCTCCAAAGATCCCTCCCCTATCCTCCCGTTCTGATGAATCTAAACACCCTTCTATACCCCTATTTTACCTATTCCCTCACCCTCCCCTTTAAAGATCCCTCCCTTGTCCTCTCCCCCCCTCCCTATGCCCCTACCATTTTATTTCTTCTGAATTTAGAAGACTTTTAAACTCTTCTAAATATATATGTATTGTTCCCTCTTAAACCCATTCTCAATGAAAGTAGGTTACCAGTACTATCAGCCCTCCTCCCCTTTTGCACCTCAGATGATTTCTCTTGTAAGCTGTTCCTAAATGGTTTTACTTTTAAAATTCATATAATTCTCAGGTTTACCCCAATCTTTCTTATAAACTACCCAATTATTAATGAGAATCTTAGACATCCATTTTACATTTCACATATATAAAAAGTAAACAGTCTGTCCTTATGGATCCCTTATAATTAGTCTTTGTTATGTGCTTTATATTTCTTTTGGTTTTTATATGTTGAATCTTCTATCAAGTTAAGGATTTTTTTAAGAGAGTCTTGAAAGTCTGAGAGTTGATCAAATGTCCATTTTTTTCCCATTCAGGATAATATTTAACTTTTCAGGGTATTATATTTTTGACTGGAGCCCCAGTTCTTTTGCTCTTTGATATGTTGTGTTCCAAGACCTATGGTCCTTTAATGTCTCTGCTGCTAGGTCTTGTGTAATTCTAATTGTGGCACCATCATATTTAAATTGTTTTAATCTTGATGCTTTTAATAGTTTTTCCTTGGGCTGGGAATTTAGAATTTGACTATGATATTCCTATGAGTTTTACTCATAGGATCTCTTTTAAGTGGTGATCAATGGATGTTTTCTATTCTACTTTCCCCTCTTGGTCTAATGCTTTAGCACAATTTTCTTTATTTCTTCTATTATTATACTATATTATATTTGATACTATAAAGTATCAAGATTCTTTTTTTGATTATAACTTTCAGTTAGTCCAATTATTTTTATATTTCTCTTCTTGATCTATTCTCCAAATCTGTTGTTTTTCTTATAAGATGTTTTATTTCCTCTTCTATTTTTTCATTATTCATATTTTTTTAGTCATTTATTGATCTCTTATAATTTCACTGGTTTCACTTTGCCCAATTCTGACTTTCAAGGTGTCATTTTCTTCCTTAAGATTCTGGATCTCCTGTTCTAATTGGTTGACTTTCCTTTCACCCCCTTCTTGTTTTTCTTGGATTATTGTTATTTTCTTTTTAGTTTTTCCTCCATCTCTGTCATTTGATTTTTGAAGTCTTTTTTAAGATCTTCTATGAATTCTTTTTGGCCAGGTGTCCATTTGATATTACTCTTTGGGGGTTTCTTTACTTCAATATCCTCCTCTGAAGATGAACCCTGGTCATCTCTATTCCTATTCTATGGGTTTCTACGGTTGTATTCTTTCTCCTTTGCCTGTGCATTTTTTTTTTGTGGTGATAGCTTAGTTATTTGTAGTCTTCTCTAGTCCTGGGGTATGAGAAATGGTGCCTCTTGCCCCAGATCTTTAGTTCTCACCTCTAGTCTGAAACCAAAGCCAAACTTCCAGCCTCCTGTAAGTGCCCACAGCCAGGGTCTTCCTGCCCCACTGCTTCTGTACTCACCAGGCACGTGCTGATTCCTTCTTGCTTCCACCATAGCAGCACAGCTGGGTCTGGCATTCTTTATCAGCAGAGGTTCCCTCCATCTTCCTGGGCTCAGACACCCAACTCCCCTCACTATCCTTGGTGTAAAACTTCTGGTGGCTGGGATGAAGCAGCCTCCCCAACCAACTAACCTTAGGGTTTGTTGCTTGCAGTTAAAACAGAACCTAGCCTGGAGGTGTTTATTCTTCACAGGGACCAAACCTCATCCTGGGATTTTTCTTCTGATCTTCTCAAATTGTCCCAGGAGGACCCTGTCATGCCATGCTGCATTCTTATTTATCTCCACCCACACTTCGTTCACCCTAAGGTGCTATTTTAACTCTTTTGTGGGGGAAAATCTTTAGAGTTTGGAATTTTCTGACCTACTCTGCCATCTTCTCAGAATCCTCTCTAAAATCTAACTTAATGAATTATAATAAATTTACGAAAAACCTTATTGCATTGTTTGAACTTAACTCCATGTGGCTAGGAAACTAGACCATCTCTACCTGCTATTTATAGACCCTTACTGTCAGATCCAAAGATCCAAGGAGTTTTCTTACAATTGTACATCTCAGTAACCCATATGTCTTATCTGAAAACTGACCCCATACTCATCAATCAATCATTGTTTCGAAGGGCCCATACCAGGTCCTTCTGACTACTCCCACAGCTGCCAAATTTGAGGGAGTGGACTCCTGGATCATCTGAAGAAGGCTCCAGTTCCCAAGTGGACTGCCAAACCTGGTGAGGACCTCAAGGTCCACTTCAAGTGGGCCCTGAATCAGAAGACCTCTAGAGGTGACTGCTCCCCCAAGACTCAGGACGTGGGCCAAGTACCAAACAGTCACTTTATTTGGGGTTTTCTTTTGTTCCTGATTTTTATTGATTGTTTGTGCTTCATCATTTCATTGTCTTGGCTCCCTCCCCCTTTTTTCTTCCTTTCTGCCTTCCTCATTGCTAAGGGAGGGAAGGGAATCCAGCACCCCCTCAAGAGTCCACTTAAAGCCCTAGCAAAAACTGGAAGCCTCACATCTTGCTAGATTTGTGAGAGGGGAAACCATACAGGGTAGCAAAAGATCATGCCTCCTTGATCAGCAGTGGGTCTGAAGCCACCTTGACCAAAAGGGGAGAATGTGAAGTGTCCCTGAGTTTACCTTATATGAGTTACTTTACCAGGCAGATGCACTAGACACAGAGTAAGCCTGTTTGCTGAAAGGAGTCAATCAGGAACCTGTTCACTCCCAGGCACCTGGATTTTGCTGGCTGACTTTGCGGAGCTGTGCCCTGCCCCCTCAAACTGACCCAAACCAACCTTGTGGTCAACTGTTCATGCAAAATATCCTGCTTTTATGTCCACCTCTTCCTAGGAAAGATTGTCCATTCTTTTGCCCAACTCCTCCCTGAAGCTCCCCTGCTGGTCTAGGGACTCCTTTATACCTTACAGAGTGGTAGTGTCTGATATTCCTCCTAATAAAACTTTCCTGCTTTCAACCCATCTTGGACTCCTCTGCATTTTGAGAGGTGGCCTTCACCTGGTTGATAATATATACATATAAATAAATTATACTGCTATGATAGTCTTAATATTAATACTTTCTATAAAAGGAAAGTCTACATTTTCTGCCTATTTAGACCTGTTTCATAGCTTCATTTATTCAGTTTCATTTTTCTAGTGTATTAATATTTTTATGCATTTTAAAAAATATTTTCCCTAAAGACGAAAATGTTGGTGAAATGTTATGTTAGATTTTATTAAATAAAAATAGTTTTCTTAAGGGAAAAAATGCTTAATAGGGATTGGAAACCCAGGATAAAGAATAGTAAGACCCCTGTATTCTATCATTGAGTTCAAGTTAATCAGGTCCAGGTAAACTCTGTATGTTCCAGGGTACTCAAAGAATTTGTGGGAGTGATTCTTTTTTTTTTTGGAGGGGAGAAGGCTAAGCAATTGGGGTTGTGATTTGCCCAATGTCACACAGCTAGTAAGTGTGTCAAGTGTCTGTATTCAGATTTGAACTCAGGTCTTCCAGACTCCAGGGCCAGTGCTCTAATTCACTGCACCACATAGCTGTCCCCTGCCCCCGCCCCTGTGTGATTCTTTAACCACTTTTTGGTTATCTTTCAAAAATCATGGTGAATGGGAAAACCATCATAGGACTTGAGATAGGAAAATATTGTCCCAATTTTAAGAAAAAGGAAAAGGGTGGACTCTTCAAACTATAAGCCAGTGAGATTGACTTTGATTACAGGTAAAATTCTAAAATGGATTATTAAATGGATGACTTATGAACACTTACAAAGGGAAGTAGTGACCATTAAGAGACATCACTGCCTGATCAAGAACAAGTCATGCCAGATTAACCTCATTTCATTATTTTTAAAACAGGGAGTGGTAGGCCACATACAACCCTGTGCTCATTACCTGGGTGTGAGTTGACACTATGACATAGATGAATTTCAAGGGGAAGTCCCTAGGCTATGTTGAAAATAGAGTTACAAGCCTCATGGGAATTAGGGGGTGCTGCTGAACAGCAGTCCTTGCCACACATGCAGTTAAAGTAGAAGAGTTTCTTTGTTTTAGACATAATTTCTCCAGTGACATGGTCCCTGGCATTCCCAGTAGCATAGAAAAGACATCCAGATTCCTCAGACCTGTCAGATTGTCCACTATTCAGTGGGTTGCACTATCACCATTCAAACATGTTCAAGGAGACAAAAGGAAGGTCTTGGCACTCAACCAAACAGAATTAGAACTATCAACATATGCTTTTGTCCTGAGTTTGATAACTATATCCTTATAAGCTAAGCAAATGTTTTTATACCCACTTGCCTCTTTTGGGGGTAGTCACACCATTTAAATACCTGCAAATAACAATCCTATGACACAAGGCTACCAGACAGGAAGATCAGGGGAATGAGTTTCGGCAACTTGTTTGACCAAGTCATGATATACTTGTAGACAAAATGAAGAGATTTAGCCTGGATGATAATACATCCAAATAGGGAAATGACTGGAGTAAGAGGAATAATGAATAGATCAACTTAACCCTGGAGGGAGGTCTCCAAGCAGAATGCCCTAGGAATCCATTCAGTTCAGCATTTTTTTCATGGGGATGGGAGAGATTTCTTTGGTATAGAGTACCACCTAAGAGAAATCACCCTTTAATAATGCAGATTTGAAAGTGCTTTGTAATGTAAAATTCTAAAGAATTTCTTAGGAGTACTGAAAGATCTGTTCTATATTTTATCAATTTCTTAGATCTGGAGTGTCAAACTCTGTCCATCAACTGCCAGCAAAACTGTTGAACCAGATTAAAATGTAATTGGGAAATGTTTAATAAAACAAATTAAAACATAATAGAGCATAGATAATGTTAATTATCTATTAACCTGCTGGGTTAACCACAGGTCTGCTGCTGAGGTTTGTTTCTATTTGAGTTTGACAATGCTGATTCAGATTATCAAATGAAGTAATATTTGTAAAAGTGCTTACCACAAGCTGCCTAGCAAAGTAGTAGGTGCTTAAAAAAAATATTTGTTCTCTTCCTCCCCTCCCTAGATGAAGTCATAGATTGAATACTTGGTCAATTTGCAGAAGACACAGAGCTAGGTGGGATAGTCAGTATCCCAAAAAATCCAGACATTTTAGAACTCTGGACCAAATCTAATAAGATTACATTTGATAGGGATAAATAAGAAATCTACATTGGGGATAAAAAGAAAGCTGTGAAACAGGAATAGGTGAGAGTTGTGTCTGAATAACAGGTAATGTGAAAAATATTTGGGGATTTCAAATTCAGTATGAATCAACATGATGATATGACTAATAAAAATTCCTTAAGCTAAATGGGGCAGCTAGGTGGCACAGTGGATAGAGCATGGGACCCGGAGTAAGGAAGACTCATCTTCCTGATTTAAAATCTGGCCTTGGACGCTTGCTAGCTATGTGACCCTGGGCAAGTCACTTAACCCTGCTTGCCTCAGTTTCCTCATCTGTAAAATGAGGTGGAGAAGGAAATGGCAAACCACTCTGGTATCTTTGCCAAGAAAACCCCAAACTGGGTCATGAAGAGTAGAACACAACTAAAAATAACTGAACTGAAAGCTAAATGAAAAGAAATGTAACCTCCAGATAGAGAGAGTAAAGTGATTAGTTCCATATTTCTACTGAGGGCACTACTATCCTCTTAGTGCCCAGGCTCACAAACTAGGTGTCATCCACAACTCCTCACCCTCTCACCAGCCATATCCAATCTGTTTTCAAGGTCTGTTAATTCTTCCTTCATAGTCTCTCTTGAATACACCCTCTTCTCTCCTCTGACATTGCCACCTCTCTAGTGTAGAGCCTTATCCCTCATGCCTAGACTATTGCAATAGCCAACTGTTGGGTCTGCCTTCCTTAAGTGTCTCCTCCCTCCAATTCATTCTCCATTT
This sequence comes from Petaurus breviceps papuanus, assembly GCF_028583685.1. NCBI lineage: Eukaryota > Metazoa > Chordata > Mammalia > Diprotodontia > Petauridae > Petaurus > Petaurus breviceps. The sequence goes on along the minus strand of NW_027187313.1, from coordinate 9,036,078 downwards.
ACCTCTCAAAATTATCAAGTCTTACCATGTCATGTCCCCACTCAAACTTCAGTGGTTCCCTATCACCTCCAGGATCAAATGCAAAACCCTTGTAACAAATAAGTATAATCAAGTATAACAAATTTCCTAATTGGTCATATCCAAAAATGTGTGTCACATTCTGCATTTTCACCCATTACCTCTCAAGAGGTAGCATTCTTTATCACTGGTCCTTTGGAATCATGATTCATCGTTGTGTTGATCAGATTTCTTAAGTATTTCATAATAGTGTTTATAGTGTTGCAAAGCAATATCTCATCTTTTCTCATTGTATAATATAATTCCATTATGTTAATATTCCATAATTTGTTCAGCCACTTCCCACTTGATGGACATCCCCTTAGTTTCTATGTCTTTGTCTCCACAAAGTCTATCACTACCTTCATTTTTAAAAAGTTTTCTATTATTATTAGCTTTTGCAGCTGCTTGTCACATCTCATCTAAACCATGTGAAAGACGATATTTGGTGGTGAGGAAGTAAAAACTGTAAATGTAATTTAAACTATTCCCATTCTTTCTAGGAATTTGGCAAAAAATAAGGGAAGGAGAAAGCATTTTCATCTATAATAGTGTTAAAATAAAAGTATATTTGTAGAGGGGGAGCATTAGAAAAGGAAGGACTGCAAATGAGAGAATGATTGAATTCTCAAGGTCCTAGGTCTCAGGGGTGAGGAACCTACAACCTTGAGGTCACATGTGGCCCTCTAGGTCCTCAAGTGTGGCCCTTTAATTGAATCTAAACTTCACAGAACAAATCCCCTTAATAAAATGATTTGTTCTGAAAAACTTGGACTCAGTCAAAAAGCCATACTCAGGGACCTAGAAGATTACAGGTTTCCCCACTCCTACCCCCACCCCCATCTAGGGGAAAGGAGATAATAGATGGAAGAATTAGCTTAGGAAATGAGAAAGGCTGACTCAGTCTCCAAGAGAAAAGAAGAAAGGAAGAGAAAAGTGAAGACATGGAAAGTGTTTTATGTGTGAAGATGGGAAGTAAAGGAAACTAAAGTAATGTCTTAGTATATAATGTAATAGAGAGAGGGCTAGCTTTGCAAATGTGTTCATACCCTGACACTGAAACTTGTTACATGTATGACCTTGGAAAAATTATTCAATCTCCATGGCCTCTGGTTTCTTCAACTACAAAATTAGGGGGCTCAGTTAGGTGATCCTGAAAGGCTTTTCTAACTATAAGTCTAAGATCCTATGACCTTTTCATTAAAGTAATAGGGAAGATCTGAAAGAGAAGATGAGAGATGAATTTGACTGCATGAGGAGAATAGAAAAGGTTTGAAATATAGTCACAATGTTGTTTAGTGTGATAGAATCAATGGGACACAAATATACGAGGGGAAAAGTTGGGGGGTGGGGAAGGACAAGGGGTCAAGACAGTCAGTGGTTGCTTAGAGAATGGTATTGAGATGGTTTACCATTGGATTAAGGCAAGTCAGGAAGGAAAGTAAAACCAGAATAGGTGTTATAGATTGCCCAAAACAAACAGACAGAAAAAAGTAGGGATGAAGAGAATATAGGTCCTGATGAAGGCAAGAAGGTTTAAAAAGAATGAAGAGTGGGAGAGACAGAAAGACAAGAATCTTGAAAGATAACAGACTTGGAAAGTTTGAGATCTTAGAAAAACAGAAGTTTTGAGATGTGTTGAAGTCCCTAATGAGACCCCCAGTGAGTTGGTAAATTAAAATGGAGATAGAGGTCATGGGAGGTGAATAGATCAAGAAACTGAGGCAAGGACATATGAAGGACTATCCAGATGAATGTTGAAATAATTGGAACTAATAAGTAATAGGATAGTGAGGCAGACTGTCAACAAGGTGTCATGGTTGACAACTCTTGGCTGACATTACAACATCATGGAAAAGTTGCAAAGTATCCTGCAAGTTGAGATGATATTACAGTTGGGAAGGATGAAATACAAAGAAAAGGAGATTGTTTAGTGAAGATTCCAGGGCATAGGTTTAAATGCACCATTGAAGATACATGAAAATATCAAGTCCATCCACCCATTGAATGCCAGAGAGGAGTGAGAGAAGTGGCCTACACTGGAGAGAGGGGCAAGGAAGGTAAAATCTTTAGAAGGAAGCCAATTTTATCTAACGAGAAGATGTGGAGAAGGAAGTAAGAGCATAGGAAGGAAGAGCCATTTATTTACCATAAAATGAATCTTCTAAAAGCCAAAATGGGAATTATATATAGGGGAAGTAGGGTTTAGAAAAAAGTTTCTGCCTAGAGTGGTGGATACTGATCATAGAGACAACTGAGAAGCAGGAGGTAAAGGGATAGATTTGAGGTTCATGGTAGCTATATGAAGTACTGGGTAGGGAGAATCAGTGGAGAAATTTGTAGAATGAATCCATTCAAAGGTTCTAGTTAGAATACTGATATTGAATGATCATACATGCTTCCACAGACTGCAGAGCCCAGATGAATTTTCCCTAGCTTGATGATCGAGTACCTGTGGGAGAGAGAAAGTGTTCTCATCCAGAACACATATGAGAGGGAGGGAATGTATTTGAAAGAAAGTGAAAGCAAGCACATCCTCCAACTTCTGAATGATCTGAGGATTTATAATATACAAACTTCAAGGCTAAGTTGTTTTTAATTGATGAGAGGAACTTGCAAGAATAAAAAGAATAAATGTTTGTGATCATAGATTTAAAGCTGGAAGAAACCTTCAAAGCCATTTAATCCATCTCCTCAATTACAGATGAGAAAACTGAGGTCTCTAGTGGTTAAGTAGTTTGTCCAGCATCACACAGTGACAGAAGAGGGATTTGAATCCAATTCCTCTTTGAAACTTGTGCTTTTTTTCACAGTACCACAATGTCTTTCAATGAGTACAAAATAAAGAAATGATCATAGATTAGCTGTTGGCACAGTGAATAGAGCATTGGTCCTGGAGTCAGCAAGACCTGAGTTCAAATTTGCATTCAGATACTGACAAGTTGTATGACCCAGGGTAAATCTCTTAACCTCTGTTTATTTCAATTTCCTTAAGTCTAAAATGGGGATAATAAAAGCATCTACATCCCAGGGTTGTTGTGAGGATTGAATGAGATAATTTCTGTAGAGTATTTAATAGAGTCTCTGGCACATAGTAGGTCCTTAATAAATGCTTGTTCCCTTCATTCTATTAAGAAAGAGACCTGAGCAATAAGTGTACATAAAAAGCAGACAATATAAGTTTGAGAGAAAGCTCCATTAATACTGAGAGGAGACTTGTTGCACAGTGCAGAAACACAGTGCAGAACACTGTGCTTCATTTTTCTCTAATAATAGTACTTTATATTTTGGAGGGGCATTCCTGAAGACTTTTTTCCATGTCCAACTCTTTGTGACCCCCTTTGGGGTTTTCTTGGCAAGATTGCTGAAATGGTTTGCCATTCCCTTCTCCAGCTCATTTTTATAGATGAGGGAACTGAGACAAACATAGTTAAGTGACTTGCCTAGGGTCACACAGCTAGTAAGTGTCTGAGGCTGGAGTTGAATGCAGGTCTTCCTGATTCCAGGTCCCATTCTCTATCCCCTATACCAATCCAGCTACCCTATTTCTGAAGATATTTCTTTAGAAAAGTCAAGAAATGGGAAGGCTACTATTGTCAAATATGCAATGCTCCCATTTGTCATTGCTGATAAATACAAGAAATTGAAGGAAGGAATGGATGTAGACCAAGCAATGGGTACAGAATTATTATTTCCAAAGATGTATTGATTTGGTACAATCTTTCCATTAAGTTTCATTAATAATATACATACTTGCAAAAACAGAAACATCCTTATATCATTAAATCAAATATGTATATGTTCATATGATCGTAGATTTGGAACTAAAAGGAATCTTAATGTTGATCAAGCCCAAACCTGCATTTCACAGGTAAAGAAACAGGCCCAGAGAGATTGACTTGCCCAGAGTCTCAAAGTAATGTCTTTTTTTTTTGGAGGGGAGAAGGCAAGGCGATTGGGGTTAAGTGACTTGCCCAAGGTTACAAAGCTATTGAGAGCGTCAAATGTATGAGGCTGCATTTGAACTCAGGTCCTCCTGATTCCAGGGCCAGTGCTAAAGTTAGTGTCTTATAAAGGATTCAAACCCGTCTTCTACACTCCAAGTTCCAAACTCTATTCACTGATACACTGCTAGTCCATAGTTATCAGACTCAAATGGGGAAGCAGCTCAGTTAACCATGGATAATCAAAGGATCTATTAAGTACTCAGCAGTTTCTGGTATGTGTGCAATGAATACCCCAAAGAAGCTCATATCATTAGATTCTTTTATGATTACAAGTATTATGGGATTAATTTCTTCATTTATCATCACTTCTAAGACCAGTGATGACAGGAAACTAGATACAACCCTCTCATTCAAGTATTTCATCAGTCCCATAGAATAGTCTCACTGTTCAGCCTCTGCTGGTGAGGGCAGCTCTAGCAATGGGAAGGAAAGAGAAACCTTTTCTCTGCCCCAAGCTGCTGTCTCTCATCTCCAACACTCTTACAGTAGGCTCTAATTTCACAATCTAAAAAGTGGACCAGCTCCATCAGAAGTGACAGAGAAGACATGTCATTTTAAGTCTCCTAGAAACTCATGTGCTCCTCTCTTTCCCCACTTTGTGGATTGTGAGCCTGCCCAAGCAAGCTGACCAGCTTAGAGGAAAGTATAACATGCAAGAGATAACACATTTAAAGTATAGGGAGAATGTGTTCGGGCTTATGGCAGGCACCACCACATGAGGAATTTTAATTACTTGATGAATATCATGTTTAGTATGTGCTCAGAAAGAGCCCTGGCTTGAAAGAGGAGATGAAGTGCTAGTGAAACGAGGCCTCGGGCACAAATGACATACTTGCTAGAAAAAATTTGCTTGGCTAACCTTGTAACTGTGTGAGTTAGAGATAAGGGCCCCTCCTACAAACCTGGTTCTAGTCAATAAGACATTTGACAGTTCTCCATAGTGGAGCTTTCAGGAAAACATGGAGGCTTTCTTGGAGAAGAACAATGTGGGAAAACAACTAACTTGGAAAATGCTGGAGTGGATTTTTCTTACAGTGAAAGAATTTTCTTAACAGGGAAAGGTATATTTTGTGGGCTTTTTATAGCCTATTTTGACCTCTTGTTAATTTACAAGGGTTGATGTCCTGGATCTTATCTCTAATTCTCTTTTAATAAGGATACCACAGTCAGCTGCAAGGAAATGTGTTTTCTGTCAGTATTGTATATGCTTAATGTAATGGTATTTATTGTCCAGTCATTTCAGTCATGTCTGACTCTCTGTGACCCCATTTAGGGTTTTCTTGGCAAAGATACTAGTGGTTTGCCATTTCCTTCTTTAGCTCATTTTACAGATGAGGAAACTGAGTTAAGTGACTTGCCCAGGGTTACACAGCTAGGAAGTTTTCAAGGTTAGATTTGAACTTGGGTCTTCTTGACTCCAAACCCAATACTCTATCCACTGTCCTATAATGGTATTTCTATATTCCTAAAAACATGAGTGAACGAATGAATAAATGAATGAATTAAAGGCATTTATTAAGCACTTATTATCTGCCAAGAAAAAAGCAAAGACAGTCCCTTCTGTCAAGGAGTTTACATTCCATTGAAGGAGAGAACACATATATTGGTAGTGAAGGAGGGCCATTTTGGTTTAGAAAGTTAACAGGATCTTAGGAGGAGCAGTCAGTTACTAAAATCAAATCTGATTACTAGTTGGACTGGCATCTGCCCATGTGGAGAGACTGGGGAACCTGCTTCCATAAGAATTATGATGACCTATGATGGATATGCCTTGGAGAGACACTCAAGCATGTGCAGGCATTCTGTAACTGGCTCTGGTCTGCTAACCATGTGGGGAGAAAAAGCCTTTTTGATTGCCTCTAGTTGTAGAATTAGAACTTCAAAAAGGACTAAATTGGCCTCATTCTCTTCAGCTATTCTCTCTTGGGTTGATTCTTTTTGCTGAAGGTGTCTGATGAGAGACAGTGCTTTAAGAGGAGAGTCCCTCTGAGGAGCAGATGGACTTCATATTTACCTGGAGAGGCTTATACAAACTGATGCTGAGTGAGAAGAGCAGAACCAGGAGAAATTTATACACAATTAGACACAACGTTTGTGTGAATACCAGCTTTGATAGACTGGACTCTTCTCAGCCATGCAGGGCTATAAGTAAACTCCAAAAGACTCATGATGGAGAGAGATGTCTACATTCAGAGGAAGAACTAGAAAGAACAGAGTTTAAATGCAGACTGAAGCAAACTATCTGTTCTCTTTCTTTTTCTTGTTTGGTTTTGTTTCCTCTTTACCATTGTCCATTCCATTGTTTACAATCTTCTTTACGACCTGACTAATGTCTAATGTGAAAGTATTTGCAGATCCTATACTGGACTGCATGCCACCATGGTGGGGGGTGGGGAGAGGGAAGAGGAGAAAATTTGAAACTCGAGATTGTGGAACTGAATCTTGTAAACTAAAAGTAAACAAACAAATTAATAAAGACCAAAAAAATAGAAAAAAAGAGGAGAGTCCCTCTTCCTTCTAAGGCTGACATATGGCCCAATGAAATAGGCCTTGGTACTTTACCTCTGTGTTTGTTCTTTTACATTTTAGGTGATGGAGGTTAATCTTATGAGTTTCCAAAGGTTAGGAGAATGAATCTCAAGGAGCCTGAGTCTTTGTCTATGACAGGTTTTTTGGCTAACCTAGTATTGATGCCCAGAAAAGCAAAGAGTGACACGTGGGAGTGACCTTTGGGACCTAGCTCAGTAGTTTCTGAGACCAGGACTTAGTAGATATCCGTCCTAAATTTGGATATGAACTTGGTGGGACCAATGCCTTGTGAAAAATGTGGTAAGACTGAACCTACTCTCCCTAAAAACCAAGCTGGGATGAGTTTGCCACCACCTTCCTTACCTCTCACAAGGGTGTGTGTATAGGGAGAGGGAACGCTTGGACTTTTGTTCTTGCTAATATTTTGAAATAAATATGCCTAGATGAAAGCTGATTCATGTTAAGTGGTTTTTTGGAACTGGGGCCTTCCTTCTTGGTGACTGACTGGAGAAATACAGCCTATTGGGGCTCACACTGATGGTATTAAGACATATCCTCCAACCCTGCAACCATAAAAAGAGTTAGCTTTGGGAGACTGAACCAGAGCATATTTGCTATCTACTAAAAACATTTGATCACACACACACACACACACAAAATGTGCCAAGGGAAAATCATGTTTTCTCTACCTTTGCTTCTTCCTTGTCTAAAGAAGTACTAAAATGTTAGAAAAAAGCCTCCTGGATCCTGGATGTTTGGTTTGTTATGAAAAGTCAAATTAGCCAGAGTCTATTTCAGGCTTCCTTATCAACACAAGGCACATACTGTATCATTTTTCAGCAGTTGTTTTTACATGACTGTGTGCCCTATTTCATATTTCATGCCTGATTTTACCACTCTAGATAAGAAAAAGAATAGTATTATGTCCATTTAGCGCATAAAAGTTGAATAAAAATAAGGAAAAACTGTTGCCAAAGTTAAAAATGATCCAGAAAGCATTTGCTTATTGATGGCTATCTATGAAGATGGATAATACAATCCCATAAGTGTTTTCTTTTCATCTCCTTCAAGTGAATAAGGAATTACAATCCCTACAATGAAGTTTTTCCTGAAAACAAGTAGTGGGGTGTGGTAGTGTGCTCTTCCCTCATGAACACAGAGACAAGTAAGAAGGAGGCAGGTGGCATTACTGATAGAACTCTGGACCTGTTCTCAGGAAGATCTGGGTTGCCCAATTCTGATACTTAGCTGTGTGACCATGGGCATATTACTTAACCTCTGTGGGTCTAGTTTTCTCTGTCTATAATATAGTGATAATGCTCCCTGCAGTACTTCATTCAGAGGGCTGTTGTAAGGTTCAAATGATCTGACACCTGTTAAGTGCTTTACAAATTTTAAAACACTGTATAAATGTCAGTTACCATTAGTGAGGCGCAGGAATCTTAGGCAGATATGCTAGGCACTGAATCCACAACCTTGGATATAACTATATTTTCCATTCTTATCTCTGAGTCCATGTATAAAATGATAGCATTATCCTATATCTACAGTGATACACTATGTTGCTGCCTAGAGTGATGAAATCAAGCATGTATTGAAAGACCCAATATCTTTGCTTTCTTTCTTTTTTAATGTAGACATTAAGAAAGGAAATGCATTTCCTTTTATTTGGTTGGGCTTACTAATCCTTGCAGATGTTAAGATTAAGAAATATTGCCTGGCAAGTTCTGACCTCATCTAAAGGTGCTTTCCTGGCTTTGTGATGAACAACTCATCTTTGGGAATAAACTAGTCATCTTCTTCAACACCTCTGGGACCTGTAATTTCTTCAGGGTGGCACTCCCTTCATCAATGAAGAATACAACCTTTCCATGACTCAATAGAAAGCCTTAAAGAGTTGTTATAGTCCTCCATTTATACCAGGAAAATTAGTTCTTCTCAATCGTTAATCAATTAACAAGTATTTTTTCAATATCTACTATGTGCCAGGCACTTTTCTAGGTGCTAGGAATACAAAGACAAAAAATTAAAGTCTCAGACCTCAGGGAGTTTTCTATTGGGAATAGCATTAGGATGACATTTAGCTAATTGTAAGCATGATAAGTAGGCTACAGCGTGTGATGACTTGCTTTGAAAGCAGCATAAAGACAGTATTGAGAAATGCATGATCAGAGAGGAGGTGGCTCAGTGAGGGAGGGAAAATGAGAGAATACATATGAACAATCCAAAGGCTACACTGGTACCAAGGTTTTCATTGCATAGGGTATGTGCTCTAGGAAGGATTGATGGAAAAACAGGGACAAAACGATGGAAGAGTTCAGGTCTTGAGGCTGTGGGTCTCCATTGAGATGGAGTCCTTAGAGTGACTAGATAACACATCAATCGAAGCAAAGAACATGGATAGTTCCAGAGGGAATGACGAAATGGGCAAGGAAACTGATGAGCCAAACAACCAGGGAAGGGAGATAGGCATGGCTCTCTTGACAGGACCTGCTGCTATACCTCGATGCTCCATTTTCACTTCTGCAAATTCTTGTTGGTCTTCCTAATCACTTCCCTCACCACCCTGTCATTCACTGTTACTAGCAACCATTTCCACACTGGAAACTCGTTCCAAACCCCTTAACATAATGTCAAATTTGTGGAAATCATCTCATATCACATTCACAGTTACATAATAGAGTATAAAGGTACACTTCACAGGCTTAATCCCTTTGCCTCTTGCTTTTAGCTATTAATATCTTCTCCTAGAACTAGAAACCTGGGGCTCCAAATTCCCCAAAGATCTTAAAAGCTGTGATTATTGGACATACAAGCAATGAAACATCTGTTGTATTAAATTAGAAACTAAAGTAATTGTATCTATTAACAATGGCTCCCTCTATATACCATTCCCTTTAAATAAAATGTGAACTAAAAATCACAATACTGATCTTCAGTTAGTTAAAAGAACAGACTTCCTGTATACTAAGGTATATGTATGCTAACATTCTTAGATGGAATTGGCAAAGGTATGAAATTCACAGTGCTTTTATCATAAGCAGTCCTAAAGAGAATAATTAAAATATAATGAATGGATAATAAGAATGAATCTTATTATGACTATTAATTTTAAAAGATATAGTTTAAGAACTATCATTTCCTAAAAAATCTCTGACACTCAATATTAGAAAACTATTCAAACTAATGCAGAGTGCTGGAAAACAATATATACAAAGACTACAAAAATGTATGTAGCTTCTAGTACTACCTTCCCCACATGTGGGGTATGCAGAATAGTGACTCCAAGCTCAAGGTATTTATATGGATAAACATCAACTCAAAAAATAATAGCTGATAAGTCTCTACCAATGTGTTTACTTTTGGGGGGGAGGGGTACAAGGACACAGTTTATAAAAAAAGGCATTCAGTGATGCCATAGCAAGAAGATTAGAGATAGAAAATTCTTCCCATAAACCTAGGGGATAGTATTAGGATGCTGCTTTCCCCCAAATAGTCACAACATCATTAGAGAAAGTGAACATGCATAGAGATTACACATGAGGTACCTATGCGTGGGGCATATATGTGGAAGGGTAATCCATACGTCCACTGCTGTAGGACCTCTGACATCTTTTGGTGATGTCTCTGATGGTTGAGTTGGCCCACTGGGCATGGGGTCTCTGATGGGAATATTTCTTGTCTTGGATTTCTAAACCTGCTCCTCAATGGATTCAGCACTTCACTTTTGCTTGAGCTTTTCATGTGGTATACACTGGCATTCTTCTAAAACATTGGTCTCAGTGTCTCTTCTGGACCTTGTTAACTTCTGGACTCAATTCACCATGGACAGTCAAATCATAAGCCTCAGTCTGCTCTCAGAATAGGGCAAGTGGATAACTTAGATATTGTCATAACCCCAAGCTAAAAAAAGTCAAGCAGAGTGGCCCAAGGCTAAAATTATGTCTTTTTTTTTTTTTAAAGCAATCAGGGTTAAGTAACTTGCTCAAGGTTACACACCCAGTTATTTCTGGGTGTGGTGCTGAGTGTCTGAGCCCGGGATTCGATCACCAGGTCATCCCAACACTGGAGCCAGTGTTCTTACTCGCTGAGCCACCTGGCCGCCCCATGTATTTTCTTTTTAACTCCTCTATTCTGACCTGGAAATCCCAACCATTTATACTAAATCACTATCTAATTTATGGTGAGTTACTTACTCTTACTTACTTACGGTGAGCCCTAAGATCCTCTCTCATTTAGCTAACGAATATAAGCCAGGACAAAGGTAATCTAAAGAGTCAAGGTCAGTGTTCTTCATCTATCTGTGACCATTCTTTATTACACATATTTATCGGCAGCAAATTCATTGCTTTGGTGTTACATTTGGGTCACCCCAAATCCTCAGTCTTTCCTCACATAAATAGGAAGAACAACATCCTAAGATTATAAAGTTTTTTAGTTGAAAGGATCTCAATGGCCATCTAGTCCTATCCATGCCTGAAAACGAATCCCAGCTAAAAGATTCCTGACAGGTCATCCAACGTCTGTTTAAAGACTGATGATGATGATGATGATGATGATAGCACTTATATAATGCTTTAAGGTTGGCAAAATGTTTTAAAAATACTATCTAATTTTATACTCACAACAATCCTAGGTAGCAGATGTTATTATTATCCCCATTTTATAGATGACAAGACTGAGGCATAAAGAGTTTAAGTGACTTACCCAGAGTCATACAGTAAATGTTCAAGGCTGGATTTGAAGTCAGGTCTTTCTGACTCCAGGTCTAGCACTCTACCCATCGTATCAACTACTTTGCCACCAAACACTTTTTAAGGCAGTTCATTCCACTTTGAGACAGCTCTAATTATATGGAAGTTTCCCCCTCTATCAAATCTAAATTTTCTTCATTGTGACTTCTATCTCTTGCTCTCGGCTCTGCCCTCTGGGCCCAAGCAGTATAAATCAAATCTCTTCTTCACAGGACATCCCTTTAGATAAGTGAAACATCATTGTCATGTTTCCCCCAAATCTTCTTTTGCCCAGGCTAAAAATCCCTTATTCCCTTCTCTGTTCATTATGACATAGACACAAGGTCCTTCACTGTCCTGTTTGCCTTCCTTTGGGTGTGCTCCAGTTTTTCAGTGCCCTTCTTAAACTGTGGCACCCAGAACTGAACCAATATTATGCATATGGCAAAAGAGAGAGGAACTAACTCCTCATTATAACTAGAATCTATGTCTCTTGATGCAACTCAAGATTGGATTTGCTTTTATCACTGCCACATCACCCTGCTGACTCACATTGAGTTTGCAGTTCACTGACTCCCAGGTCTTTTCCCATCAGTGCTGTTTTTGCTTCATGTACTTGAGAAGTTGATTTTCTGAACCCAAGCATGACTTTACATTAATCCCTAGTGAATTTTATTATTAGATTTGGCCCAATGATCCAGCCTGTCAAGATCTTTTTGAACCCTAAAGTTTGTTATCCAGTGTGATAGCTATCAATTCACAAAGATATATTAATTGTTTACCATGTACCAGTGACTGTGATCAACTCTGGGGTTACCAAGAAAGGCAAAAGCAGTCCCTTCCCTCCAGGAAGTCATATTATAATGTAGTTATCTTTTATACCTTGGTGTCTGATGCAAATTTGATGTGTGTGCCATCAATGCCTTCATCTAAGTCATTGAAAATAATTTTAAATAGCATAGGAACTTACAGAGATCACTGAGGTACTCAGTAGTACATTTTGTAAATTATGTTCCTTTGATCTTTGGGATGGTTTGTACTGTACGTGACTTCCAGGTTTCCCTTTGCAATCTTATTTTCTGCTATTGCCCGTTTATATTGGCTACTTTTAAACAGTATTCTGACTAGAAGGGGAGGAGGTGTTCAGGGAGACCAGAACAAGATACAATTTTAATGTGATTCTATGTGTCTCTTCCAATAGATTGCCCCACTCTGTCATCCCCAGTCTATCACTTATTTTTAATCTCTCCTTGTCTACTGGCTCATTTCCTACTACCTACAAACATGCCCATGTCTCCCCCATTCTGAAAAAACCCTCACTTAATCCTTCCATCCCCACTAACTATCATTCTATGTATTTTCTACCCTTTGTAGCTAAACTCAGAAAGGCTCGCTACAATAGGTGTCTACTTTATCATGACCCACTCTACTTAAATCCTTATAATCTGGCTCTGGACTTTATCATTCCACCAAACCTGACAAAGTTGCCAGTGACATTCTCCTTGACCTCTTTGCAGCCTTTGACATTGTTAACCACCCTCTTCTCCTTGAAATTCTTTTCTCTCTAGGTTTTCAGGACACCGCTTTCTCCTGGCTCTCCTCCTACCTATCTGACTGCTCCTTCTCTGTCTCCTCTGCTAGATCCTCCTCCCTTTGAAGGGTAAAATGATCATAAAAGTAACTAAAGAAATGATCTGTTCTGGTTTTTTTTTTCAGCAAATTCCAGTAAATATATGGATAATTGAAGTCTTTCATCTCTGCTATCTTATCCCTCTGTATCAGGTTTGTGATTTCTCTTTCTATATATTCTAAACAAATGAACACTGCAGTGATATAGACCAAATTGGGCCCCAGAGAAAAATTGAGAAAACGCATCCATCTCCTTCCTTTTATTCCAGAGGGGGTGGTGTAGGTTAGTGGGGCCAATTTCAAGAGCTAGAGAAGTGATCAGGTTCTTCTACTCATTTCTAATCATTTAGCAGCAAATACCCTCAAAGTAAATGGTTTTATGGTAAGTATTACCTCCATGCTGCTAAAATCCAAACACTTCACTTGTGTTTCTGCTGAACATAGTAAAGATGTGAATTGTAGCCAGCTCATCTCAGATGAAAAGGGAATGCAGGGAGTATCAATGTTGCCAGGTTCTTATTGGGTATTTCTAGATGAAAGGCACACTCCATTGGCACTAAGTTTCTCCTCTTCTATTAGCTTTCTCCATCCTGATACAAGTACAAGAATTTCAGGATGAACAGTGTGATTTGAGGATGGATTACTCTTCTCTTTACATATTCTTGAAGATTCAGGTGTCCTAATTGGTCAAGCTTCACAGGCCTGTGATTCTAAACAGTCTTTTCTGACTGCTAATTGACCAGGGTGCACAGGTCTAGCTTATGGACAATTTTTTTCTGCACTTACAATTGATCTTTCAGGTAATTCAATCCTGGCACATATTCAAGATGCACATTGCTCTTAGATGTAGGCATTTTTGCTTATGGGGAAATCTACGAAATGATGAGTCTTATAAATAACCTAAAGATGGTACATGTTGTTTAGTCATGTCCGACTCTTCATGATTCCATCGACCATGCTGTCCATGGGGTTTTCTTGGCAGAGATACTGGAGCAGTTATCCAGTGGATTAAAGCAAACAGAAGTTTAGTAGGTTGCCCAGTTCACTTAGTTAGTGAGTGTCTGAGGTCAGATTTGAACTCAGGTCTTCCTGGCTCCAGGCCCAGTGCTCTATCCACTGGGCCACCTGACTGCCTCAAAGATAATATATAGGAAGTAACCTCAGGAGGTGGCAGTTATCTTAGGATGGCCAGTCTTTTCAGGTTGGATACTAATAAATATCCTGAGATTGCCTTTGACAGAAGCAATTGTGTTCTTTGTGGGTGGGAAGGAAGACTTTTTGTAAATGTCATGAGAAAAGAAAAAAAGAAAAATCTATTGAACTTTTAACATGCAAACTTATGAAGCTACTGGAAAATATGCTCCAAAGATAACCATTAATATGCAAAAGAAGTTATAAAAATTCATCCTTCATGCAAAAAGTTTTTTAACTTAAGAAGGAAATTTCCCCAAATGGGAGGTTGGACATTTTATCAGACAATATTTTAGTAGACAATAAATAACAGCAAAAACAATAATAGAAATAATAATAACAACAATGATTTGATCCCCAACTTAACATTACTATTATGGATAGAAATTCAATAGTACTGGACCTGTGACATGGGTCATAGCAGGCAAAAGAAGGCACTGTCAGATGAAAAGTACCCCCAAGGCACTAGGGAAGTATGAGTGTGGAATGTTGCACATTCTCTCATACATTGTTAATATGTTGGTTGATTTTGCTGAATTGATTTTGTTTTTATTCTTTGCTTTTACTTTTAAAATTTTTTACAAGGGAAGATTCACTAGGTAAAGGAGCAGGGGAGTGAAATATTTGGAAATAAATGTGTTGTCAAAACAAAAGGCATAACAAAACAATTTATAAAAGAAGAGCATTAATTCACTCCACGGATATTTGCTGTATAGTTACTATGAGCTTGGTATTTCTCTAAATGCTATGGGGGATGCAAAGAAGATTAATATGTGATTCTTACCTTCAAGCAGCTTATAATCTAGTTAAAGCAACAAGACAAACAGGTGAAATGGTTATATGGGTAAAGAAAAGACTGGCCTCCAGGACCTGGGGCTGCCCAGGTTGCAGAAATGTATTTAGATAGCTATGATCTGGAATGCCTCTTTCTATGTCTTCAATAAAGACTGTGATTTCCCTCTTCCTGGAAAGTAGAACTGCTGTGATTGGGCAATCTTTCTTTTGCTCTCCTATCTTCAAGAAGGATATTGGGGCTAGAATTATATTGATTACATTTCAGGTAACTGCAATCTAGGGTACAATGTTTTTTGGGGGCTTCAACTAGGTAGCACAGTGGATAGAGTGATGGATCAGGAGCATGGAAGGAAAGGAAACAAGCATTTATTAATACAAACAAAAAGAAAGCTAATCCCTGCCTTCAAGGGGCTTACATTCTAATGGAAGAAGTGAACACACAGAAGGGAGGAGGGATGTGGCAGTAAGTGAAAGTTCCTAATGTAGGGTAATGATTATGAAGTCCAGAAAGTCAAGAACAGGGTCAGGAGGGGTAGAAAGGCAGACCAGCCTAGGACCCTCCACAAAATGAAAGTTCTAGAAGGTATTAACTAATGGGAGGAGAGCCCAACTTTTGGGAGGGATAATCCAGGATGAGCCAATGGATATACCAGGATGAGAGAACAGTAGGGGCATTGTTTTGCAGTCCAAGAATACCTGAGTTCAAATCATACCTCAGTTGCTATTTGTATGACTCTGGGCAAACCACTTAACTTTGTTCTGGCCTCAGTTTCCTCATCTGTAAAATGGAGATAATTATAGCACCTACCTTCCAGGGTTATGGTGAGAATAAAATAAAATAATATTTGTACAACACTTCACAAATCCTAATGGTTATATGAATACATATCATTATCACATTGTTATGTTCCAGGTAGAGCGTAGTTCCAACCCAGACCAAGAAGATAATAATTATTTTAATCTTAGTTGGTTTAGCTCCACTCCCACCAACAGTTTACTACACAAAAGATTATCATGGATACCAAGCAAACATATTTATTGAAGCAAGAGGCAAAGCATAAGGAAGTCATATGAATTGATCTAGAAGACAGACTGTATAAGAGTAAAGAGGTCTCTATGGGTCAGGAGCAGGATGAAATCTTAGCTTAGAACAATCTCAGTCAAGAAGTTTATTCCTAGATTAAAAAAAGGGGGGTGAGGGGGGAGATGAACCTGTTTGCACAAAAATATTTATAGAAGCTTTTTTTGTGGTGGCTAAGAATTAGAAATAGAGGATATTTATCAATCAGATAATGGCTGCACAAACTGTGGTATATGATTGTGATGGAATATTATTGTGCTATAAGAAATGACAAGCAGAGGGCAGCTAGGTGGTACAGTGAATAGACCACTGGCCCTATAGTCAGGAGGACCTGAGTTCAAATCTGACCTCAGACACTTAACACTTACTAGCCATGTGACCTTGGGAAAGTCACTTAATCCCAATTGCCCTGCCCTCCCCCCTCCAAAAAGCAAAAAAGAAAAGGAAAGAAAAGAAATGACAAGCAGAATGGCAATATTGTGTGAGGAAGAACTATGAATGACTTAATGATTCTGAGCAATGCAATGATCCAAGACAATCCCAAAGGACACATGATGAAAAATGCTATCCATCAAGTCAAGATGGCAGAGTAGAAACAGGACCTCTGCTCAGCTCCAGCTCCCACCACCTTCAATTCATGTAAAAGGGGACTCTGAACAAACTTTGGAGCTACAGAACCCACAAAATGACACAGAGAAGCTAATCTCCCATTGAGGACAGCCCAGCATGCAGGCAGCAAACTGCCAGCGCAGCGCTGTGGGAGCCTACCCCGACCCTGTGAGCCAGAGGTGTTAGGCCCAGGGTGGGCCTGACCAAATACCGGCTGGAGGAATTCCAGAGCACCAGGAGCTGTGGCAGTTTCCAGAATTATCAACACATAGATGCTAAGAACAAAGTGAGAGTACAGAGTGGACTTTGGGACCCAGTAATTGGGAGTGCATCTGCCTTTATCTCCTGGAGGGAGAAGCCTCTGAGGGCTGGGGGACAGCCACCACCATGTGGCAGCTTCAGCTCCTGGCCTGCAGACTGTAGGAGGAACCAAGTGACCAGTCTGAGGGGTAATCCCTTTTGTTTTAACCTGCTTAGACCTGGATTGCAGTCTAGGGTGGAGGTCTTGGGGTGTGTGTCTAGCTTGCCAGAGCGTGTGGAGGCTTCAGAGAGAGCACCCAACTAATACCTCCAGCAGCTGAGAAAACCCCAGTGTTTGGAACGAAGCTCCCCTGTCTGGTGGCAGAGTCCTACTGTGGCAAAAAGCCCAAAAAGTCAAGTAATTCAGTGGCAACATGACCAGGCAAAGGAAACAAAGCAAACAGAAGAATCCAACATTAGACTCCTATTTGGGGGACAAAAAGGATCAAAGCATGGAACAGGAGGAAGACAGTAAAGTCAGAACTCCTTCACCAAAAGCTTCAAAGGAAAACATGAGCTGGTTACAGGCCATAGAGGACCTTAAGAAGCAGATAAGAGAAGTTTAGGAAAAATTGGGAAGAGAAATGAGACTGATGCAAGAAAATTATGAAATGAGAGTCAACAGCCTGACTGAGGAAAATAACACCTTAAAAATAGACTAACTCAAATGTCAAAAGAGGCTCAAAAAGGCAATAGGAGAAGAATACCTTAAAAAGCTGAATTTGCCAGATGGAAAAAGAATCCCAAAAGCTCAACTGAAGAGAATCAGTCCTTCAGAATTGGATTGGAGAAAATTGAGGCTAGCGACTTTATGAGAAATCAAGATGCTGCTAAATAGATCCAAACAAATTAAAGAATAGAAGGCAATGTGAAATATCTCACTGGAAAATCCACTGACCTGGAAAATAGATCCAGGAGATAATTTAAAAATTATTGGACTACTTGGAAGCCATGATGAAAGAAAGAACCTAGAAATCATGCTCCAAGAAATTCTCAAGGAAAACTGCCCTGATGTTTTAGAACCAGAGGGCAAAATAGAGGTTGAAAGAATCCACCAATCACCTCCTGAAAAAGATCCCCCCAAAAATCTCCTAGAAATATTATAGCCAGATTCTGAAATTCCCAGATCAAGGAGAGAATATTACAAGCAGCCAGAAAGAAACAATTTGAATATTGTGGAAACACAATCCTGGCAGCTTCTACACTGAGGGATCAAAGGGCTTGGAATATGATATTCCGGAGGGCAAAGGAGCTGGGATTAAAACCAAGAATCACCTACCCAGCAAAACTGAGTATCATGTTACAGGGGAAAATATGGTCATTCAGTGGAATAGAGGACTTTCAAGCATTCCTGATGAAAAAACCAGAGTTGAATAGAAAATTTGACATTCAGACACAAGAAGCAAGAGAAGCATGAGAAGGTAAACAGGGAAAAGAAATCATAAGGAACTTATCAAAGTTGAACTATTTACATTCCTACATGGAAAAACAATAATTGTAACTGATGAAACTTTTCTCAGTATGAAAATAGTTGAAGGCAATATATATATGTATGTATGTATATGTCTACATAGGAGGGTATATAGGCATATGAATACATATGTGAATGTGTGCATATATGTGTATAGGTATACATAGATAGAGGGCACAGGACCAATTTAATAGGAAGGGATGATACTTAAAAGGTGAAATTAAGAGTGAGAGAGGAAAATAATGATAGGAGATAGGGAGAGACAGAATGGGGTAAACTATCTCATATAGAAGAGGCAAGGGAAAATGGTTACAACGGAGGGGAAGTACAGGGAGGCAAAAGCGAATGGGTCAACCTTATTCTCATTGAATTTGGCTCATGGAGGGAATGACATACACAATAAATAGGATATCTCACCCTACAGGAGAGTAGGGGGGGAAGGGGATGAGAGGGGGGATGATGGAAGGGAGGGCAGGCAAGTTGGAAGCACCCACTTTTGAAAAGGGACAGGATCAAAGTAGAGAATAGAACAAGTGGGAGTTAGGGAAATATAGTCAGTCATTTACAATATATCTACTATGGTAATGTTTTGCATTCGCTACACATGTACAACCTATACTGAATTGCTTATCTTCCCAGTAAGGGTGAGTGACAAGGGAGGAAGGGAATGAATCTGGAATTCAAAGTTTTAAAATCAAATGTTTAAATATATATATATATATATATATATATATATATATATATATATATATA
>NW_027187313.1:9015754-9016913 GCF_028583685.1 Petaurus breviceps papuanus | reverse complement strand
ATATATATATATATATATATATATATATATATATATATATATATATACTATTATTAATACTATTTTATATGTAATTGGGAAATAAGATATACAGTCACTGGGGCATAGAGATTCACCATGCCCTACTGGAAAAGTTGAAAGGGGTATGGGAGAAGATATGGGAGAGAGCAGATTGGAGGAGGGGGTATCCTGTGGGACTGCTATTTTGGGGGTTGGGTACGGGAAAAACAGGGAGAAAATTTGTAACTCAAAATCTGGCAGAAATGAATGATGTAAACCAGAAATTAATAAAGCATTTGGAAAAAGAAAAAGAAAAATGCTATCCATATCCAGAGAAAGAACTGATGGAGTCTAAATGCAGATTAAAACATACTATTTTCCCCTTCCTTCCTTCCTTCCTTCCTTCCTTCCTTCCCTCCTTCCCTCTCTTCTTTTTTCAGTCTTTTTTGTACAAGAAGAAGTTCACTCCTACCAGTATGTTGGAGTATAGGTGTTTTGGATGAAGTGACATGTAGATTCCCATTAGCCAAGTCTATACCTTTTTTCTTTTCTTATCTCTTTCCCTCATTCCCTTCCTCCTCTTCCTTTTTCCCTCTCTCTTACTTTCCCTCCCTTTCCCTCCCCCTTCCTTTCCCTTCCCACAGAAATCCCTCTCCAATTAGAAGCCACATATTCTTCTGTGTGCAGTAGGATCTGGTATCTTTTGAGAGTCCATCAGGCAAGCTAGATAAGAATGGCAGAGTTAAGTATTAATAAAAAATAAAGAACCATCTCAAGACTGTTGTTTATCCTTCACTCTTAAAAAATTTTTTTTTTGTTTATCCTTCATTCTTGAAAAGGATCATGACATCAGGGAGGTGATGCCATTACATTCAAGTGAATTGAATTTAAGTGAGGGAGGCCTATACAACGTCACCAGCTGCCTCACTTTCTCCTCTGGAACCAGCTGGGTCCAGTGGTAATATATAGATCAGGATGACTGGAGATAGTCCTGGATGCAGTGGGAGACCTTGGCCTTTTTAAAGTTAAGGTCTTTAACAGATCTAAGTTTAACTGAGGCAGTGCCCTTTCAGAAATTAAGGCTAGGTAAGAAATGAGGCAGAGAATGGACTCTTTATCTAGTCTATATATATATATATATATATGTGTGTGTGTGTGT
>NW_027187313.1:8814359-9015354 GCF_028583685.1 Petaurus breviceps papuanus | reverse complement strand
GGAAGGAAGGAAGGAAGGAAGGAAGGAAGGAAGGAAGGAAGGAAGGAAGGAAGGAAGGAAGGAAGGAAGGAAGGAGCTGTGTTGCCCAACTGGCTAATTCCAGTTGGGTCCCCAGTGGGGCAGCTCCTACTACTATTCACAGAAGTTGTTGCTGACCATTCTCTGCCTCATTTCTTAGCTAGCCTTAATCACTGAATGGGCACTGCCTCAGTCAAACTGAGACCAAGGCCTCCAACTGCAATCAGGACCATCTCCATAAATCTTGATCTATACTTTGCCACTGGACCCACATGGTTCCAGAGGAGAAAGTGAAGCTGAGGACTTTGCACAGTCCTCCTTCACTTAAATCCAATTCACTTGCATGTCATAGCATCACTTCCTTGATATCATGGTCCTCATCTTAAGGCAAAATATGACCAAATGCCAGATGAATTGTAGAGATGATGATGACTGATTTCAGTGTGGAAATGAGAGACACTTTAACTTGAGCTGGGCTTTGACTGATGGGGAAAATTTGTATAGTCAGAGAGGAGGGAGAAAGACATTCTAGGTGACTGAATACATGGGTAAAAAACAGTTGGGGTATGAGTTGCGCAGTCTGTCAATCTGCCATCATGCAAACAAGCTACCCAATGAAAAACCAGCATCCTCTCTCTCTATTCCTCTCTTATTTCATAATTTAATATAGAAGAATTGGACTATCCTTTTCCTTTCCCCAAAGAAGTGGGTGACTAAAGCTAGTTTATCCATGTTAAAAATTATTTAATTAATAGGTAGCCAGTGTGTCCTCTTGCCTCTGGATACCTTTGATCTAGTTCCTATTTCTACTCTTTCTCCTACAATTAAATCTACTTTAACTAGCCTCCATTGGGAAAACTGATGAGTCAAAGTCTTTCTAACCCAGTCCCTATTTCAAGTAGCAGGGAAAGGTCCCTTTTCCCAATAAAGTCAGAGATTCCAAGTTGCTTCTCAAAAGGTAACAAAGCCCATAGCTTCATCTTAGTAATGACTCTCACTTTATGGGCTAGAGAAGCCAATTATATTTATTAGTGTACTGTACCTGTGTGGGCACAGAGCTACCTACTGACTGGTAGTCCATGGTACCATGGTACAATAAACTGCAAGTTTCACTTAATCATAGAAATGTAAAGTTGCTGTAAGGAAAATAAGGATAAAATAAAGTCTATAGAATTCCTAGGGTACAGGTTAGAGAAAGAAATCATTAAATCAAGTGACATGGTGATGATTGCTTTATAAAGCAGGAAGGCCATGAATAATGGAGGCTGTGAAATATTCTGAAGAGAACACACCTAAGAGATCAAGTCTGACTCATTATCTGCCCTAAGACAAATCACTTTACATAATTTGACAAGTATTTATTAAGTGCTTGCTACATGTTTATTTTTGTATTTAAGTCTGTGGGGAATACAAAGGACATACAAACGTTTTCTTTCCCCTTAACAGCATTTATGGTCTTGTTGGGAAAGCAACTGCAATGTAATCCCACCATTATTTATTAAGTACCTAATGTATGCTAAGATCTGTGGATACAAAGGCAACATCATAAACAGTCCCTAGTCTCAAGGAGCTGACATTCTATGATGATACACACATGGTATATCACTTTTCCAAACTGTGCCGTGGGAAACCATAAAATTGATTATGAATTGATCAGAGGCTGTAGGCAAGGGTATTAATGGAAATTAGTAAAAACTTAGGTGGAGGCACTTGCCCTTGATAGTTTTAAGTTTTTCTATGCACTCCTATTTCTGGTAAGTTAGGCATCTAGCTAGAATCACAGACTTTTTGAGCTAGAAAGGATTATAAGACATCCATCTATTTAACCCCCTTAATTTTGTAGATAATGAAACTGCTTTGACTAAATCTTGTGAGAAGAGTTAGTATTAAAGGACTTGGGTTGGGAGGAGGAAATAAATTAGGGGTAGGGGCAAGTAACTAAAGATAAAATGAAAACATAAAATAGCATGTAAGTGAAGGGGAAAACTGGGAGGAGATACTTGTAATTTAGGTGTGCTCCTCCATATGATAACAGCTACCATTTATATAGCTCTTTGTTTTCCAAATCATTTTACATAGTGTCCCCAGTGTCTTAGTGCATGATAAATTTAAACTACACTAGGACTTTTGGAATACCCTGTATTTTATTTAATTTGATCCTTTCAACAATTCTGTGAGGTATATGCAATCATCCCCATTTTACAAATGAGGATTCTGAGACTGAAAACAGTTTATGTGGCTCAGAGTCACATACTTAAGAGGGATATCAAATAAGATTTGAACTCGGGACTTCCAGTCAAAATTATGGACAACCTAACCAACAATGAAAAAGTCATGGTGGGTGTAAGCAGGCTGCAGCATATGAGCAATGATTACTTGTATTTGAGAATCCATGTAAAACACATCATTGATAACATGTGTGATAAGAAAAGGAGGTGAACCAGTCATGTAGAGAGGAGAAATAATGATGGACAACATGAATGCTGCTGCATCAATACTAACTGGGGACTCAGAATATTACCTTTAAGTGTACTGATAAATACTAGCCATTTTTCAAAGTTGAAATGACAACAGTCAATTCTAGAAATACTAATAGATGGTAATTTATGGAATCAGAACTGAAAACAGATTATAACAAAAATAAAGCTTAAAATGATTTTTTAAATAATAATTTTATAGTTGAGTAAGTCAACTGAGTAAATCAATCCATCACCCCACTACACTTAGCTTTGATACATTTATCAGTTGAGAACATAATCTCAATTGAACCAATTGAAGGCAAAATCTAGATATATACAAAGCTTGAACATTTCCCATTGAATGAACTAATAATAACAATAATAATAGCTAGCAGTTTTATAGCATTTAAAAAATATTAGTTCATTTGATCCTCACAATAGCCCTGGGGAGGGGGGTAGGTGCTATTCTTATCCCCATTTTAAGATGAGGCAGATAGAAGTTAGGTGACTTGCCCAGGGTCACACAGCTGGTAAATGTTTCAGGGTAAATTTGAACTCAGGTCTTCTTGAGTTCAACACTCTGACACTATATCGACCATGCCACTAGGCTGACAGGAAATCTGTTTAGACCGGTTGAGGTGCTTGGTCATTTCCTATGGCATTTATATAAAACTATCTACCTAGTTTGGAATCAGGAATTCCAACATCAGCTTAATGATGGAAACCTTTCAGTCAAACCACGAAAAGCAATCACTTGTTGGGAGGAGACAAGCCTATATTCCAACCTTGGCCTCTGTTTTGGTCTCAGGATTCTACCTCCCCCCCACCCCACTTTTGCTAGAAGAGGACCTTTTTAGCCTGGAAGTGCTGAAAGGATTTTGGATATCCCATTGGCATTGTAGAGGAGTCCTTAGAATAATGAATAGCACTGTCTTCATTGGGAGCTAAGGAGAGTCTGGACAAAAAGGGGAAAATTTCTCTAAGGAGTGAGCACAAAAGCCACACAAGTCTTAAGGGGAACATCTGGAAGATTCCAACAAAAAGACTTCCAGAAACTGGGTTATCCCTTTATAACATGGAATCTCTAAACTTGAGGACTCTGTATGTACTTATGGGAAAATGTGTCACAGACTTTTGAAGGGTTGTTTTATAATAGTTTAACACCATAGTACCTTTCTAAAGGTTGTCTGATTAATTTACATCAATAAATAATCACAATGGGAAGCATTTCAATGGGAGCTTATGAACACGAACACTAAAAATGAAATCTCTAACTTTCCCAGGATATAGCTCCAGGGAAGCCGAAAGAGACAAACAGCAGCTGTCCTCCGGCCTGCCAGTGTGAGTGGGGCTTAGAACAGTCACTCCAGGGTCTAGAATATAGTTTTCCTCCTTTAAATGACTCTTCCCTGCACAAAACGCCACATAGGACAGAAGTATGGTGGCAGTAGCTTTTCTAGGTGCAGTCACAATTCTCTCCAAATCAATCACATAATCAATCAACCAGTATTGGTTAATAGTGCCTATAATGTGCTAAGAAGCAGGAAAGGATTAAATGGTAGGAGGTCAATTTTTGGCAGGTGAAATAAATGTTCATGTAATATTTTTTGTTAATTAGTCAAACAAATGAGGTGATTAACACACAGGTATTGAATAGGTTTCCATGATTAACTTCAATCATATTTTGGGATTATTTCTCACCAAGCTCAAAGGCTTGAGGATGAGTGATTAAATGGAAACCAAATGAGTAGGATCAATTGAAATGAAAATTCAATAAAAGTCTATTTTGAATAGCGTCTTTCATAACTATTATAAAGTTTCACACAGTAAAACATTTGCTAATGCCATTATCGCTTAGTAAATGGAGTGGAGAAATGAGGTACTTTGCAAGGTAGCTGACTTCAAGTAATATAGACTCTCAACATAGAGAAATGACTATTAGACTTGTTTTGTTTGGCCCCAAGAAGGAAAAAGCTCTGGATTGAAAGGATGTGGATTCTAATCCTGGCTTGGCTATTTAGCATTTCTGAGATGTTGGATTAGTTTCTTAGCTTCTCTGGGCCCCAGTCTTCTCATCTGTGAAATGGATAAGGGGGAGATTAAATGGGTCTCTGAGGTTCCTTCCAACTCTGAATTTCTATGATTTTGTGATAATACAGTCTCCAAGCCATTCAATCAGAGCATTTAAGTTAAAGTTATTTAAACTTTACTAAGTTAAAACATTTATTAAGTACTCCCTATGTACCAAGCACTGTTCTAATTGCTGGGGCTATAAAGAAAGGTAGAAGACAGTCCCTGCTCTCAAGGAGCCCAAAGTCCGATGAGAGAGACAACATTCAAATGACTGTGCAAACATGCTATCAATTAAATTGGAAATAATCAAAAGAAGGGACTAGTATTAAGAGGGATTCAGGGAATGTTTCTCATAGAAGGTGGGATTTTAACTGGGAGTGGAAAGAAGTCAGGGAAGCCAAGATGCAAAGATGAAGAGAGAGCGTATTCTAGGCATGGGTGAAA
Organism: Petaurus breviceps papuanus; assembly: GCF_028583685.1. Classification (NCBI taxonomy): domain Eukaryota; kingdom Metazoa; phylum Chordata; class Mammalia; order Diprotodontia; family Petauridae; genus Petaurus; species Petaurus breviceps. The sequence goes on along the minus strand of NW_027187313.1, from coordinate 9,010,360 downwards.
ATGCCCAGTCTGGAGATGGAGTGTCTTCTCTAAGGAACAGCAAAGAGGTCGGTGTCACAGGATTGCAGAGTACTTGGATGTGGGGGTGGGGATGGAGATGGATGGGTGAAGTAAAACTGGAAAGGTATGAGGGTGGAGAGTTGTGAAAGAATGAATGCCAAACAAAATTTTATATTAGATCCCAGGGTGAGAGGAGCCACAGGAGTCTAATGAATGGGGAGGAAGAATCATTTACTTTTGCCCTTTGACAGATCTATGACTTCATCTCCACCAAGGCAGACTGCAGCCCTTAAATACCTCTCTTTTCTTTTGGGTCAAGTCCAAGCTTTCTTCCCAACATGATATTAGTATCATTGCCAGTTCCTCAGATAGCACATCAGAAAGTGATAAGCCCATCAACTGGTTCCACTATTGTCACCAATGCAAAAAGAGCCAGTATTTCTGTTCCATTTTGAATTCATGTTGTCCACTTTCCACTTTCATCTACATTTAAATATCATTGGGATGATCAGGCTGAGTTGGATTTCACACCAAGCTTTTGCAGGCTCTACTGAGATAATGTATGTAAAGTTCTTTGAAAATATTAAAGCCAGATATTATTTTTCTCAACTGATTTTTATTGTTTTGTGATTGGATTTTAATCATCTACCATATTTCTCAGTAATGTTTTGCAATTGAGTTTGTACTTATGGTGTTATATCCTTGACTGTGTTTCCCTTGGCTGTAATGTTTCTTCACTTGGCAAGATTAATTATTTGCAAGATGCAGTAGTTTCCTCTTTAGGATTCTTCCTTATGAGTACTACTTTGAATCAGTTAAACTTGCCTAAAAATAGTTATGTTCCAAATCAATGCCTTTCTTGTGTCTATTTCCATTTTCTATTTATATCCCTTTCTCTCTCTTTCTGCCCTCCCTCCCTTCCTTCTTTCCTCCCTTCTTTTTTCTTTCCTTCCTTCCTTCCTCCCTCTCTTTCTCCCTCCCTGCCACCTCCCTCCCTCCCTTCCTTCAACATAAGCTACAATTATCTTCACAGTGATCTTTCTTTCATTTATTACGAGTAGAGCAAGGCAAGATGATCAAGTGTTCCATGCAGCCATATTTCTTGTTGCTTTTCCTTGTGATTTGGCTTCAAATTCTTTATGCTGTGTGGCTTGATTTAAACTGAGGATGTCAATGAGGATATGGTTCAATCCATGAAAGCAGAGGATTGAGAGTTCATAAGAAAGCAGAGTTCAGAATTCACCTAAAAAAATGTTGGGGGGGGGGTGGAAATTGGTTTATATGTTTCAGGATGGAGTGGCAATCAATATAAGAAATGAACAAACAAAAGAAGAGCCCTGACAAAATGAAAAAAAAAAGTTATGTTTCAAAAAATAGAGGCCAAAATGTTAGGGAAAAATATACGTGAACAATGCCAACAGAAGTACTAAGAACAAAAATAGTATTTTCTTAAGATGCAAGAAAATGGCTAATATACATAGCAAAGTATGACACAAAATTAGTAAAAGTATCATGGACAAAATTAAGAAATTGTGTTTAACTAAGTACATACCTCCTCCCCTTCTCCCCCCCAAATCCATTTTACTTAAAAACCATCCTGGGTTTACTCATTGGTTTCTTTTTTCACTTAAAAAAGTTTTATTAATGCATTTTGTTTTGATATCACATTTATTTCTGAATATAGCCTTACCCTACTCAGTGAGCCTTACTCTGCAACAAAGATTTAAGAAAAAAAGTTTAATTGAAAACCAGCCATCATATTAGCTGTTTCTGACAGCATATTTAACATTCAACAGTCATAATTCTTCATCTCTTCAATTTTTAAAATTAAATTTTATTTTAAATAACAAGCATTTATTTTCTCTCTCTTCCACCTCCACCCCCACAGGAATAGAAAAAAAAAAAGCACAAAACACTTATAACAAATATACATGCATGACCGAATAAAAAAAATTCCCAAATTTCCCATGTCCAAAAAATATGTCTTATTCTATGTATTGAGTCCTTAGATGCAGTCTTTTGACTGAGGCCAAGTTTTACAGAGCAATTCCTTTTATTAAAGGGATTTGTTCATTAAGTTTGGATTCTGTCAAAGGGCCATACTGGGGGACCTAGAGGGCCACATATGGCCTGGAAGCTGTAGGTTCCCCACCCTTGATTTAGTCTATCTCTGTCAGGAGGCAGATTGGTGACTTCATCATTGGTCTTAGTGGGTCATAGTGTTCAACAGAGTGCTTAAATGTTCCAAAGTTGCTCACTTTTACAAGGTTGTTGTTATAGTATAATTTTTTTGGTACTGCTCACTTTACTCTGAATCAGTTCATTCTATTCTTCCCAGATTCCTCTAAAATTATTCATTTCATCATTTCTTAGAGCCCAATAGATTTAATTACATTCATATAGCATATTTCTTTAGCCATTCCAACAACTCCCATTTTCCCTCCTCATTGGAATTATTTCCCTTTGTGTGTTTGGCAGTTTCCTTCTTGAGAACTTCCTGTCTATGGCAGGAGCAATATCTACTAAAATTGGAAAGTCTTTGCCTTGTAGGTTGGGCTAGTGCTTTTTTTACCCCCCTCCCCATAAAAAGAAAATGAAACCATCCTTGAGTCTTAATTGATAGAGAGGATTAAGACTTAAAATGTTGACCAATAGTCCTGATCCCCTAAAGCATAAAAAATCCAGATCAGGAGTAATAAGTGTCTCTCAGTCTTCATAAACTCTTTGTCATTGTGAGTCAACTAACTATCTTTCTATGTATGGAAACAATTATGTCTGAATCAACTTTCTTTCCTGAAAATCTTTCCCATGCTATGGTTAAATAGACTCCTTTTGGTAAATGTTATATGGTCTGCCACAGTCTCATTTTGTTGTAATCTTAAGATTGAGCCACTAGATCAGCCTAAATTAGTCCTGATCCAGAATGCCATAATGCCAGGGCTCATTTCCCCTATAGAATTTTATTCCATAAGATCCTACATAGTCCTCTTCTCAAACCTTTGAAATTGGCTCTCTCAAATTCTAAGATAAATGTTACACTATGCTGGGCTTTCCTCTTTCTCCATCATAATCTCTAGCAGGAAGGGGTTACTTCTCCCCAAAATTCCCATCAGTTTTCCCTCTGCAAGTTCTACAGATTCAGATCAGGAATAGAATTTCCCCTCTCACGGTTTCTCTACCTTTTAAAGAATGACATTTTCATAAAACAAGTCAGGAAAAGATTGACTAGTCTGCTTTTTGGCAGAAAGAATTCCAACAGATGTCTTGATGACTGAAGTTGCCCATAAATTCTATCCCCATTGCCTTTGTGCCAGGGATATAATCTGTTCTTGAACTCCCTCTATGTCCTTGTTCTTTCTAGAAGTTCCATACTATACTCTGACAAGATGGCTTTGGCTTCTCTTTCAATTAATCTTCACTCAAATGTTCTTTCCCGTGATTCCTTATTCTAGTTCCTGGATTTTCCCAATGTCTGTACTCTCTTAATATACATCACTAGCCCATATAATAATCATGTCCAATTTTCCCCTCTTCTGTTTCTCCTCCCTTACATATTTTGTTTTAAAGCCTTTTGATTAGATTTGCAAGATATTAAGTAAAAGCATTTTTACCAAACTTTGATGTTTTAAGCCATGGTCCAGAAATCCTGATATCTAGGTATAACCTTGATACCACCTTCTTAAGTTAACTGTTTACTTCCCAGATCAGTTTTTTTTTTTCCTTCTAAGTCCCTTGCCTTCCATAAGCATCAGTGAGGAAAAAAAAAATCCTTTGTTCTGAGAAGTTTGTATTTATAGTCAAAGGGCTACACTTGATGACCTAGATGGCCACAAGAGGTCTTGAGGCTGCAGGTTCCCCACCCCTGGTCCAGGGGATATGATTAGGATCCTTTTAATTTCTTATTGCTTTGTCATCTTTATTGGGGGGAAAGGTGACCCAAGATTTATATCCAATGCTTAACTACTTTCCCAACAGATGGCCCAAAAAACACACACAGCAAATAGCAAAGAAACTTATTTATCCAAATCATGACAGAACAAAATTAGAGAAGGTATATTCAGGAGAATATATGCCAGACAATATAGAATGAAGGAGCTTTCCCTTGGGATTGAGAAAACTCAGCTCAACCAAAAGATAGTGTCTTGGATCCCATCCAAGATGAAACTCCCCAAAGTCTCTGCTGTAGCTAGTTGGGATAGGGACATGATGGAGACTTGCAAGTCTTCTCAGGTTTTTCCTTCAGCAACATGAAGTAAGATTGGTTTCTTCCATCTTCCTTCTAGAAGCTAGAAATAAGAAGCACCTGAAGTGACTTAATGCTTGAAGAGTACCAAAGACTATGTGAAGCTTTAAAAGTCCCAAAGAGGACTTATACTTGAAGATTCCCAAACAGGACTAGTAAAGATTGGAGCTCTTCTCTCCCCAGCTCTATCCCACCCCTCACACAGGGCCAAGGCATTCATCTCCACCAATAAGGAGAGAGGCCATACCAATAGGCTTTGGGACAGGGTTACAGAGGAGTAATATCAACTAAAAGAATAAGGAAAGGACTTGAAGGGGGTATTGGTTAAGGTGAACTCTAAAGGAAATTAAGGATTCTAAGAAATGGAGTCTGTATCTGTGATTTCACTGGTATAGGTAACTTCTATATAAAGAAATTCTACTCTGCATCTTTGATGCAACTTAGTATGTTAAAGTGTTGCCTAGAGTACTGAGAGTTAAAGTGACTTGCCCAGGGTCATACAGTCAGTACATCTCAAAGGTAAGACTTGAATCCAAGTCTTCCTTGCTTCATGGACAGCTTTCTATCCATTACTGCACACTAACTCCCTAAATGTTTTAAGGAAACTAAAATTTAGAAGAGGTGGTAATGAGAAGGAAGTATATTCTTGTCATGGGAACAGATTGTACAAATGAACTTAGACTGAAGGAGAAATGCAGTATGTGAGCAATATTAATAGTTAGCATTTATATAGCATGGTTTAGAAAGTGCTTTACAAATATAGTATTTAATTCTTTCAATAATCCTGGAAGGTGGGTGCTATTATTTCACAGTTGGGAGAACTGAGGTGAAAAGAGGTTAAATGACATGCCAAGGGCCACGTAATTATAAAGCACTGAGGCCTCGTTCGAACACAGGTCTTCCTGATTTAGTATATAAAGTAATATAAAAAAGCCTAGAAAAGTAGGTTAGAGATACTTTAAGAAGGACTTTAAATGTCAAATAGGATAATTTAAATTTCATCCTAGGGATAATAAGGAGCCACTGGAATTTTTGGTGCAGAAGAGTCACATGGTGATATTTGTGTTTTAGGAATATCGCATTGGCAGATGGATGGATGGTGGATTAGAAAAGAGAAATCAATAAGAAGTCTATTTCAGTAGTACAGGAAGAGGTGGTGAGAGCATGAATAGGGTAGTAATCACGTGAGTAGAAAGGAGCAGAGGAATGTATGTTACGGAGGTAGAATCACCAAAAAAACTTGACAACCAATAGAATAAATGAGTTGAGGTTAAGTCAGGTGTCAGGAATGACTCCATGACTGCAAACCTGAATGACTGACGGGATAGATGGTGTTATCCTCAACAAAAGTATGAAAGTTAGGAAGAAAGGCAGATTTAGGTGCTAAAGACAAGGACTTCTGTGTTCCCACATGATTTTGAAATGCCCATGAGACGTTTCAGTAGAAATGTCCAGCAGGTAGCTGGCAATGGATTACATCTATAAGTGGATGGTTATCAAATCATCTATCAGTTCTCTAGGGAAGAAAAATTTACACATGAAATACTTTTAAGTTTAATCCCCATTGTTAAGATTTTCTCCATCACTTTCTTAGGTCTGGATAATTCACAAAATGACATGCCAGTCCTGATTTTTATCATCTGATTTGTAATGTAGAAATGCTCACGTTGAAAATTTAACAATTGTTTCTCCTAAGCAGTTGACTCCAGGACTCTCTCTCTCTCTCTCTCTCTCTCTCTCTCTCTCTCTCTCTCTCTCTTTCTCTGTCTCTCTGTCTCTCTTTCTGTTTGCGTATGCCTCTTCTGAGTTGCAATCAGCTATCATGAGGCCTTTATTTGAATTGGCTAATCTAAAACAGAACTCACTGTCTTTTGCTCCAAACTTGCCTTTCTCCCTCCCCAGTTTCCTGTGAGAGATTGGATAGGAAGGTTGGGAACTTCTGGGTCCTCTCAGTGGGTTCCAACTGCACTTAGGAAGTGACCCCTGGCAATGACTCTAGCTATTACTGGAGATCACCATTGACTAGAGGATGAGGCCAATTGCCCTGGTTTGCCAGAAGGCATGGTTGTGGAGGGAAATATTTGGATAGTATAGTACTGAAATAGCAATTAAATGCCTATTCAGCAGTCTTTCAGACTGTTTCATAGATATGGTCTTTTCAATTGGCGCTAAGGAGGAAAATGGAATGTTGATGGGGTACCTGGGGTCTAAATCAATTTGTAAAACCAGTTTGTACAATTGTAACTGCAATTTATATTGTAAAATTGTAATCTGTAAAATCCCTTTCCCAACCTCAAACTCTGCCCCTTCCCCCTATCGGCACCTGGGCCTAGGCAACACCTTGTGACTCCTTTGTTCTTACTTAATCTCTTCGTGTCTCCTCTGGTCTGGCCCAAATCTCATCTAAACTATCTATGCACTAAAGTCACAAGTTCCTCTAGGTCAGCTCTAACCTTTATCTATGCACTGAGGACCCTTTTTTTTTTCCGGTCAGCCCTGACAATGGCAGCCCTACCCTTTAAAAGTAAAAGCAGGTACCCCTCTCACTTGCAGGTCCTCTAAAAGACTCTTGCCAGCTTCTCATAGAAGCCTAACAATAAACTTCTACAACTCTCACTCCAATTAAGTCTGAGACCTTGAATTCTTTCCAGACACTTTTGCAGGTTTTCTGGTCTTAGATAAGATCAGAGTTCCTGCTGAACCTAGAGGGAGCCATCCCTCATCAGTGTGTGAAGAATATGAAAGAAGGCCAGCTTGCCCATATGATAGAGAACAAAAAATAAAAATGTTCAGAAAAGGACATCAAAACCAATAAGATGACTGTTCCTCTTTTTATTAACATACACATTTTTGCTAAAAAAATTATAAATCGGAAAAGTTTATAATTTGTTGAATCCTTAAAATTCTTATTTCTATATATGAATGTCTATTTTTGGTGATGGTTACTGATATGGTTCAGTTCTTCTAGTGTGTCACATTAGTCACTGGACAACAATCTTACATTAAAAATACCAATAGTAAAGTTGTTTGTAGGTGGCTTAAGATAGGGTTTTTATCTTCCTCTTTGCCAGACTAGTCAGCCTTCATTCCTCTCTTGGCTTTACTTCTGTTTTTCAGACATTAACATCACAATAACTACCTCGGCACCTGGGGCCTTCTCTCCCTAAAGCATCTATCATTCCCTTTAAAATTCTCTTCCTGTAATATTCCCCTTCCTTTTCTCCACCCTCCTCCCCCCCCCTCAGCTTCTCCTATTTTTGAGTTCCTCCTGGGGCCATAATTTTGAGGGAGAGCCATGGCTAGGCATCTGCTTCAGATCTTACTTCTTTCTACCATACCTTATTGTGGCCTCACCACTATTACTATGGAAGTTGAAGGGGAAATACAGGTTTGGAAGTAATTTAAAATTTTTCTCATTTTCATTGCTCACTCTAAGTGTGTGTGTGTGTGTGTGTGTGTGTGTGTGTGGTATGTGTATACACGTGTATTTTAGTGATAATCACTAGATATGTATATATGATATATTAATACATCTATAGAATTTGTCAGAGCTTGGGCTCTGCTGATATAGCATTAATATGGCATTATGGTAGTTTTGTGGCTACAGTGTTATTTCACTGTTGATCCCAACGGAGGGCTTCTCTCTCCAGGAAACCTTGTAGGTTAAGTGTCATTATTCTTCTACAAATGAAGAAACTGATGATCAGAGTATAAGTGACATGCCTGGTCACACAGGAAGCTTAAGCCCCAGTTTTCTGATTTGGCCCAGTATCCCATGACAATACCTTGACAATCATTACTTATCCCTCTCCATTTACTGTCTATCACAGTATTCATCCCTCTGGCTTGAAGGAACTCAAATCCTGCTTCTTTGCATAATGAAGTCTTCCACAATCACAATGGCAGTGGGATATGGCTATTCTACCTTCCGAACTCTTGCAGAATTCATCATCTATCCCTATTACTTGATTAAAGCTGCTAAGTAACAAGGTGGATAGAGTTCAGGACTCAAAAGTCAGGAAGACTGGAGTTCCAATCTGACATTTGTTAACTGTATTATCCTGGGTACATCACTTAACTTTTGTCTGCCTCAGTTTCCTCATCTGCAAAATGGGGATGATAAGTAGAGCCTATCTTCCAGGTTTGTGGTGAGTATGAAAAGAGATTGGTAAAAATGCTCTCTAAATATTAGCTATTGTTATGGTTATTATGATATCTTAAATTATACTTATTTGGGAACAGCTTACCTCTCCAACTAGACTGTAAATACATGTGGGCAAGTAATAGATACATACATCTCTTCTTCCCCTTCCTCCCCCCAAGGCACTTAAGCTTCACAGGGGTTCAGTAAGCATCTCTTGAATGAATCAATGACCATATTTGTTCAAGAGTAAGCAGACCTCAGGAAAACCTATTTGTTATCTGGTTATAGTTCCTCCACTACCTCCATTAAGGTTGCTAGGACCTTACTAAGGTCAGGTATCTTTTCCAGTTCATGCTCATGAACTCCCATTCCCATTGAAACCCATCCAAACAAGATAATAAAAGAAATGAAAACTTGTGACATCATAGTAAGCTACAAGACATTAAAACAAAAGGCAAAATGAACCACAAAGTGCTGAGTCAAACAGCAAATGTCCACCCACACCACACACTTCTCAAGTTTCCACTTTTCAAACCTAGAAGGAACTGCCAGTGGTCTTTCTTGTCTTCTTCATTCCCCACTGTGCCTTGTCAGCCTGTGGCACAGTAATAATCTATGGACAGCAAAGGGGCCTTGACAACGTGCATATTTGATGAATGCTGAAATCCTAGTGTCTGTAACATAAGACTTTGTATTCCAGTGTTGTAGCCTTAATTGCCTGGAAGGTACATTTGCTAAAGCATTACACAAATCTTGCAGCTTCCTCTCAGGGACGGAGGAGAAATTTCTCCTGCTACTGTTTCCACCACAGCACAGGGAATCTTCAGCCATGTGTGGCTGAACCTCAAATTCCCCATAGAGACTAGGGGGTTTCTAAAGTCCCTTTCAGCCCTAAATCTATGATTCAATTTTATTAACATTTAATTTAATATATAATATTTTAGGATGAAAATGCTGCTTATCCTTACACTTTCCCCAAAGGACTCTCATTTTCTTTTACATGGAAAGGTTTGGAAAATGCTGACCAAGTTAAAAACAAAAAAATCTCCCAAAACCTTTGTAGGGATATTTCTATCCAAAGTGCCAGGTAGTTCTTGGTACTAGTAAATATATGAACCTCTCCTTTGGAAAGCATTAATGGCAAAACAACTAGGTACTCTTCAGGTTTGCCTTTCTTCAAACTCATCAGCATTTAAGGAATTCTAGGTGGAGATAGAAGGGAGACTATCAGCTCCATCTCCCTTATTTTGCAGAGGGAATGAGGGAATTGCACAACTGAGCCCAGTTCAGCTGTCTGTCTTGGTTAGGTCACAAGACTGATGGATGACCTACTAAAATTGACCATCTTTTCTCACACTCTCAACTATATCTTTTCATATACAAATGAAACAAAAAGTTTTTGATTAATTCAAAGTAAACCCTCTTTAGTGTGCTTTAAATCTCCATCTTCTTCTATTGTTCATTTTACCTGTACCCCTTTCTACACTTTTTTTTTGTAGAACTACTTTCCATGAAAAGTTAGATCACGGAGCTCTTCTAGACTGAATGCCTTGAGAGCAGACTGGTTTTTGTTTTTGTTTTTGCTTTCTTTGTATCCTCAGTACTCCTGGCACATAGCAAGTAAGCACTTACTGCTAACTGACTGATTTAAGCTCCCAAGTTAGATCTCTAAGGAAACTATTGGAAGATACATATATTTCATTGATTCTTAAAGACCCAAAGGAACCTTTAAAATATTCCTATGTCTTTTAGGCATGGAAATGGTGGCACCAAGTAGTAACTAACTACTCTAAATGGAAGGTCCAGAAAAAAAAAACCAACAGAAAAACGTAGGTGTTTTGATTCCTGGGTTTGGTGTTCTTTTGACAATACCAAAGGGTGTTTCCAAAAGTGTGGGTGTGGATTTCCCCACAGAAAATACCCATTCCTTCAGTTGCACGCCCTTAGGCTAGTAAAAGAAAAAATTTTGGAGCAGTGCAGTGGTCCTTTTTAGATCTGTTGGGAAATCACATCTTAGAATTTTACAAAGGAGGAAAATGCGGGATTAAGCGACTCGCCCAAGGTCACACAGCCAGTAAGCAAAAGGGGCAGAATTCGAAAGCCAGGGTCCTCGAGACACCGTCTTTTCACTGGGCCCCCCCGCAGGTACGGGCTTGGAAGAAAAGGCCCCTTCTCTCCTAGCATCCCAACTTGGATCAATCACATTTTCCTGGATGATAATAGCTTTTCTAGGGTCGCAGTAGAAAGCGAGAGAGAGAGGTCCCCGGGCACGACCTCACCGCTGGCCCCCCACAACTACTAACTGAAGGGAAGGAGTGGGGAAGGCAGCCTCGAGGGGCCCCACGAGGTCCCAGCAAACCAGGACTCGAAGCGCTCCGCAGCGGCACCAGGTCTGGGGAAATCCTCCCAGGGCGCCCGCAAATGCGGCAGGGGCTTTCCCATCTACCCAATCAGGATAAGAGAGTCCCGTGTGACGTCTGCCTCTGCCAGCCAATCAAGTCTCGGCCCGGCGGACTTGCCCTTCAGCGTACTTTAATTTTTTAGAAATAAAACAGTAATTAGCTTTTCGAGTTAAGCTTAGTATTCGTGTTGATCTCACGGCTTCTTGTGAAATTAATTAGTATTTTAAAAAAGATCAGAAGTCTATTAATTAGTAAAATGGAAACTGTCTCGATCAAGTTCTTATTCTTTGGGGATGAAGGAATAAAAAGTGAGATGCCGAAACCGTGCATTCCAGCCGCTAGGAAATGGAGCGAGCGTGAGAAGGGTGAGAGGGAGAGCGAAAACTGCAACTCCCAGCAGGCCTTGCGTGGAATCTGAAGTGGAGTAGGGATGGACGGGACGTCGTAAGGAAAGGAGCGTCCGGTCCGAGAGTTCCAGGATTTCCTGAGCGTGAACCAATAACAGGAGGAGACGGGGGGGATGGGCGGAGCGACGGGTAACGTTTCCGACTAGGCTCTTTGTTCCCTCCCCCGCCCCGCCCCCTCTCTGGGCGGAGCTGGAAACGTAATAGTGGGCGTGACCTTCACTGAGGGTGGTGGAGGTGGGAGTGGAGACGAGTGACGCGTCTCCTTCCAGCTCATCGGCGCGTGAGGTGTCACGGCCGCGCTAGCGATTGGCTGCTGCAAGTGGCTTACGGAGCAGCCGTTGGTCGCGAGCAGCACGGAGCGAGACTCGGGGCGGGCGGGGGGGATATGGGGCAGCGGCGGCGGCGGCGGCGGCGGCGGCGGCAGCAGCAGCGGCGGCAGCAGCGTTGGCGGCGGCTGGAGGAGGCGGGCGCGGGTGAGCCGGACAGAGCAGCCGCAGCAGCCTCAGCCCCAGCAGCAGCCCCCCGACTCCCCCAGCCCTGAGCAGCCCCTCAGCCAGTGCCTGTCACTCCTCGGGAGAGGGCGGCGCGGGCGCAGCCCCATCCCGCCTCTCCCCGCTGCTCGCGGCGTCGCCGCCTTCGGCACTCTCGGTCCCTTCCTCGGGCTCCTGCTCTTGCTCCGTCTCCGACTCCGGCTCCTCCATCTTGGCCCCGGCAGCCGTGGCTGCGGAGACGATGTGCCGCCTTCTGGCCGGGGGAAGAAGGAGGAGAAGATGAAGAAGTCCCGGCGGGCCTTGGCCCTGGTTTCCTGCCTCTTCCTCTGCTCCCTGGTCTGGTGAGTCGCTCCGGCCTCAGCTTTCTGCCGGGCAGTCCCTCAGCCCCCAGAGCTCGGGGTGCCCCCTGGAGCCTCGGGACTCCCTCGAACTCGTCAGTTCGCTTAGGACTCCCGCCCGGTGCCTGGGTTCGGATATGCCGTGCTTGCATCTCCCAGTTAGGAGTGTTGGTGGGGGGGTGGGGGTGGAGGAGAGGAAGGTCCTTGGGGAGCAGGAACTAAAAAGTGCCTTCAGCGTGGCACCGGCTCTGAAGCCAGCCTGTGTGTGCCTGGAGTGGTACTGGTAGAATGGCACTTGCACGTTGCTGGAGCTCGATGATCCCAGGGTGTTTGGATGGAGTTTGAAGGCCACTTCGTAAAGCACCCCTTCTTGAGCATGTTTTTTTACTTTCTCTGTATCCCCAGCGCTCAGCACAGTGCCTAGCGAATAGCAGACACTTTAATAAGTAGGTTTTGTAGACTTGACAACACTCTGGATGGGAGGTTTAAAGATGAGGATGTGATGAGTGTTAAATACGAGGCACCCGGTGATTGGTAGAATTTGGCGTTTTTTGGAGAATCTTTGATTACTTTCTGGTGGTCTGGAGAGCTTTTTTGGTTCTCAAGAGACTTTTGGTGCGATATGAAGGATTGGCCATGATTGCTAAAGGGGTAATATTCCTTCATATTATTTTTTGTGGCTTTACATTTGCAGGGACGATATTTTGAGGGCTTCAAGCATATTCAAAATGATTTTGATTCCTATTACCCATATTCCCCTTTTAATGATGTATATGTATGTGTATGTGTTTTGATCAGATAAGGTTAATAAGACCAAAGGAAGGAAATTCTAGTCAACTACTCCAACCCCATCAATTTACAGTTGAGGAAACTGAGACTTTAGGATTTTAAGTGACTTACCCAAGGTCATTGTTGTTCTCTCCTTTTCAGTCATGTCAGACTCTTAGTGACCCCATTTGGAGTTTTCTTGGCAAAGATACTGGAGTGGTTTGCTGTTTCCTTCTCCAGCTCATTTTACAGATGAGGGAACTGAGGCAAACAGGGTTAAATGACTTGTTCAGGGTCGCACAGATTTGAACTCAGGAAGATGAGTCTTCCTTACTCCAGGCCCAGTGTTCCATCTTCTGTATCACTAGCTGCTCTTACCCAAGGTCACATAGGAATTAAATGGCAGAACTGGAATTTGAAGCCAGCTATTTGACTATACCTAACACTTCCCCCTCAACCCCCTCTCCTCCCCCCCACGATGTAACATTGTGCTTGAATACTTACTTTGGTGGGCCTATGATCTCATTGATTTTGGTTTGGTATTTCCCCAGTAGGTGAAGATCACAGCTCAACCATGCCTTCATATATAGCATCATTGGAAATATTGGTGATAGAAGATGAAATGAGGATTTGCATGGAGGATTATATTAGTATTATTGATGAAATTGTGCAGCTTCCCTAATACAATTTTACTATTGTCTTCTCTTCAGTTCCTTGCCCAACTTTTAACTATCAGCTGTGTTTGTTCAAAATATTTTCACTAATAGATTTCATTCATTGGGCTGTCTGTCACAGGGCATTTCAAAATATGGGCAATGGCAATTATTCATCATCCACTTAGTTTTTCCTGTGTAGATTGTTACATTGATCTCTTTAGAGTACCTACAGATCTTATTGAAGAATTTTATGGTGAGAACTGCTTTCACTTTTATCTTTGTGTTGTCATCACCTAGCAATGTGTCTGACACAGAATAGGTGTTTAATAATAAATAAATGCCTGTTGATTTCTAGGGTTTTATGAACAGTAGTTTATTTAGATGTTCTTAGAAGTCTTGTTCTATGCTTTTACCTATCCCCAAAGAATTCAAAATGTGTGTATGTGTGTTTGTGTTTGTGAGTTTTTGAGTGTGTGTGTGTGTGTGTGTGTGTGTGTGTGTGAGAGAGAGAGAGAGAGAGAGAGAGAGATCTCAGCAAATGTGGAAGATATTTCATAATATGAGTCTCTCTAGTAAGTAATAATGTTAGGGTAAAAGTACCACTAGTTGGATTTACTTATTTTTTTTTTAAACCTTAATACAGTTTCTGAAAGACTCATTTCTGTAAATTTCTAATATTATTTGGATTCTGAAGAAATTGAAGAGTTAAAGGGTACAGGAAATAAAGCATAAAGAAATTTTTTTGCCAGGGGGATTTCAAATTTAGAAACTAAAGAAAGAGTAAGGAGTTACCTTCTATTCTAACCCTTCAATTATCTTTTGTTTCTAAAAGTTTTAACTGTTCTGTACCCAGAAGTGTGTACAAGGGGCATCACTTCCAGTTTTAAACTGTAAATTGATTACCTAGTTTGTGGGTTGTATAGTTCCTTTATTTTCTGTCAATTTGCTACTTGTTACTGCTTTCTAAAGTACATGGCTAGAAGAAGGGTTGAAATTTAATCTTCCGTTTTGATACATGTTAACAACTTTAAAAACTTGAATAGTGGAAGAAATTATAACTAGAAGCCAAAATGTTTCCAATCCCCTTCACACTTAAATTAGTCATGTTATTATCATGAATAATCTAGAGTTGAATAAAATCTTAATTTTTTTCTTTTGCCATTATTAAAATTTATTTCTCAAGTATACAAAAATTATAGTGAGAAGAAAGCTAGCTTGCTAGATAGCAGGAGAGTTAGCCTGGTATTCAAGAGTAGACTGAGTTTTTCACTACTGCAGTTATTCATATTTCTGAAGTTTCCATTCAACTATAAAATATAATAGTTTTCAATTATAAGTTTAAGTAAAAGCATAAGAAATTTATTGGCATGAGAAACTACTTGGTGGGTTTTGAGATTTTTGTTTTTTTGGATAGCCAAAATTGGAGATCTATAAGCAGTTTGACTGTCCTTATTTAAGATTTATGGAACTGTTGAATAAAGGATTGTTCAGATTATTATTAGTTTGCTCTTGTTTGTTCCCCATTGGCTTTTTGTTTTTTTTTGGGAGAGAAAAGAAAATACAGAAAGATGTTAAGAAAAGAGAGAGCAAAATGTTGCAGAACTTTTCCTGATTTCAAACAGAGAAACAGAATTGTCATTCTCAGTAAGACTCATGGTTCCAGGATTGAGTTGTCAATGAAGTCTCCTAAAAACTAGTCATGGGAGGACCTTGTACTTTCTTATGATAACCTGGTAGGTATAACATAGCTAAATCATAATAAATTATGTGTTCTTGGTTTTAAAAAATTTCCAAACTATGCCCCTTCTTTAGAAAGTGAGTAATTGGGGCAGCTAGGTGGTACAGTTAATAGAACACCAGCCCTGGAGTCAGGAGGACCTGAGTTTAAATCCAGCCTCAGATACTTTACACAAAACTAGCCGTGTGACCTTGGGCAAGTCACTCAACCCCAATTGCCCTACCTTCCCCTCTACAAAATAAAACAATCCAACTAGTGGTACTTTTACCCTAACATTATTACTGAGAGACTCATATTATGAAATGTCTTCCACATTTGCTGAGATCTCTCTCTGTCACACACACACTCAAAAACTCACAAACACACATACACACATTTGAATTCTTTGGGGATGGGTAAAAGCATGGAACAAGACTTCTAAGAACATCTAAATAAAGTGCTGTTCACAAAATAAAAAAAAAAGTGAGTGTTTACATAAATTTGATACATATTACCCACTGGGTAAAGTCATAGAACTTTTCCTTTGCCCTGAAACTGACTTTACATATAATTTTCAGAAACAGTTTTTGTTCTGTGTTTACACATGTCATAATCTTGTTGATTTTGATTGTTTCCTTTCACAGAATAATAGATGTTTGAAAGGACCTTAGAGATCATTTAGTCCAGCCCTTTTATTTTATGAATGAGTTCAGAGAGTTTCTGACTTAGCCATCCATAGTTGTTCCTCCAGCCCAAATGAGATGTCTTTGGTAGGGGTAACCTTTTCTTACTATCTTTCTATTCTAGTTTCTTTTGCATTTCATCATTTTTTGATGTATGATATCCAGGCTATGTAATGCATCCTAATTCATTTATTAAGTTTTGTATAAACCTGGCATTCTTGGAAAGGCAGCAGAATAGAGTGGTACTGGATTTAGTGTCTGAAGACTTGAATTCTGGATCCAGCTTTGATTTTTATTCAATTGTGTTATTATAGGAAAATTATTTAGTTTACTACCTATCTCACAGTGATTATTAGGAAAGAGTTTTGTAAACCCAAAAGGCATTATATAAAGGTGAGCTGTTATGATAATCTAACTCCCCTCCCCTGCCTTTTGCTCTTATAGAAGGATATTGGGCCAGTTTCCTGCAGTGAATCAAGCTCTCCTAGGACTTGATTGAGATTACACTTAGAGAATCTTCTGTTGTGTGTGTGAGTCAGGTAGTACACACTTTTAAAATTGGTAAGTATCATCTTGTGTCATAGGATCAAAAGATTTAGATTGGAAAGGATATTGGAGGTCATTAAATCCGGTCTCATCATTTTACTATTAAGGAAACAAAGATCCAGATAAGGTAAAAATACTTGTTGAGAATCACTCAGGTAGTTATTCACACTCAACATACTAACACAAGTCTTCTGATTCCAAATCTGGTGTTCTTTTCATTAGAAATAAAAAATTCATCTGCTGCTTTTCAGCTTGTTTGTATAGATTTTTTGAAGAACTTTTTGTCTTTTATTTTCCTATCACCTTGACTCTTGACTAACCAGGATTTTAGTGACTCCTTTTCAAATATTTTTATAAAAATGCTAAAGAGATATGGGCTTGACCCATGATTTCATTCCAGTACCTTCTCTGCAATTTATAGTCTTAAGTAATTGCCTAGAGTCCTAAAAGGCTAAATAATAACCTTTCATAGGACCAGTATGTGTCAAAGATACGACTTGAACCCCAGGTCTAACTGGTTTTGAGGTTAGCTGTCTACTACCATAATGATAATAATACCCAAAAACTGTGCTTCCTTGAAAATCTTTATTTTTGCCCTTTGATTTTTGCATTTAAGTCAGTTAATTGACTGTTGAACAAAATATCTATATCACCTGCAGTCTCATGGTTATTCAGTTTTTCTTTAAATGATTTGGTTAAGCTTTTTGAAAAATCTGAATTGATTATATCTCCAAATTTCAGTTATTTACATATTTCTTGCCTTTGGGAGCTCTAATAAACTAATTAGGCATCAAGATTGAAATGATAAGGGGAAATGATTAGAAAATTAAAACAAAAAAAATCTAATTTTTAAATTAATTTTTCTTGGCTTTAAAAACAAATAAAACAAAACAAACCAGTGTAATTGTGTGACTAGGATGCCAAAAATAAGAGGGATATTGAAACTTTTTTAAGTAAATGCACCAAAGAAGACAAAAGGAAGGTTAGGTGGAAGCAAAGAGTATAATTTTGAGAGTAACACATAGAATGTGTTATATACATTAATAAAAACAAGGAGTTTGAAATGGAGATTCCTACTTGCATGGAGAATCCTCTTTTTGTCTTTTAATTATGTTTTGGTGTTTTAAGTTTAGAATAAAAACTTTTGTAAAAAAAGCCTCTTCTCTAGTCCAGGTACTAGGTGTTAAGAACTCATACTAGATTGGGAGCTATGTGAGTAAAGAGGACATGGATGTGAGAGCTGTAGTAGAAGCAGCATGGACAAGACTTGGCAAATGATTGGATCTAGCTGGTTATTGATTGAGGAAGAGTCAGGAACTGAGCATGAATTGAAGACTGTGAATCTGAGTAACTGGAAGGAGATGGTGTTCTACTTGACTGCTTTCCAGGTTTTTTATACTTTTTTCTCCCTTTCACATACTCTTATGTTCCAGGAGGCTGGATCATAGTAGTACTGGCCTTCCCACTGTTCCTTGAACTTATCAGTCCATTTCTAGTTTCAGATGCATTCTCCCTGGCTTTTCTCCATACGCAGAAGGCTCTTCCTCTTCTCCTGCACCTCCTGACTTTCCTAACTTCCTTCAAGTCTCAGCAAAAATTCCTTTTGTATATATGTATGTGTATATAAGTATGTGTATATATATGTGTATATATGTATACACACATATGTCTTGTTTGTACATAGTTGTTTCCCCCATTAGATTTTGAGTCCCTAGAAGGTGGGTCTTTTTTGCTTTTCTATCTCCAGTGCTTCGCATAGTGCCTGGCACATAGTGGGCACTTAAATGCTTCTTGATTTTACAATACCAGAGTAGTTTAAAACAGGAATGTTGCTTTGAGAAAAAGGTAATGAATCCAGTTTTTGTTACTGTTAAGTTGAAGATACTTTTATCTAGTTGAAAATCGCCAATATGCAGTTGGTGATGCAGGACTAGAGCTCAAAAGAGAGCCTAAGGGCTGGATCTGTAGATCTCTATTAGTAATCTTTATAAAGATTAATATTTGAACCAATGGGAACTGATGAGCTCATCAAGAGAGAAGGGAAGGCTACCCAATCAGCCCACATTTATTTAAGTGCTGACTTTGCCAGACACTGTGTAATAAATTTTGGAGATTAAAAAAAAAAAGAGGTTCCTCTCTAGGAGCTCATAGTTATGGGGAGACAATATGTCAACAAATATGTACAAACAAGCTATATACAGAACAAATTGGAAATAATCAATAGAGAAGTCACTAAAATTAAGGGAGAGAGGGGAAGGAATTGGGGAAAAGTTTCTTATAGAAAGTAGACTTTAGTTGGGCTGGAAAGGTAATGGGGTGGGTTATTAAGTAAGGTTCAGAGGGTTCCAGATGCCAAACAGGATTTTACATTTGATTCTGGTGGTGATAGGGAGCTAATAGGGTTTTTATTGATTACGGGGTAACATGGTCAGATCTGCAATTTAGGAAGATCAGTTTGATAGTTGAACAGAGGATGGACTGGAATGAAGAGAGAGACTTGTGGTAGGGGGACTGATCAGCAGGTGCTTGCAGTAGACCAGGAAACAGTTGATGAGGGTGATGGGAGTGTCAGAGGAGAGAAGGGGTCATATGTGAGAGATGTTAAGAAGGTTCACCACAGTGGATATGGGGAGTGAAGGAGAGTGATGACTCTTGGATGCCATCTAGGTTGTGAGTTTGTGACTAGGAGGAGAGTGGTACCCTCAATAGTAGTAGAGAAGTTAGGAACAGGAAGAGGATTTGATTGGGGGGAAGGATAATGAATTCTGAAAATGTTGTGTTTGAGATGGGAGACTAGAAGTCAGCAGAGAGGTTAGCACTAGTTAAGTATATTTGAGAAGCAATATGATAATTGAAACATGATAATTGAATCTGCTGGTGATCATGAGATCAGCTGAAATGGAGAAGAGAAGAGGGCCCAAAATAGTCATGGTTATTGGGCACGACCTGGATAAAGACCAGTGAAGGAAGCTGAGAAGGCGCTGTCAGATAGAACCAGGACAAAGAAGAAAATTTAAAAATAAGAGAGTAGCAAGAAGAGGGTGATTGACAGAGTTAAAGGCTACAAAGAAGGCTGAAGATTGAAAAAAAGGCTAATGGATTTGGCAAATAGATCCTTGGTCACTTTGGAGTGGTTTCAGTTGGGTGGCAAAGTGGGAAGACTTTGCAAAAGACTGAGAATTGAGAGATAACCATTAATTGAAGAATGGCTGAATAAATTGTAGTGTATGAATATGATGGAATACTGTTAAACCATTAAAAAGAATTTTAAATATTACAAATTTGGAGAAACCCCTTGATGACTTGGATGAACTGATGCAGAATGCAGTAAAAACTGGAACAATTTGCACATTGACCAAAATGTAAAGGAAAACAGTATTGAAACAGTATTGAGCTTATAAGATTAATGATCAAGCATGCCATTAGTTAACTTGGCAGAAAGGTTATAGATTAGAGATATATAAGAGACATACATTTTAAGGTATGACCAATGTGTTGACTTGTTTTGCTTGATTGTATTTGTTACAAGAGAAGGCTTCTTTTTAGTTAGTTGCCCCCAAAAAAGCATCAATAAAACATTTAAAAAGTACATAGAAAAGAACAGAAATTCAGAAGCCTCTTCAAACTGGGTTACCTTGTCACTACTGTTAAATATAATGTATGTTTTTTTAAAAAAAACTGTAACAGGTTCACAGTTTCATTATATAGCCTGTGCTCTTTGTATATTGAAATGTTCATGTTTAAGTTCGCAATAAAAATAAAATGTAAATAAAAATTGTGAGAGGAGGAGGCAAAAGGGATTGGTGCTTTTTCTAGAGTTTTGACTGTAAAAAAGAGGAGGAATATGATGATAGCTTGAGAACATGATAAAGTCTAGTGAGTGTTTTTTTTCTTTAAGATTGAAGGAAAACCAGGGAATGTAGACAGTAGAGAATGGACCATTAGATAGGGAGAGACTGAAGATTTGAGGGAGAGGGGATCATTATGTATGTATGTGAGGGGAGGGGAGGTGGCCAAGGAGGGGTGTAGATATTTAAAGGAAATGTACAAGTTGTAAAACTTGTAATAAGTAATTATTGTTTGGGCTGCATATCAACAACAGAGCTGTATTAAATATTTTTTCGTGTCAATAATAATAGATTGTCCTTTAAAAAGTATTTAACTTCCCATTTGATAGCTGACATTTATATACTTCTTTAGCATTTTTGAATTGTTTTACATTTCATAGCTACGCTAAGGTAGTTGCTGTTAACCTCCATTTTATATGAGGAAACTGGCTCTCAGAGTTGAAGTGACTTTCCTATGGTCACATGGTTAGTAATTGGAATAGGGTTTGAACTCAGATTTTCTGATTCCAAGTTCATTGCTCTCATAAACCTAAATTGAAATTAGGTGCGAAGTCATCCATAGCATTGTTTTTGCTATTAATGTATCTATTCAAATTGTATTGGGAGAGTAGGATTAAAAGGCTCATGGGATAATAGTTCTAGAGCCAGAAGGAATCTTAGTGTCACCTGCTCCAACCCTCTCATTTTAGAGAGAAGGAAACTGAGGTCCGGGAAGACTGTGTCACCTAAGGTCACATAGGTAATAAGGGTTTGAACTGAGGTCACCTGACTCCAAGGTCAGTGCTCATTGCACAATACCACACTAGCTACCAAAACTAATAGTTTGTATTTCTATTGCATATTAAGGCTTGCAAAACACTTTACACACATTGGTTTTCAGTACTATTTTTTGGCTCCCCATGTGTTATTTTTTAGGATCATAAGATTTAGGGTAGGCGGGGACCTTGGAGATCATCTAGTCCAATCCCCTCCTTTTATGGATAATAGAGAAAGAGAATTTCTCCTTTCTTCCACCCCTTAGAACAGATGTTGGTACATAAACTGTAATTTTCCTTATGTGAGATGCTTGCTTATTAAGGGTATCATTAACAAGATAAGGAGAGATGATCATATATATCCCATGAAATGATTATTGTTGTCTTTTTGTGCATGAGGGAAAAAAAATGAGTTTTCTCTTCTTCGAAAACCTTTGAACTCTCCTTGCATTTTTATTTTATGTAAGCAACAAGTATTTATTGAACACCTCTGAGGTAGCAGACACTTTGCTAGGTGCTGGAGATATGAAGACAAAAATGAAACAATTTTGCTAGTTCAGACGATATGTGCACATATAAGTGTAGAGTGTATGTTCTGGCTCCATTCCTTGAGTCAGGCCTGTTATGTTGCCCCATACTGTGCCATAAGGGCACCCTGAGGATTTAGGGTATCTCTGTTTCCATCAGCTTAAGTCCTCAACCTCATTTGTTAGGTAGGCCATGGCCAGCACTCCAGTTTTATTTAACTACTTAACATCAAGTAGCTTTTAGGAGGGGATATTCAAGAAATATCTAGGTAACACAGTGGAGAGAGTGCTTGACCTGGAGTCAGGAAGTCACATGTTTATTAGGTGTGTAACCTTGGGCAAGTCACTTCACCTCTGTTTACCTCAGTTTCCTCATCTGTAAAATGAACTAAAAAAGGAAATGGCAAACCACGCCAGTATCTTTGCCAAGAAGACCCCAAATGAGGCTGTAAAGAATTGGATGCAACTGAAAAATGGCTGAACAACAAAAATCAAGAAAGGAATATAGCAAGAATAATTGTGCAATGCAAACATGTCCCCTATTACCTCTGGGCCATGTTCTCTTCTATACCACCTTGGTTAGGGGAAGAGGGAGAGGAGAAATAGGCTCAAAATTGAGCTCAGTTCCTATATAGCACCAGTCCTACTAAGTTCCTGTCCAGGTGAAGCATGACTGTCAGGTGAGTCCCCAGGGTTGGGGTACTGGAAGATCCTTTTTTTTCTCCTCTGACTGAATAATCTGGCCTGGGATTCCTGTTTTTAGGTTTCTGTAATTTATTTTCCCTAATCTGGGTTTGAGACTTCATTCCTTTTGCCTAGAATGGAAAAATAAACAAAACAAAGGCCAAGGCCTGAGGCTTGTTTCTTGGTGATCCAGACTTTTAAGACCTTTCTCTTTCAAATTTAGCCTCTCCTGGGATGGATGAATGGGAAGCTTTTCATTGTGTTATAACCTACTGGTATCATAGTTGTTTTGCTGGAGTGGTCCCAAGAGGCTGAATAGTCCAATTTTCTCATTTTACTTGGGATGAAACTAAGAGCCAGGAGGGTAAGCAACTTGCTTACCACCAAACAGATGGTGAAGAGGCAAAATTTGAACCCAAGATCCCTGGCTTCAAAGTGGATGCTCTTTTCATTGTATCCTGTCTTAACTTCACAATGTCAACATGCATGTAATTCAGGTCCTCCAGCAATGTATTGGACAAAGATAAAATTGAGCTCCATCAGCTGAATGTTTCCAGATAATCCAAGAACATTATGAGTATTAATGCAGTCTCTTCCTTTATCTTCCTCTCCTCCATTGTCACATGGAAGGAGAAAGAGACTGCAAAACTAAGAATCATATTTTGGATTTTACTCTCTCATGGGTCACATGGACAAAATACTTATCAGATATGCTGTTCTTTTGTATAATAATAAGAGCTCTGAATTTGGAGTCAGTCAGCAAGTATTTGTTAAAAATGTGACATTGTATGCAGTATTTCCCATTTGTGGACCCCTGCTTCTCGGAGGAGGGAAGAGAATGAGGTGTCTTCCAGTTACTCTTCTTTAAGGGCCATATTTGTTTTTTATAGTTTTGTAACATTCATCTTTGATTGTTTTGTAGTGCCATTTACATAGACGTAGGCATCATACATATTGGTTTTCTAGCTTTGTTTATG
Source organism: Petaurus breviceps papuanus (assembly GCF_028583685.1). Classification (NCBI taxonomy): domain Eukaryota; kingdom Metazoa; phylum Chordata; class Mammalia; order Diprotodontia; family Petauridae; genus Petaurus; species Petaurus breviceps. The sequence continues at coordinate 8,987,174 of NW_027187313.1, read as the reverse complement.
CCACTTTACATCAATTCTTGTTAAGTCATGCCATGCATCTTCATTATCATTTTTTCTTGTAGCACAGTGATGTTCTTTTACATTCACTAACCACAGTCAGAATAGGCAGTCTTCATTAGGTAGATAGATATTTTGTTTCCTTTTCTTTGCTACTACAAAAAGGACTGTCATAAATATTTTACCACTGTTAATTACCCTCTCACTCTCTTCTGGATACTTTCTCCTCTTTAGGTTTTTGTAATACTGCTCTCTTATAGTGCTCTTCCTATCCAACTGTTCTTTCTTAGTCTCCTATTCTGCATCTTCAGTCTAGGTTGTACTTGCTTAAGTGAGATCTTCCCCCAGGGCTGTGTCCTGAGCTTTTCTTTCTCTTTTATTCTGTACTATACTTTGACCTTGTCAGATGTTATGGACTCAGTTATCTCAAATAAGATGTCTATCAGATCTATTTATCCAACCTTCACATCTCTCTTGATGTTCAGTCTCTCATCTCCACCTGCTTAGCTGACATTTTGACCTGGATCTCTCATAGACATCTTAAACTCAACATGTCCAAACAGAGTTTGTTACCTTTTCCCCCAACCCTTTCCCTCTTCCTCCTAGTCAGTGGGCCTCACAACCTAGGTGTCATCTTCAAGTCTCAAGTCTCATTCACCCACATATCCAATCTTTTGCAAAGTCTTACCATTTAATTGATTTAGTGTTTTTTTTTTTTCTGGAAAACTTTTTATTGTAGGTGGAATGGGACACAGCAAGTTAGATGATTCCAATTTTGTTGGCAACATCTAAAGCATCATAGTCTGGAGCAAGACAGACATAGGCCTTCTTTTCTCCATCGGGCCGGATCAGTGTGTTGACCTCGGCCACATCGATGTCATACAGCTTCTTTACGGCCTGCTTGATCTGATGCTTGTTGGCCTTGACGTCCACAATGAAGACTAGGGTGTTGTTGTCCTCAATCTTCTTCATAGCAGACTCAGTGGTCAAGGGAAACTTAATGATGGCATAGTGATCAAGCTTGTTTCTTCGAGGGGCACTCTTCCGAGGGTATTTAGGCTGCCTTCGAAGTCTCAGTGTCTTGGGTTGCCGGAAAGTGGGGGGATGTTCGGATCTTCTTCTTTTTGTGGCTATGGACACCCTTCAGCACTGCCTTCTTGGCCTTCAAGGCCCTGGACTTGGCTTCTGTCTTGGGGGGGGTACAACAGCTTCCTTCTTTGCCTTCAGCGCCATCTTGGGGGAAAGCTTGATTTAGTGTTTTGCCTTTTGCAATCTCTGTATATTTGTAACCTCTCACATGTCCCCTTCTCTCCACTCAACAAAGTCACTATCCTAGTGCAGGATCTTATTACCTCATACCTAGACTTGGCCTGCTGGTTGGTGTCCCTTCTTCAAGTCTCCTTCTGTTCCAGTCCATCTTCCACTCAGCTGCCAAACTCATCTTTCTAAAGTTTAGGTCTGACCATATCACTCCAAATCAACAAACTCCAGTGGCTCACTATTACTTCTGTGATGAAATATCCTTTGTTTGGCTTTTAGAGCCCTTCACAACCTGGCCTCTTTCCACTTTTACATTCTTCTTACACTGCCATCCCTTCTACATATCTACCACACTGGCCTTCTTGTCTATTCTTTACACTTGCCACTCTACCTGCTGACTCTGCCTTCCCTTTTACCCTTCTTCTTTTACATAATTGTTTTTCTCTTGCCTCTCCTATTAGAATGCAAGCTCCCTGTTGCCTTTCTTTCAGTCCTCAGCCTTTAGCCTAGTGCTTTGCCCATCCATATACACTTAATCTTATAAATTTACTTGTTGATTGAGGGACTGGTGAAGCCTTTTCTTTTTTGTCATTGATCTTTGGAAATGTGCAGTGGAATCTCTGGGTCAAAAAGAATGATCATATTAATATCTTTATTTGCATAATTCCTGCATCAGTGTCCATCTTCCTACATTCTCTCAAACTTTGACAATTCTCATCTTTTGTCATCTTTGCCAGTTTTGTGTGAGGTGAAACCTTGGGATTGTTCTCATTTGCCTTTCTCTTATTAGTGATTTGTAGGAGCTTAAAATGGGATGCAGGAGACTTTGGGTTCTACCAAGATGGAAAGGTTTTAGGAATGGTCCAAGTGACAGGTGATGTTTGCCCAGCCATGATGAGGCCTAGGATTTCTGTGGAATAAGTAACTATTTAGGCTTTACTTAAAATCTTAAGATTTTCTGTTTAGGCCAGATCTATCCATTCCATTTGACTCATTATGTTCTGTATTATATATAAGTCTTTTGGTTTCCAATATAATATTTAAAGTATGTCTAAACAGTATTGGATTCTAGTAAGTTATTAAAGTATGCCATGTTTTTACTCCAAACTTAGAAATTATTCCATTGCTCTCCATCCCCCCAACATTCAACCTGTTTTTCTACACATCACTTAAAAGTTTATTTTCTACAAAGAAGGATTCTGTTTACTTATTGTTAAATAGTAAGAAACAACAGCTTGTATTGATTTAGCGCTTTACAGTTTACAAAAGTGCTTCAGTTTCCTCCCGTATAAAGTAGGGATAGTAATACTTATAAAACACCTTTGGAAAACTTGGAGTAAGTAAAGTAAAGTAAACTTTAGTAAGGCCTAGGCCTGTAAAACAAGGGGGACCTTCTGAATTATCACAGGATTATGTAGAAATAAAAGTAGATATTTATTGCTTAATTATGTTAAATCAGTAGGGCAATGAGCTGTTTTTTGTTTTTGCTTTATTCATTTATTTTGAGTTTTCAACAATCATTTTTATTAGATTTTGAGTTCTAAAGTTTCTCCTCCTCCCCCCTCCCTAAAATGGCATACAATCTGATGTAGGCCATACATGTACCATCATATTAAACATATTTTCACATTAGTCATCTTTTAAAAGAAGAATTAGAACCAAAGGGAAAACCATGAGAAAGAAGAAACAAAAAAAAAAAAAAGAAAAAGTAGTGTGCTTCTATCTGCATTCAGATGCGTATAGCATTTTCCATCATGAGCCTTTTAGAATTGTCTTAGATCCTTTCATTGCTGAGAAGAGTTATGTCTATCAAAGTTGGTCATCACACAGTGTTAACTGTTGCTGTGTTCTCCTCACTTCACTGAGCATCAATTTCATGCAAGTCTTTCCAGGTTTTTCTGAAGTCTGCCTGCTCATCATTTCTTATAGAACAGTAGTATTTCATTACACTCATATACCATTCCCCAATTGATGGGCATCTCCATAATATCTAATTCTTGGCCCTGCTAGAAGAGCTTCTATAAATATTTTTGTACGTGTGGGTCCTTTTCCCATTTTTGTGATTTCTTTGGAATCACAAACCTAGAAGAGATATTGCTAGATAAAGGGAGTATGCACAGTGTTTTAGCATCTTTGGACACAATTCCAAATTGCTCTCCAGAATGGTTGGATCAGTTCACAACTCTACCAACAATGCATTAGTGTTTCAATTTTCCTACATCTCCAACATTTATCATTTTCCTGTTTTGTCATGTTAGTCAATCTGATAGGTGTGATGTGGTACCTCAGAGTTGTTTTAATTTGCATTTCTCTAGTAATTACTTCTTTTTAGTTGCTCCTTGAATTCTGTAAATATACTTTTTTTTTAAGGAGATCTCAGTTATATCAATCCAATTAAAGATTGATGAACTCCTATGAATAATCTGACATACATGCTAATGACATTTTTGTGCAGTAAGGATTTTGTTCCTCCATCTTTAAATAGACATGTTCTTATTTATCATACTTAAATCCTGTTCAACAGTTTTTATTAGCAGAGGGAAACAAAGATTAGTTTTTACTTGAGAAATTATTTTGAAATGTATTTTTTGCTACCTAAACTCAACTGTTGAGTCTCTAACTCATAGTTTTTAAAGAAGTTTTGGGTTTATATAATAAGCCAACAACAAAATTATAGGAGTCACAAGGGAATGGAAAACATGCTTTTGAGAATTTGCAGTAGAAAAATGTTAATACATAGGACTATAGCTTTTTTGGACTTGTTTCATGAATTAATATCATTTGTAGAACAGTGGCTTATTTCTGCTTTAGGTTTTTCTATTTTAATAAATAAGTGAATTTTGTTAAAAGTCTGATTTTCCTCTTTCTATATATAAATCATATCTACTTAGCTGTTTAATATCTACTTCATCAGTTTAAGATTTTTTGTAGCATGCATATGATCACAAATAACTAACTTTATATTTTCTTCTTGCAGTTATGATTTTGATGTTAATAGGAAGACATTTTTCATTTTATGGGTATCTCTGGCGCAAATATATAATTTTGAAAATGGCATTTAGCCTAGTTCTCTGAGTTTAGAATTAGAATTCAAAAAGTGAAGGATTACTTAATCACTATGCATTTATTATTGAAGCAGTTCTAGACTTTGTGAGGAAAAAAAAGTATAAAACTTTATCTGTCATTTTAAGGAGTTTATAATCTTATACAGGAAACAAAATTGATGTACTTGAAGAGGTGAATTATATAAAAGAAATATATGGTTAAATGTGAAGTGGTATGGTATGATAACTAGAGTTGTTAGAGAAGGCTAGATGGAAAATGTGGACTTGAATTAGGCAAGAATGGATAACTTTATAGGATAGAAGGTGCTACTTTCAGCAGATGTTTGAGGGTGGGAATGAGTATGGTGGACAATGGACATGCAACATGACTAGAGTGTAGGAGCATATAGTGGAGCATGAAAATTGATATGCAGGGTTGGATTGATTTGTGAGGGGTCTTGAAAGCCAGGTAAAGGGACAGCTAGGTACATAGTGGGTACAGTGTGGGGCCTAGAGACCCCCAGAAAGCCCGAGTTCAATCTGACCTTAGACCCTTAGTAGCTCTGTGACTCTGGAAAAGTCAGTTAAACTATTTGCCTCAGTTTCCTCATTGGTCAAATGGGGAAAATAATAGCAACTGCCTTCCAGGACTTTTGTGAGGATCAAATGAGATAGTCATTGTAAAGTGCTAACACAGTGCCTGGCACATAGTAGTAGGTGCTATATAAATGTTAGCTATTATTATTATTATTATTATTATAGTTGAAAATTGAACCTGGAAAAGCTCTTTAGCATGTACTCTTCAGCATGAACAAGAAAATGGCAATAGTGAAAGCAAAGTTTTGGGAAGATTAACATCAGTATGCAAGATGGATCAAACATGGAAGAGACTAGAAGACAGAAGATTGGTTAGGCTATTGAGATAAAATAGGCATGGAGGAAAAGGTATTTATTTGAGTAGGGTGGTAGCAGGTGGAGAAAGGGCAAATTGGAGACATTTTGAAGGAAAAAATTACTGGATTTGGTAAAAAAAAAAGGGGGGGGGAGTAGATATAGTGCGATCAGTATAATGGGTTGAGAATTAGGAGACCTAGGTTCTGGTCATTGTGGTTGTCTTCTGTGTTTTCTCTTCCCCTCTCCCTTCCCTTCTTCGTCCTCTATTACCTTTAACTTTTTATCTTACAGTCATTTCTAGATACTTTTTCCTGTCCCTTGAATTGAACTCTGACAATGTATGGAACATTTGCACTCTTTCTGATTATTATTAATTATGAAAATTTAGGAAAGCATTCAATCTCTCTTCCTTGGTTTCTTTATCTGTATGGTAAGGAGATTGGACTAGAACTAGAGCATCTTTTATGTCTTTCAGTTTGATATTCCTATGATTTTTATACTTTTAAGAAATAGAAAGGGTTTATTAGTAAATGATACCAAAGTTTCTAGCCTGGGAGACAACACAGAAAGAAATGGGGTAGGTAAAAAAGTGGAACCACTGGAGACATTCTTTAGGAAATTTTTTTAGGAAATTTTCAACTCTGCCAGGTAGGTGAGAGTTAAGAACTAGTGATGTGAATTTCCAAGTCTTCTCCAGATCTGTGATAATTAAAGCCATGATAATGTAAGCCTTTACTGAGTGAGAGAGTATAGAAAGGTTAAAGCAGAACACCGATAGTTAAGAAGTGGGGAGAAGAGGTTAGCGAAGAGTATATGTGTAAAGGGGATGGAGGTGAGGGGATAAAAATACAGTGTGATTTAGGCCTAGGTAGGAGTTTCAAGAAGGCGTTAATAGTCATTACAAGTATTAAATGTCTACTACGTGTCAAGAATTGTGTGCTAGGGATACAAGTACAAAGTCACCTGAGTCACTAAGAGTTTATGTTCTGAGTAGAAAAGTACATATATAAATAACATACAGCATAAATGTAAAGTGAAAAATACAAATAAATGCAAAGTAGCTAATACAGAGCAGTTTGTAAAAGAGGGAACTAGCAGTTGGGAGGATCAGGCAAGTTTTCATGCAGAATATGGTACTTGAACTTTATCTTAGAGAAAGAGAAAGACACTCCAAGGGAAGTGAAGAAGGGAATGCATTCCAGGCACATGGGATGGCCAGGGCAGAGTTTCAGAGATGGAGAGAGTGGCAGGGGTGATGGAATATTATGTGTAAGACCAGAGAAAGCCAATTTCTTGTACAGAGGAAGGGGAGTTATGTCCTGCAAGGCAGGAAAGAGACGTAGGGGTCTGATTCTGTAGGACTTAAAAGAGAAGTTTATATTTTATCCAAGAAGCAAAAAGAAGCCACTGGAGTTCATTGAGTAGGGAGGGAATAAACATTAAGCACCTATTGTTATGTGCTAGATACTGAGAGAAGCACTTTACAAATATTCTCTCATTTGATCCTCACAGCAGCCCTGAGAGGTAGGTGGTGTTATCTCCCCCATTTTACAGTTAAGGAAACTGAGATAAACAGGTTAAGCGACTTGTCCAAGGCTCACACAGCTGGTAAGTTTCTGAGGCTGGATTTGGACTCAGATCTTCCTGCTTCCAGGCTCAGTGCTCCATTCCTTGTACCACACTGCCTCACTAGGGGAGTGACATAGTCAAATCTATGCTTGCTGAAAATCATGGCAGCCATATGGAGGATGAATTGGAATGAAGATAGACTTGAGACAGGGAGACTAATTGCAAAAACTTGCAATTGTTGCTATAATCTAGGCTTGAGGTAATGAGGGCTTGAATCATGGCAGCAGCTGTGCAAGTGAAGAGAAGGGGTCAGGTGAGAGAGATGATTTGGTAAATATTGTCTAAATATGCCAATATATACCTCTATATAGATGAATTTTTTTAAACAGTTCAGTTTTGCTGATATTAGCTTAAATATTTTTTTCTATTTATACCTAGAAAAAAAAACAATGCAGGATTATTTTAACTATTTAACTATTTATACTTTTTATTTTTTCTCCCCTTTCCTTATTACCTGATTCAATTGAAAAGCAGATATTGGATATATTGCAGTGTATAGTCAGTGAAGTTGTGATTTCAAGTTTTCTTTTTCTTTGTGGATTTTCAGTGGTTCATATTAAACAATAATGAATACCAATACAAAAATTAAGATATTCATACAAATACAAAATAATTAAGAATTAAAAGATGAGACTCTATTGTAGTGCTGCATAAGCATACCTCAAGCATCAGTTGATTCGAGAAAACACCACTATATCCAAAACTGAAATAGGGGGGAGGTTTAGTTTAGTACATACTACATAAAAGGTTATTTAATAAATTGTGTTAATAAATTGTGCAAGGCAGTGTGCTAGGACTTCAAAGAAAAATTTTGTAAATCTTTGTAAAGGAGTTTTTATTCTCCTAGAGGAATTCAAAGTGTTTTAACTAGATAAGTTAAAAAAAACAACAGATAATTTTATGGAAGAAATAGTACCAACAGGTGGTGAACCTGTTGTATCAAGGCCACATGTGGCCTTCTGACTTGAGTCCAGATTTTACAAAACAAATCCTTTTATTAAGGGGATTTGTTCTGTGAAGTTTGGATTCAGTCAAAGGGTTGCACTTGAAGACCTAGAGGGTCACATGTGGCCATGGGGCCGCAGGTTCTCCCCAACCCTGAACTAGGACAATAGGAAATGCTGACTCCTGAGCTGAGTTCTTGAAAGAACTTGGTGTTCTAAGAAAGGTGAATGAGGAGGGAAGACATTCAAAAGTGGGAATTTTGTTTCCCACTTTCTGGGCAAAGGCATGGAAGGTAGAAATGAAATGCTGAGTTTTAGGGAACCAGTTGGTCAGTTGTCAGAATATGTGAAAGGGAAGAGGCTAATAGGAAAAGTCTTGATGAGGTAGACTGGAGACATATTGTGAAAGGCTTTAAGTGCCTCACTAAGGAATTTGTATTTTTGTCCTAAAGGCATTCCAGAGCCATTTGAGAGTTCTTTTTTTGATTAGGGAATGACATGGTCTGATCTGTTCTTTGGGAAGATTATTTTGGATTCTGAAAAGTGAGACTAGGGTCTAGGTATAGAGAGTTTGCTTACTCTCTTGCAGTATTCCAGGGGTCAGTAAGTGATAAAGGTGGCCTCTGTGATGGCTGTGTGTATAGAGAGAAGGGAATGATTGCAAAAATAAAAATGTTGTGAACTGGACTTGTTCAGTCTTTTTTCTTTCAGTTATATCTAACTCTTCATGACTCCATTTGGGGTTTTCTTGGCAAAGACAGTGGAGTAGTTTGCCATTTCCTTCTCCAAGGACTGGACTTAGCAAAGTTAGTTGCATATTCAGAGTGAAAGGGAGAGAAAAAGTCAAGAATGAAGCTGAGATTGTGAACCTGGGTGAATGAAAGTATGGGTGGTAGGCTCAACAGAAAAAAAGATACATTTTGGAAGATAATCAGTTATTTTTGGAAATGTTGAAATGGGGCATCTAAAGATTAAGGCAGAGTCTTAGGGCACCCACTGGTTAGGGAAAAGGATGCAGATGGTGAGGAATGGTCAGACAGGTAATATGAAGGTCTAGAGAGAAACACATCTTAAAAAAGGGAGGTGAGAACTTAGAAAGGAGGAGAATTCAGTAGTCATTAAACATTTATTAAGAGACTATGTGCCAGGCACAATGTGAAGGGTTGGGGGGTACCCAAAAAAAGAAAGGTAGCCCCTGCTCTCAAGAACCTTACAATCTAATAGGAAAAGACAATAGCAAAAACAGGAAATGAAAAGGGGGTAGGGATTAGGTCCCAGACTGGGTGCTAGTGGAGAAGTCCTAGAATGTTGATGTGGTGAGGTGAAAAAGGAGGACGTTCAAGTTTTAGTACTTCTGCTTGTTCTTCCTAGATTGTGCTGTGGTTTTGTATTCATCTTCTCTTCTCTCCTTTTAGAGTATTTGTGTGTACCTGTGTTTCTGTTTAAATCTAATTTGATCCATGAGTTCCCAGCCTAAACACGTTTGTCTTTTTAGACAATTCCATTCCTCTTCATCGAATTTTTTCTCTGTGTCTTCAGAATTTTATTTTTGAAGAGATTCCCATTCCTCCTGGATTGAGTCACAAAGTGTTACAATTGGAGAGGACCTCAGATAGCCATCTAGCCTGATACCAGAAAAAGAATCCTCCATGTAATTAATGTACATCCAGTGATCTCCTTGAAAACTTCCATGTACTAGTAAATCCATGTACTAGTAAATCCATGTAATACTAGTAAAGAGAAAATCCATGCTACTCTGGGGAAAGTTCAGATAGTTAGGAAGTTTTTTCTTACATTGAGCTTAAGTTTGCCTCAGAACTTTCACATGTTGTTTCTAAATGTCAGTCTGTCAACCAGAATATTCTTTCATGAGACACTTCTTCAAATCCAAGTCTCCTCTTTTCATCTCAAAGTTAATGTCTAAAACGGAACTTAATCTTTCCCAATCTACTTCTAAACTTCCCTGTTTCTGCTATAACATTATTCCAGATTTTTCCAGGTTTATCACCGTACTGTTCACCTTGGATCCTCACTGTCCCTTAGCCCATATATTAGTCAGTAGCCAAGTCAGATATTGGGTTGTTTATATTTTTCCCATTTGATTAATTTTGGTATTTTATATATTTGTATGTAGTTATCTATTTCATTATGTTTTGAATTTTGTCATATAATTGGTTAAGATAACTTATAGTAATTTTCTTACTATTTCTTGTCCTTTTACTTTAAATGTTGGGAGATTGGTTTTTCTCTCATTTTAAGTTTAAGTAGCTAGTAGCTTTTCATTGACCTTTTTAAAAATAAGTTGGTGTTAGTACAATAGTAATTTTTTTTTCTTTTTTGGATTTTCAAAATTTTTATTTGTGTTTGTTTAGGGAAGATTTTTTTAAAAATTGTAAACTGAATTCATTGATTTTTTTTCTTTCCCTTGTTATACCCATATACTTAGATGTGAATTTCCATCTAGCATTGTTTAATATATTTGAATAGTAAATGAATATTCATTCACTAAATTACTGTGAATATTTGTGTATTTCCTGAAATAAAAGTGATAAGTGACCGCTGCTTAAGAGATCATGTGACTTAATTTTGATTTTACATTTAAATAATCTTTACTAGTTTTATTGTATTATTTATGTGAGGAAATGTGTGATTATTTTCTTAGTATTATAGTTATTAGAAATGCTTAGTATAGGGGCGGCCAGGTGGCTCAGTAAGAGCGCCAACCCTGGCACTGGGAGATCTGTGATCGGTTCCGGCCTCAGATACTTGGCACCCACGCAAAATAACTGGCCGTGTAACCTTGAGCAAGTTACTTAACCCCAATTGCTTTAAAAAAAAATGCTTAGTGTTTGTTCAGCTGTTGTGATGATTCTTATCCAGACTCTGCTTGATTGTTATTTTGATAAGGAAATTTTCCCATGTTAAATGAAGAGGAAAAGTAAAATCTTACAGAATTTAAAAAAAAATAAAAAATGTAGAGTATGTTGACTTTAGGCCAGCTTTATACTTACTGTATCTTTGAATGGGTTTTCCTTTTAAGATTGCTCCAAACTTTTATATTATTTGTTTAGACCTAAAAGCTATTCATTTTACAGACTTTCTTTCTTGATTGTCATAAGTGCATGTGTATTTCACAGTCTTCCTTGAAAAATTGCTTTATAGCTGGAAGAGACCTTTAATGTCAATTATCTCATCTGTTTCATTGTATAAGTGAATGAAGAAGCTAAAGTAGGAAAATTGTGACTTTCAAACTCAGGCTCTTTGACTCTGTCTGGTTTTCTTTCCACTATATCATACTGCCTTCCTGAAATCTGCACAGGGTACAATTTAAGCTAGACTTCATTTTAAGTTCAGTCTTAACCTGTTTTATTTTTTATTATGAACTAAATCAAAAACAAACACAACATTTCATTGTATAAAGAACAGCCAAATGTGATGTATAAGAAACAATAAACTTGTGTTACATTCAGCTTATTTTTTAAAGAGTGTGTGTGTATGGTTTTTTTTTGGAGGGGGGAAGGCAGGGCAATTGGAGTTAAGTGACTTGCCCAAGGTCACATGGCTATTGTGTCTGAAGCTGCATTTGAACTCAGGTCCTCCTGACTCCAGGGCCAGTGCTCTATTCACTGGACCACCTAGCCACCCCTACAGTGTATATTTAAAATGAATTTGTGCTCTTCTGATTTCTATGAATTTTGAAATGGGCTTTTTTTGTGGGGGCATTTCTATACTACCCATTAGACCAACCCCCATATAGAAACTTTCCCTTCTGACAAATAAATATATGCTAGCAAAATAAATCAACACCTTGACTGTAGTGGAAAATGTGTGCCTCTTCATCATTTTGCCAAGAGGCAGGAAGACTGCTTTAGCATCAATATCAGTCTTTTAGAGTATTGGTTAGTTATTGCATGGGTTGGAGTATTGAAGTCTTTTGAAGTTGCTTTCCTTTCTTTACATTGTGATCATCATTTAAACTCTCATTCAGTTCATACAAGTCTTCTCAGCTTTCTCTGAAGTCATTATATTAGAAATTTCTTACAGCTCAGTGATACTCCATTACATTCATATACCACATTTTAGCCATTCTCTCACTGATTTGGCACTTTGATTCCAGTTCTTTGGTCAACAAAAAGTGTTGCTTACAGACAACACAAATAAGCACAGCTCTGATACCAGCATCTTAGTTCGATATTAGAATGAAATGAGGCTCTTTCAAGTCACTGAACATTCAAAAAATGGGGCTTACTTTGCCCTAACACAGTAAGAATATGCAAAAAGCATTTGGCTTTGCCCCCTAGAAGCCTGTGTTGAAGAGCCATTCCGTTCTTCCATAGTGACTAAATAAGGACTCCCCCTTACCTTCATTCAGCGATTCAGAATTGACAAGGTATCCTCTTTCTTCTAGTTAAATACACACCCACCATAGGTATATAGCAAACAGTTTCATCTTTTCTATACTATTAGAAAGTAAGACAAAATAATACCACATCTGGGTCCCCCAACCATTTCTGAGAACAAGTTCACTGAACCATCTCAGAGGAAAAAGAAGTTTGCCAGTTGAGAGAGACCTGTGTGAAGCCTCCTCTGATGGAACAAGGATCTTGAGGCCAAGGCATCCCTGTGCTGGGATAGGAATAAGGAAGGGCCACAGAGGGATAAGCCAGAAATATGTCCAAAGCAATCCATTTTTATCAGGTAATCCTGGAATCTAGGTACAAGAAACCACTGGAAAAGAGAACCCTTCTTTCCAGGATAGCATTGATTTGCCACAGACAAGGCTTGGGAGGTTGGACACCTGATAAGGGTAGTCAGATGCATAATGATGCTGTTGTTCAGTAGTAGGGACAAACCTCTTGCTCTGAGATGAGAGTGCCATTTTACCTTTTAAGGTCACTTTCAGTAGAAATGCTACTTTGTCCTTAGTGAAGAAGATCATATGGTCTTGTGCCCAGCACAGCATGGTATTACCACTTAAATATCCAAATTGACACTGGACCCACTCTCTAGCATCTGCTATTCTTGTAACAGCTCCAGCTTGATTGTTTAGCATATATCTCTGGTGGTGACTGACATGTCCCACAAACAGCTATGTAGCAGGAGGCATCGGGAGAATGCCTGCACTGGTCCTGACCCAAAAAGGAAGAGCTCTTGATTGTCTAGGCCTGTGCTTTCCAGGCCAAGACACTTGGCCAGACCTCTGGCCACTGCCCAAGAACTAATATAGGTGAAGATCTTCAATCCTCAAGGCTCTCTTACATGGCCAGCTAGGTAGCCTGGAGCTCAGCCAAGTGGAAGTGCTTTCCAGTACCCCTACTCCCAAGGGTATCTCCTGTTACTTGATTAGTGGCTGCTGAAGTCCAATTGCATATGCCTCTCTTGTTGCCGATGCAGCCATCAGTCAGCCAGGCAAAATGACGTTCCTAATGAGTCAGGTATTTAGGGTTGGGAAGCCACTGATCCAGAAGAAGAGGCAGGATTCTAAGGTCTGGCGTGGGGACTTCAGTCTCTAGCACAGTCACAACCTGTTTCTGAAGAGCATTACCACCAGAGGGACCCAGGCAAACATGATTTTATGTCTTCCTGTGGTATAGCCTGTTCTGGGTCCCACTTGTAATATTCAGACTTGTGAGTGACCATGTAAATAATGGCCATCAGGATATCCAGGATATATGGGAAATGTGTATTCTTCCAAACCTAAAGAATCCAAGTCTCTGTGTTTTCTTAGGTGGTGGGGAAGCAAGTGTCAGTAGCTTATTCCTCTTGGAATCCTCTAGGTTGTCGTCACCCACTGTATTCTCCAAAATTCGACTGAGCAGGGTGAACTCTAGATTTTCTCAAGGCTGATTTCCTACCTCTCGTCCCTCACATGGGCTACTCTCTGATCTAGAGCCTCTGCCACTGTGGTCTCACTTGGCTCAGTCAACACTATATCTTCAGGGAGTGAGGCCTCTTTTACGTTCTGCCCACCATAATGTGGCCATATGAAGGAGAATTCAGGTGACCTTGCTTAAGAATGGTGAAAGTTTGTTGGATTCTTTCACAGGTGAAAGCAAAACTGTTCCTTACTAGTCTCAGTCAAAGCTTTTGAGGGGGGGAAAAAAAGCATTGGTACCGCGGGCTGCTCAGTTTCCAGCACTAAGCATGATTGGAGATGTGAATAAGAAATGACCAGATCATGTGGGTAGTTCAAGGAAGAACCATGAACTCCATTTATTGATTCTTAGTACAAGGTTTTTATAGAGCAAGGAGACAAAAAAGACTCAAGTATTCTTATCATTATCTTAGTCTGTCATATCCTGGAAGTTGCATAGAAATAAGGCTTTTGTTATCTAGGCTCCCAAAAGTCTTAGGAAAAATCAGTCAACTCCTTTCATATGGGCAGGCTTCAAGGCTGAAGTCAAAGCTGCCATCATCAAGGACATTTATTTGCATAGGAGCCAGCCACCTAAGAATCAAATGTTTTGGCCCTCAACAACTAAAGTCTTGGGGTAGAGCCTGTTGTCTCAGAACTCAAGTGACATCCTTTTAAGTGTAACCATTATCAAAGAACTCAGGAACAAGCTTAATAAAAAAGCCGGGTCTCAAAGAGCTTATGTTAAGATTTATCTGAGTCATGGATCAGGCCTCCTTGGCTCACCACACATTGGAAAAGTTGATATTCCCATACTACTTAACCTGGCCTGGGCAACCTGATCTATAACATTTACCAGATCAGTAATAGCTGTAGTGGGGCAGCTAGGTGGTGCAGCAAATACAGCACCGACCCTGGAGTCAGGAGGGATCTGAGTTCAAATGTGGCCTCAGACACTTAACACTTACTAGCTGGGTGACCTTGGGCAAATCCCTTAACCCCAATTGCCCTACCTTCCCTCTTCCACAAAGCAGAAAAAACAAATAAACAAAAGAATAGCTGTAGAGGTAAGCACAGTGGTTTTGCTCAGCTTCATGTAGGCCACTGCAGACTGCCAAGTACGTTCCTTGCTGGTAACACAGAGCTTCTTCCATCCCTAGAGAATAATTGTCTTTTGTTTCTGTGGCAGGCCTTTGGGGAGGATGGGGGTGGGAGTAGGAGAAGGCACCTAAATCTAATCTATCAAATCCATTTCTGGAGTAGCTAGGTGGTGTAATGACTAGAGTACTGGCCTTGGAATTGGGAGGACTTGAGTTCAAATTCTACTCCCAGGCACTAAACACTTACTAGCTGTATGATCTTGGGCAGGTCACTTTACCCCAATTGCCCTGCCTTCCCCCCTTCAAAAAAAAAAATCAATTTCCTTTAGAAAATTTGCTTCTTTTCCCAGAGTCAGGAGGACCCAAGAGTTCGGTTCCGGTCTCAGACACTTAACAGCCCCCCCCCAAAAAAAAAAAACAAAAAACTAGACATGTAACCTTGGGCAAGTTACTTAACCCCAGTTGCCCTCCAAAAGGCAAAAAAAAAAGAAAAAAAATTTACTTCTTTGATCCCTATCAGTTTTCTGGCAGCAAAGGGAATTTATCTTTACCCTCCATCTTGGCCGCTGAATAAGGGAAAAAAAGCATTTCCCTTTTAGGGCTCCAACATAATTCTCTCTATAAAAGGAGTGCTTAGATTTTCCTCAGGTTTTGAAAATTCACAGCAGAGAGGCTGTGAACATTGACTCCATTAGACCAAACTCTGTTGAGCCATTGCTTCTGGGACTCCTCAGATTTTCCTTTGAATGCTCCTAAAACCACCTCCACCTTGGTGGTGGAGGGAGTCTGCTCACAACTTGTTCCCTCAGAGCTGGGAGTCATACCCTGAGTGGGAGTTCCCCTCTTTCTACTCCAGATATTTTCTCCTCTCAACAAGAAGACTCTTGGCTCTTCTTTCGCAGAAATCAGAACCTTTGGGTCAGAGACCAGTGGGTGAATTCCTGTCTGGGGCATCTAGCTACTGAATGCACCAACCTAGTTTTACTTTTAGTCTTACTATGCTGGCAGTTCAGTTTATGCAGCACAGTCAACAGCATCCAGGGAATTTTGGCCTTGGCATTTTCTTTGCCATTCTGGGCAGCCCTAGCCTCCTACAGCACCCTCTGAACTAATCCCCCTGCCTTAGCTGGAGACTACTGACTCCTTTTACATGACAGGGAGGACTTTGGTGATAGGGACAAGGACAGGCACTGTCTAATCATCTTGTTTAGGCATCCTTGTATTTGTAGGGCTTTGACTCCAACATTTGTGATGTGAGATGTGAGGCTGTCTCTTTGCCAACCTGTCAAAACTCCTCCAGATGTCATAGGTACAGCTCTAACAACAGCATACTTTTAATTCTGTTCAGTCTAGGGACAAAATGAGGTACTTGCAAGGTTGCTGAATATTGAACAAAGGAGGCTTATTTTGCCCTAATACAGTAAGAATATACAGCAAAGATAAGAGTGTCACTTAGCCCCACTCATTTCCATCTGGAAATGTGTCTGGTCAGTAAGTCATCAGGGTATGGTGACTCCTGTGGCCATCAATTCTGAGAAGCCCCTGACTCTACCTGGGTGGAATCTCTTATGCCCCCAGACCAGGAAGCTTGCCTCTGGCGAATTGGAACTCTGTCAGGTTGGGTATGGGAAGAAGGAAGCTGGGGAAAACTCTGGTGCTATCACATGTGGCATCATGTAATTCTATATTGCATCATCTCATCCCATTTGGAAATTTCTCTTGATTCCAGAATACTTCTGCTTCTCAGTATAGCAATATATTTCTCAAAGTTCATAATTCTCTCAATAAGAACAAGACTTTAAGTCTCATTGAAAGTAAAAAAAAAATCTTCAGCATTTTTGGGTAGATTTTTAATAGTCTGAAGATGTCCAGATTTTACAGTTTCACCTGGATTTTTAAGGATTTTGGCATATCCTGGTACGAAAATGTGAGCTTCATTAGTACAAATTACCTGGCATCAATCTTCACTACTCTAGTGTTTGTATTGCTTTGTTCATTTGCTGTGGTTAGTAGCTGGGATTTTTGTTTTTTGAGACTAATCTCTCAAGTTTTCTGATACTGATAAGTTAATATAGCTCTTTAAGTAGTTGATTAAGCAGCAATTGAAGATTTAAAGGTGAGAAAAGATAGTCAAAGCTGCCTTAGGGAGGGGCAGTTAGGTAACTGTAGATAGAGCCCTGGACTCTATCTACAATACAGTCAGGAAGACCCCAGTTCAGATGCAACCTCAGATACTAGCACTGTAACCTCTGGATGAGCCTCTGTCTGCCTATATTCTCAGCTGCAAAATGGGGATCACAGTGGCACTTAGACTCAGTGTGTTTTTGTGAGGATCAAATGAAATAATATTTGTAAAGCACTTCGCACAGGGCCTAGAACTTAGTCAGCACTTAGTAAAGGTGTCTTTCCTTCCTTGCTCCTATCTTACAGTGTTGTGAAGATCAAATGATTATACACACATACACATAGTTATTTGCAAACTTTAAAGCACTATATAAATACTAGAAATTACTAATAATAATTCTCTGGAACTTATATTACACCCATTTAATCAGAAAAGTATCATCATGCAGGGATCAATGGTAAGGCAAGTGTGGCTGCTTAAACATTGATTTTGTAGACTTAGTTGGAGTTCCCAGAATCCTGAGAGTGTTGAATTAAAAGCATATGCTTAAAAAAAAGAATGTACAAAGTTCAGCAATTATGTGAATAACACTGACAACCCTAGGCCCGACTGTCCTCCAAGCCAGGTGTGAAGGCCAGGTGTGTCACATTTCTTCCTTTCCCCAGAGTTTTGTGCTGTTCTTAAGGGAATTGGAAGTGTCAAGGCCCTCTAACCCTTCCCAGTGATGCTTCCTCATTTGTAAAGTTGATCATTCCAGTTCTGTTTAGCCACTAAGAGAGTAGCTTTTACAAATGAACTTTTACTTGAAAAGGTATAATAAAAATTATACAAACATACTCCTCCAACACATGGGAGGCATAAATCCCTGCCTCCCTTAGTACCGCTTCAATTTACAGGGAGGGGTTTAGGTTCATAGCATAGCTCAGTTTTATAGAGCTCAGTTCTAAGTCTAAAACTCACAGTAGAACTCCAGTCCCAGGCTCCCTTCTTTTCTGGGCTTCTATGTTGAGCTGTCTGACTCCATCATTCCATTTGGAGTTTTACTTCCATGGGTGCAGTGGCTTGAACTTCCACGTCAGAGGAGATCACTGTAGGCACCTCTAACTGAGGAGAAAACTATACAGAAAAGAAATAAACACATTTCCATTTGGAATTGGAATAAAAGAGAAAGGTGTGGGGGGGGGGGGGAGGAGAGGAATGAAGTCCTTTCCCTTTCATCTGTTCAGTTCATGGCATCTGAGCTGTGGGTAAATTATGATCTTCACCCTCTGGATGCAGCAGGAATCTATATCGTGCGTATCTCAGAAAGAGCTACTGTTTCAGTTTCAGTAATATTAAAGAGCCTTTTTTAGCTGTGCAGCCAATCAAAGGAGACTGTGCCAACACATGGTGATAGGGGACACAGCGGCTTCCATGGGAGGCAATCTGGATGTACTCCAAAGGCCCCTCAGGGTGGTTCCATGTTAGGGGATCTGTGCATACCCAGCAAGCCCTGGTTACATGTGGATTGATTATCTTTTTAACTATGTTAGAAGTTGTGTGGGAGAATTAAATAGATTATGTATTGAAAAGTTAGAATGTTCCCTTAAGTGAATATGATTTTATTGGTATAGACACTCCCTCTCCTGATCATATTGCAACTATTCCATGGAGTAGCATCCTATTTCATAAGTTGCTTTTGGCAGAAAAAAAAGGGGTGGTGGTGGGCATCCTTATTCTTATGAGCTGCTTCAGTAGGCTGACTTGGAGGATAATAGACATCTGACCCACATTCAAAGCTTTTGCAGCTTGTTAGAACCTATAGCTTGTCTTCTGTTGTCATAACCTTTAGGAATCCAAGGTCATTTCCACATACTAATGTGGTATCAGAATAGGATTTGGTTAGTATTCTTTTTTTTTTCTTTTTTAAAGCAATTGGGGTTAAGTAACTTGCTCAAGGTTACACGGCCAGGTGTTTCTGGGTGGGTGCTAAGTGTCTGAGCCTGGGATTCGATCTCCAGGTCTTCTCAACACTGGAGCCGGTGCTCTTACTCGCTGTGCTACCTGGCCGCCCCCCGGTTAGTATTCTTTAAAAAACATTTTTTAAAATTATATAATTAGCAAAAATTTGCCTTCTCTCTGACCTCCTCCAGCTGAGAATGAAAGAGAAACAAAGCTGCCAGCTGGCTACTGACCCTGTTGAAGGCCCTCTTTTCCCTGCCCCCGTTGGGTCTAGGGATGCCTTGCTAAGGGTCTGATGAACAGCCTTTCAAGGCTCTGGCGCACCTTGCATTGCTCTTCTGGCTATACCAGTGTCCACAGACTTCTCTGCTGGTCTGCCTGTGCTGATCTTTACTAGACAGCTGTTCTCATTATGACTTTGCTTTGGGTTTTCCCATAAAAATTTGGCCTTGTGTATTTTCCAGATCCCTTAGGAGGAGTTTTGGGGTGGAGTTTGCTATACTCCACTATCTTGATTCCACCACATGGGATTCCTTTATGTGTGAAAATTTTTTTAGCACTGGCTCAAACAGTATCCTAAGGGAACATATCTCCATAATTATATTGAAAATCAGGGGCAGAAATAATTTGATATATAAATGTTTGTTTTATACACCTTTTTTTTAGTAGAAAATTTAATGCACACTAAAGTTAACCGGTATGACTATTGAAGGTATGAGCCAAGTATTTAATTTAGAAATTTGTAGTTTAATGTATAATCTTCTGTGTTTTTTCCTTTTTTGCTTTTGGAACATTCTGTTATTAGAATGTTTATGTTTGTTTATGATAAATTATAAGTTAATAATAATAAATAAGAATTATAAGTTAATAATAATAAAAAAGAAATTTTAAAGAGTGAGACAGTCATAACTTTCTTACAAGTTAAATGCAGTAATTGATGAAAGGCTATGGCTGTTTCAATTAATAGTATAAATCCTGATGATTGCTATCCAGGAATAGATGACTGGTTGTAAACAAGATAAATAAATGGCCCCAGGTCAGAATATAGGGCAGAAGGTATGGTTGGGAGGGAGGAGAGGGGAGAATACCTTTTATCTAGTAGTCTTTACTATTTTTGTTTATTAACTTTTCTTTTATTGTTGCCTTAAATATATAAGTAGAAATTACTTTTGTAGTATTATTGAAGTTCTGAATTTTTTTAATAGATACATTAAATTTAGAAGACAAAATTCTTAAATTGATGTGGCCTCATATCATTTGCTCCAAGTGACTCCACTAAGTTTTAATACTTTGTCTAGAAATAGAACTGTTTTGATCATTTTGGATAGTAAATTAGTTTTATTCTTCCTTACCTTTGAACTGAACAATCTCTTGCACAGAGTAGATGCTCAATAAACATTTAAATTGAATTGTAAAAAGCTCTTATTTAGGCATTTACTGTCAACAGATAAAAGAATATCTTGTTAGGATGTGAGTTCCGCATTACTGGAACTATTCAACTCCTGTCTGCTATTCCTTATCCCCTACACACATTACTTATGTTTGTGGAGGGGTGGGGAGGGGGAGTAAAGAAGAGAGGAGAGGGCTGTATATAGTGGAAAGTTGGATTATATTGACTTATATTGACCTCTCAATACCTTTTCAATTTTAAGATTTAAGATTCTGTGATTAAGTTGAAACTTTTAAAACAGGGTCCACAAAATTGCTTTCGCTATATAAATCCAACCCAAAATTTAGAAGTTAGCTGAATTTTAAAAATAAACCGCATCAAAAAGCACTTGACAAATGGACAAAAGCATTGATTTTGTTTTCCCTCTTACTACACATATACATGTCACACAAGGGCATGGGAAGAGGAGGAAGAGGCTTTATTGCTGCTGAATGAAGGTGAAGAAAATTATGCATTTATTCTGACTTGATCTGCTGTGAGCCCTCACTGCTGCCAACTCACTATCCCATTCCCCACAGCAGCTCTTCCAAACTTTTTTATCCCTTCTTAAATCTCCAATGTCTGTCCTCTCAGCATGAGAACTTTGACTCGTATCTTACAGAAAACCTTGGAGCCATTTGATGGGAACTCTCTCTTCTCCTTCCTTCCTGGTCCCCTGTCAGATACGTTCTGCCATGTTCTTCTCCATTATCCCTATCTCATGTGATGAAGTAGCCTTACTCTTTACCAAGGCTAACACTTCTGCTTGTTCAAGGGAACCCGTTATATCCTGTCTCCACCAACATATTGCCCTCTCTCTCATCTCCTTCTATCATTTATTTTCAATCTCAAGTTTTGATTTGCACTTAAATTATAAAAGTGGATTTTGTGATGGAACAGGTGGTTTTCATCAGTTAGACATTTCAGAAGTTCATAATATAGCATGAAGCATGTATATACATATGTAATTTTTTAATTTATGTCAGGCCTTTTACTGGGTTGAAATTTAATACATTTTTTGATTTTGTTGAATTGTTAAACATGAAGTGGTTTAGGAGGATTGATATGTTTTAGTCCTTGGTAAGTTAATTTTTTTTTTTATCACCATTGTTTTCTGGAATCAGCTAGGGAGATGTTAGAGGAGGGTTTCTTTTGGGAATAATACCTGGCCCCTCCCCAAAAGAGTGATTTAACAACAATAAAATGAATAATAAAGACTCACTGTATCATCTGTGTTCACGTGCCTCAGTTAAGAGCTTAGAAATACTTTAAACCTCAAAGATAATAGTATATTGTCATTTAGTAGATGAAACTTAATTATGTTCTGGTAATACATGTGTATTACTGGGAAAGTTTATGTGTTCATATAAAGTTAGTTCATCTGTCCATATAACAAATAACTGGTGTACTGTCTCCTGTTTTTGATAGGTGTCACTGAACATCTGATGTACATGCCTTTTAGCAGTATTATTTTCAGATGAAATACGTACAAATATAGTAGCTTAAGTCCATAAGCACTGATGAAGCATCCATAGTTTGCTGGGATTTGTGTTGGGTGGTGGAAGATGCAAAGACAAATAAAAGTCTCTGATTTCAGGGAGCCTACATTCATTCTGGGTAGATTGTGTGTACCTAGAGAAGGTTATATAAAATAAACTCAAAGCAATTTTGGAGAGTTAGCATCTGTGAGGATTAGGAAGGTCTCATGTTAAAAAGAGGCTCTTGGGGTGGCTAGGTGGTGCAGTGAATAGAGCACTGACCCTGGAGTCAGGAGGACCTGAATTCAAATCTGGCCTCAGACACTTGACACACTTACTAGCTTTGTGACTTTGGGCAAGTCACTTAACCCCAATTGCCCTCCAAAAAGAAAGAAAAAAGAGGCTTTTCAGGTTAGTTTTGAAGGAAAATAGAGATTTCGAGAGATTCATTCCTGGAATACAGGGGAGCCTGTATATACAAAGGCATGAGAAAACAATAAAGGTGACATGTGAGGGGCAGTGAGAAGGCCAATTTGACTGTAACTAGAGTACATGAATGTGGACAGATTTGACATAACACTCGACATAACTCACTAAGCTCCAGTTGTTTCCCATTATTTTTACCATCAAATACAAATTCCTTTGTCCTTTTAAAGTTCTTTACAATCTTGCCCCATCCTGCCTTTCAGCTGCATTTTTCATTATTCCCCTTCACATTCATACAATACTAATTCCAAGTCTTTGCGTTGGTTTTCTCCCATCTGAAAATGTACTACTCCCTCTTCATCTCTACCCTTTGAATCCTCCCTCAAAACTTAACTCATTAACTACTTTGTAAATTATATCTTTACTGAGCCTTCCAGGTGCTAATAGCTCCTACTATCAAAAACAGTATCTTGATGTATCATAGAAATTATATGTTCACTTGTTTTTCTATAGTTACTCTTTCATTTTGTCTTTTTATCCATAGTTCCTAATATGGTACTGTAATGGGGATGGGAATTTGAAGATCTTCCCTGCCCCTTAATAGACCTAGGGGAGTTTGAAGACCTTCCCTGCTTTGAAAGTAAACTCTGCCCCCTAATAGGCTGAATGTAGTCACATGGAGCCTGTGATGGGAGGAGTTTGCTAAAGGGTTAGCAGAGCCCACAGGTAGCTTTCCTGCTTTGAAGATAAACTCTTCCTCCCACTAGGCGGAATGTAGTCACATGGAGCCTGTGGTAGGAGGAGTTTGCTGAAGGGTAGAACAGAGACACAGGAAGCTGGGAGCCAGAGCTCCAGAGACAGGAGATGCTTAGGCAAGGAAATAGAGAGGTTTATGAGTAAATATTGATCTTATATTGGTTTGTGGGAAGGCTAAAGGATACTGTGGCTCTATTTGTGGTTATAGCTTGTTAATTTCTTTACTACTATGATGGAATGGGCTTCCTGGTTTTGGGATTCGGTTTTCTGGTGTCTAAATAAATTCTTTGCTTCTGTTTGAAGAGTTTGTTATATTTTGCTATGGAGCGCCATGCGGGAATAGGCACAAAGTGCTCAACAAATGCTTCTGGACTGGTTGCTTGATTGAGTAATCTGTAATAAGTCTGGGAAGGTAGGATGCAGCCAAATGGTTAATAGAGAAATTTGTATTTGACCCTATAAAGTAATAGGGAACCCCTGGAGTTTATTGAGCAGAGAACTGACAGTTCAGGACTATCACTTTGGTACCTCAGGAGGATGGATTAGAGAGAAGAGAGATGTGAGGTAGAGAGACCAATTAATAGCCTTTATGTATTAAGATTTTAGTTTTTTTTCTGCTAATCATTTTGAAGTATTTTTTTGTGAATTTATCTTACAGGTTTCCCAGTTGGCGTGTGTGTTGTAAAGAGAGTTCTTCACCTTCTTCGTATTACTCTCAGAATGACAATTGTATACTTGAAAATGAAGATGAACATTTCCAGAAAGAGGTATAATAGATTAAGATAATATAATGCAATGTATTTAAGTTTTCTGAAATTTTTTTTGAAAAAAGCTTTTTGAAAGTAAATTTTTAAAAATTATAGACCAACTGTTTTTGTGATTAGAAAATTTATATTTCTACTAACATTAGTTTAATCTGAATAATCGATTAAAGATTTTTAGTCCCATGGTTGCCAGCCTGTGGGCTGTGGAGTTATTGTAAGAGTCGCGTTTAATGACTGGCATAATAAATATAAGAAATATTTATATACTGAATCAGTCATGCCTCACCTACACTTTGATATTTCAGTGGATCTGTGACTTCATCCATTGTGTGTGGTACTCCTTATAATGATGGAGGTTGAAACTTATCCGTGTCTACTGCTCTGATACAATTCTTGTCCACATCTTTCTGCAAATCCTTCATAGAGAATCCCCCTAATGTGATGGGGACTTTTCTCCAGTTCTCTTCATGTCATAGAAATTTCAAATGTGCATAGATTCAATTGTAGTTAATAAAATACAGGTTCATTTGAAAGCAAAAAAAAAAAAGGCTATCAGGGTACTTTCTAAATTAGTAAAACTCCTCTCAGTTGGAGTCTTACAGTATTAAAGACTTTACAATTTTAATAATAAAGCCAGTGGAAGCCAAAGATTCAGTACCCAAAGCACTGAAATGATATATTTTTTCCCCATTAAAGTAAGCTTATTTAAGCATTCTTAACCATCCAGAGAGGTCTGTCTTAAGTAATTCCAGTTTAATAAACTTGCTCAGATTTTAGATTGAAGATTTATTTTTTCAAGTCACCATCTCCTGGGAGTTCCTCAGTATCTCCTAGGTAAATAAGAACAGAGAAATGATTTTAGCAGAAAGTTTTCTTTGGGGGTGGGAGTGAGATTCCTTTTTCTTTTTGCCTTTTTTTGGCAGGGCAGTTGGGGTTAAGTGACTTGCCCAAGGTCACACGGTTAGGTTTTATTTTTGTTTGTTTGTTTGTTTTTGAGGGGGGGGGGTGTTAAGTGTCTGAGGTCGGATTTGAACTCGGGTAGGTCCTCCTGACTCCAGGGCTGGTGCTCTATTCACTGTACCACCCAGCCACCCCAGGGAGAGTGATATTTCATGTGATATGGACTTTTGGTTAGTGTGATTATCCTACATTTTAAAGTGGCATTTAAGAGGTTATATTCTAAGCTTATATTCAATTCTAAAGCTAGAATTTTAAAAAAGAATTAGAAATCTTAGTTTTGACCATTTTTTTCCCCTCTAAGTCCCCATTTCCCCCCATAAGACCTTCTTTTAGGGTTGTTGTAAGGATCGGATGAGATGTTTTTTGTAGAGTGCTTAGAACTAAGCCTGCAAATGGTAGGAACTTAATGAACTCTTATTTCTTTCCTGCTTTCCTTGACAATTGTACCATGAAATGGATCATATTTTCTCATGGAAATAGCATTGTGGAGAGCTTTGTTCTCGACCTGACTTGGTATCAGTTAGAACATATATAATCCATATGTCACAGAAACACATCAAGAACTACAAACCTAATTTTAAAATAGTAAAACCACATTCCAGTCCTATAAAATGGGTATAAATATGTTGAATACTTTGTTTTTTTCTAAAGGACTTCACTGAAGCCCCTTATAGCATACCCTTATCATGAGGTACATAAAAACCACAATTATGACAGACCTGATATAGCATAAATATTCAAGTTATAAAACTTGAATTGAATATCTAAGAGTAGTGCTTTCTGCCTTCAGATTTGAAAGAGCGTTTTGAGGAGTTATTCAACTTGAGGTCTGTAGAGGGGGAAAGAAATCTGCCAAAGGAAGTTTCAGTTTGATGTTTCCTTTTCTTGTAAATAAAGGAGTAAAATAAAGATATGATAGTTAGTGACAGTCTCATAAGTGAAAATGTGCCTGGAAATTGTGAAAGGCAAAGACATATTTTTAAGATGAGAGCTATTCAGCAATATAAAATGAGAAAGGAGAAAAAATGTGGAAATGAATTAAAAGAAGCCAATAGAACACAGACAATTTTTAGTATTTTATTGAGAAGTATGAGAAGAAATTAAGTGTGGTTTTGAAGTATTAGTTAATGGAGATCTGTTTTAGGAACATCATCAAAACCAGTATATTTTGATGTATTCTTTTTCTTTCATCATAGGAGGAAACTGATAAATCCTTTAATACAGAATTGTTGGGAAATATAGACTCAACTATGCCTAGTCCACCAGAACATGATACCTTAGTAGATGACTGCAGCACTGATGAACAGGTAAAAGCCTGCATCATCTTGATTTTGGATGACTTGCCTTTTCAAAGATTGTATCTAACTATAAACTTCTTGTTTAGTCACTGGATTTTATAATTACTAAGCTTTTATGGAATATTAAGAGTTCACTACAAATACTTTTTTTAAAAAGTTGCAAAATAGGAGACTTTATCATGACAAGTGCTGTGAATTTTCCTGTATTTCCTAATAATGTGTAAATAACATGCACTTCCATATATTATCTACAATCTACCCAAAATTTTTCAGCTGGTGTGATGTGTTCTTTTGACTTCCATGAAAAGGCCAGTGCTAACAGAGAACTAGTGATAATAAAATAATGGGGGACACTTCTTGGTTGTATCCTGGTGAGTAATGTGGAAAGCACTGGGATTACAAGGACTGTAATAGAATAGTCCCTGCTTCATGAAGCTGATGGTCTATTAGGGAAGACAATGTGTACATATATAGGTAATAGACAATGTATACTAAATAGATTCAGAGTGGTTCTTTGGAGTAGGGTACTAGCAGCTGGAGAATCAGGAAAGAGCTCATATAGAAGGAGGCACTTGAGCTGGGTCCAGGCATGAGGGACAGCCAGTACAAAGGTACTATGATGGGAATATCAGTATTGCTTCCTTTGAGGCTGAGATTCCCAATGTCCCCAGGAATTGCACTATCCCCTGATTCAGGGCAAGGCTTCTAAACTTCTTGGAACCCAGTAGCACTGCCTCCTGGGAGATTGGGTATTTGTGGTCTCTGTGGATTTTGAACTTTCTAATCACAGTGGAATTCTGTCTATCCATTGTAACTCTGCCAGGACTTAATTCCTAAATGACTGACATAATCCCACCCACACTTGTTCTGCCTGTCCTAATGATATTGAAATCCTGACTATAGAGGGACAGTGCCCATCTACCTGTTGTCCAGTTTCCCATTCTCATCTCCCTCAGCATTATCATCTCATTCCAGATCTGACTACCCTTCCAGGGTGCCATCTAAAACTCCCAGTGCATAATTAACAAGCATCTTTTATTTTAGAAGCCTTCTCTTCTTTGATCTTTCATGCTCCTTCCATCTTTTAACACTCACTAGGACCTTGTTCCCCACAAATGACTAGCTTTTTTCAGCTTCCCTGACTAGCCCTTCTAATTCTGGTTATAGCATCTTTTATACCCTGACTCATTTATATCTATAGGGGAGTCACCTCATCTCTTCCCTCCCCTCCTATTTATTATTTGTTTAGCATTCTTTTAAATTTTTGAGATCTAAATTCTCTCCCTTCCTGCCACCCCTTCCTAAGAAGTTAAGCAATTTAGTATCAATTATACATATGAAATCAACCAAACATTTTTATATTAGTCGTTTCCCCCAGAAAGCAAGACAAATAAAGTGAAAAAATTATACTTCAGTTTGTATTCAGAGTTCATCAGTTCTGTCTCTGCAGGTGGCTAGCATTTTTTCATCATGAGTGCTTTGGGATTGTTTTGAATCGTACTGATCAGAGTAGCCAAGTTTTTCACAGTTGATCATCATTACAGTATTGTTGTTACTTTGCATAATGATCTCCTGGTTCTTCATATTTCATTTTGCATCAGTTCACGTAGGTCTTGTCCTGTTTTTCTTAAACCACTCCCCCCACCCTGATCACTCCTTATAGCACAATAGTATTCCATCATAATCATATGCCATGACTTGTTCAGCCCTTCTCTACTTGATGAACATCCCTTGGATATCCAGTTCTTTGCCCCCATAAAAAGAACTCCTCTAAATATTTTTGTACAAATAGATCCTTTTTCTATTCCTTTGATCCCTTTGCGATACAGAGCCAATAGTGGTGTTGCTGGGTCAAAGATGGTATGCATGATTTTATAGCCCTTTGGGCATACTTCCAAATTGTTTTCCAGAATGGTCGAACCAGTTCAGTATTCCACGGTTCATTAGTGCTCATTTTTCCCTCATCTCTAACATTTGTCATTTCAAATAGGTACATGCGAGGTGGTACCTCAAGAGTTGTTTTAATTTGCACTTCTCTAATCAATAGTGGGGACAGTTAGGTGGCTCTGTGGATAGAGCACTGGACTTGGAATCAGGAAGACTCATCTTCATAAGTTCAAATTTGACCTCAGAGACTTACTTAGCTGTGTGACCCTTAGCAAGTCACTTAACCCTTTTTGCTTGTGTTGCTCATTTGTAATATGAGCTGAAGAAGGAAATGGCAAACCAACTCTTTACCAGAAAAGCCCCAAAATGGGGTCATGAAGAGTCAAACACTGCTGAAATAACTGAACAAGAAGAACAACAACAAATCAACATTGATTTAGAGCCTATTTTCTTCTTTTTTCCTTTTTTGGAGGGGGGAAGGCAGGGCAGTTGGGATTAATTGACTTGCCAAAGGTCACGCAGTTAATAAGTGTTAAGTGTCTGAGGTTGGATTTCAACTCAGGTGCTCCTGACTCCAGGGCCAGTACTCTGTTTACTGCGCCACCTAGCTGCCCCTAGAGCATATTTTCAAAGGATTGTGATAGCGGAAAACTTCTTCGGAAAACTTCCTGTTTGTATCCTTTGACCAATTATCAATTGGGGAATGTCTCTTATTTTTAATTTGACTCAGTTCTATACTTAGTTTATATTTTAGAAATGAGGCCTTCATCATGGAGACTTACTATAAAAAATTTGGTATTACTTCATTGTCTTTGTAACCTTTTAGGGAAATGTAGTTTCCATGATTATCTTTTAATTAGGTATGCTTTTCCTTTAACTTCGTCTGAGGTTAGGATTGCTGTTTATGGCAGGAATTCTTATACTCTATGCTCTTTATTGCCAATTACAGAACTTCCCTCTACTACCATCACTGACTAATTTTTCCTTCTATGAATTTCACTCAGTCCAGATTATAAACTCATCTAGATCTCAGTGGCTATTCTGTGTAGACCACTTCCCCTGGGACATCCTTCCTGCTTTCTTAACAAGATCACTCACAGTCTCACCTTCTGCTCTACTTCCTAACCTCATACTAGGTCTCTTGAGTTAGGCTAATTTTCCAGTTCCTCAGTACATACACTCAGCCCTCAAGACCTGTTTCTCCCTTCTATTTCAACTACACATAGGAATAGTAATACCCTTGATCTTGCTATTACCTATGAATCTTCCACTTTGATGTTTAAGAATGCTGAAATTTTTCTCTCTGTTCACAATCTTTTGTCATTACGTTCTTCCTGCACTTTATTACTATACAAATTTTGTCAACACCATAACTTCAAATTCTTCTACCCATCAGTGCTTTCCCAGGCCTTGTGCAACCTCTGTTGAGGCTCTATTCTTCCTTTCTAGTCCCATCCACTTGGTGAATCAGTTTAACACCTACCATCCTGTGTTCCTTGTTCTTTTGCCCTTTATACCCTGCTCAATTTCAACCTTGGATTATTCTTAACCAACTGCTGCTTTTCTTTCTACTCATGTTCTCTTTAGTGGAGCAAGAAAAGTCAAGAAACTGTGCTGACTGGGTACACTACAAATTTATTTTATCTCCCCTGAGTTCTCACTGCAACAAAGCAATACTTCTACTCTTCCCAAATTGGTTCCTTGTTTTACTCTATGTAGTAACTGTGCCAAAACCTATGTAATCTTTTCAAGCTCCTCCACAACATCCTTTGCCTCAAACTTATCCCATATCTCACCAAAAAAAAAAAAATTGAGGCCATTTGCTCTGAACTCCTTCTTATCTAATCTCTTTTCTGAGATCATACCCACTATCTTTTCCTTTAATCCACTCTGAAAAAGTACCCTCTTCACCTTGCCAAAGCGAACCCCTTTATATGTTCAATTGATCCCATCCCTTCCTTTCTCTAGCTTGGTGGTTTCCCACATTTTTTCATCTACAGACCCCTTTTAAAAAAATGTGTGGTGAAAAGGGTAATTTAATATACTATTTACATTCTCTTAGATTAATTCATTAAGTCCTTACAGGAAGTACAATGATAACTTTTGCCCCCTAAAGTTTCTAAAATAAAAATTTACACGTTTATAAATTTATATTCTACTTGTAATTATAAAAAAAGACATAATATAGAACCAATTATAAAATAATTATTAATATTTTATATGGGATATTCTAGAATCAAAAGAAGTAATCCAGGGGCGGCCAGGTGGCTCAGTGAGTAAGAGCACCGGCCCCAGTGTTGGGAAAATGAAATTTCATGATCATACAAATATGTGATGGAAAATAGGAGAATTTTGCTAACTCTCTGCTGAGAGATGGGAATTAATTTTTAAATTTACCTAATCAAATGAGTCTCTGATTACATGATAAAATATTTACTTTTCTACTGATAAATGACAAGCACTACATTGAATAATAATTGTGCTTAAAAGTTGAATTGCACGTATTGCATCATTTTTGACAATGTTTAAAATAAAACTATTGTAAGGCAAGAATCTCTTTAGATGTGATTTTATTTTCTTCTCCCCTTGGCACCCTGGCAACACTCATAGGAACTTTATGAACAACTGACCAGTGTTGCTAACTAGTGCTTTGAAAATGTGCCAGATAGAAAAATAGTAAGCTAAACAAACAGGGTAAGTTTAAATCGGAAAGCAGCTACTACTACTGCGGTGAGAAGCAACAGGCTTGTTTCTACAGAGCATTTGTGGTGGTCTGTGATAGTTTTAAGATAACTTGTAATGTGCATGCCCACCAATCATGATTTTCAAACAGCCTGACATTTGTGCTCCAAGAACTCAAATGTCTGTAATATCTTGATCACCTGATTACACAGCTCAGGAGGTACAGTTAGAAGGTAATGGGGAAATGAGGGAGTTTTGGTGCAGAATGCAAATTTTGGTACAGTATGCAAATTAGAGAATGTGAATGCATGCTCCTGACCATCTGTTGGGAATCAGCATGTAATCAAATGTTGAATTCTTTTTTGAAGTTAACAGAGAATTGGATGATAGGCTGAGAAGGTACAAGAGCACATTTCACTTACTCAGAAGTGGTCAAAATTTGATATAATTGCTGCATAAGTACCATTATTATGTGTACAGTCATGATAATTTCAAACTGCTGAAAAACAAATCTATAATATTTGAAACAATACACATTTGTTTTCACAGAGGAAAATGTATTTCTTTAAATGGGAAATTTATTTACTAGGTGCTGTTAAAGAATTTTTAGCACACACTTCTTGATCTCTCTTTGTGAACCAACCCTATAAGAATTTCTGAATAACTAAATGGGAGCCACTGGTCTCAGATTACCCTTACTCTTAACGCCCTCCCCTCCCCCCCCCATCTACTGCTTTTTTTCCTTATGCATACACATACAACCAAGTCCTCCTCCATTCTTAGAAATTAGCAAAACTGAAAAAACCTACCTTAGTTCTTAACATTCCCCACTAGCTATTGTCCTTTATTTCTTCTCCCCTTCTCAGCTAATCTTTAAAAACGAATTTACACTTAGTGCCTCTGTTTCCTCTCAGATCTCTGTAATCTGACTTCCATTATCATCATTTAATTTAAACTTCTTTCTCCAGTTACCAGTGATTTTTTAATTACCACACTTCACAGCCTTTTCTTAGTCTTTATCCTTCTTGGTCTCTTTGTAACATTTGACAATGCCAACCAGTTTATCCTTCTCGATGTACTCTTTGCTCTCTGGGCTTTCATGGCATAGCTCTCTGTTGGTTATCCTTTTATATATCTGACCACTCCTCATTCTCTTGTCATGGATCCTAATCTATATCATGTCAGATAATGATGGATGTGTTACAGGATTCTTCCTTGAGTTCTCCTCTCTCTCTCTCTCTCTCTCTCTCTCTCTCTCTCTCTCTCTCTCTCATCCCTCTCTCATCCTTCTACATAGTTTCTGTTGGAGATTTTGTTAGCTTTTTTGGGCTCAGGTTTCATCCCTAAGCAGATGTCTTCCAGATCTATATATTCAGTTCTGTTCCCTCTCCTGAACTCAGGTTTTGTCTAATCAACTGCCTATTAAACATTTAAGTCTGGATGTATCATCGGTATCTTAAACTAAATATGTCCAAAAGGAAACTCATTATCTTTCCCTCCAAACCCACCTTTCCTCTGAATTTAGTATTTACTCTTAAGATACTGCCATCCTTCCAGTTACTCAGGTTGTCAACCCCAGTCTCATCCTTAATTCTTCACTCTCATTACTCTCAATACTCTTGTATCTGGTCAGTTGCAAATGTTTGTTGTTTACATCTTCACTTCATTTATTCTTTACCATCCCTTCTCTCCATTTACATAGCCACCATCTTGTTCAGGCCCTCCTCACTTCTCATCTCAATTATTACAGTAACCTTCTAATTATTCTTCCTGTTACAAGTCTTTCCCTACTTCTATCCTCTAATGGATTTTCTTACAGCGCAAACTGGAGCATGTCACCCTTCTAATCCCTTTCCCCAACTCAGTAAGCTCTAGTGACTTCCTATTACCCCTACTAAAATATAGAGATTTTTGTTTGACATTTAATAACTTGGCTCCTTTCTGTCTTTGCAGTCTGCTTTCATACTACTTCCCCCAACATATTTTATGGTCCAGCCATACTTGCCTACTTTTGCTGCATCATATAAGCTCTGTCTCCTTTCTGCTTTCTTTTGCTTTGACTGTCCTTCATCCCTGGAATGCTTTTTCTCACCTCTACCTCTCACCTCCATATGTGTCATCTTCTGTAGGAGGCCGGCCCTAGTCCAATCCCCTCAGCTGTTAGTGCTTTTTCCTTCTGAGATTGCCTTATATCTGCTTTATGTGTCTCTCCCATTAGAAGCTAAGCTACTTAGAAAGCAAGTGCTATTTTTAATGTGTATTCCCTTTGCTTAGCACAGTTTTTGGCACATACTAATCACTAGCACCAACACTTGACTTTTAAAAAATCAAGTTGTTGGTACTATTGAGGATATTTTGCAAGTTACTGCTTGAGAGATACATCAAAATTTCAGTGATCCTTAATCTTATTTATGTGAGCACTCCCTCTAGTGGCAGAGAGCAAAACACACATGCTTTCTAATTCTGTATAACCCTTATCTTTCTGTAAAATGTCCTTAGGAGGCAGGCGTTCTGTAGTCAGGACATTCTGCTTTTATCCTAACATCATGCTATACTAGGATAGACAATGGAATGACCTTCTCTTATCTCTTGTTTCCAGTGCATGACAGGGCTATTTGCTATCTCATTATCTTTTTATGCCATTTCATAGTTTGTAATGTGCTGTAGCCTATTTATGTCCATCATGAATTGTGTATTCTCCTTTTTTTTAACTTGCAGTTCTGATTCCCTAAGAGAATGAGTTAATCCATGATTTGCTGCCATATAGAATTATTGGAAAAATATTAAGGAAGATGGGTTTTGGGAATAACCTTTCACAATCATTGAAAGGACTACATAACTTCCCATGTGCGATATTGCCTATTTTACTCCCATTTTATTCTAGGCCTAAATTTCTTAATTTTTAGAAGCCAGCTCATTTAGTATCTAATTGTTACATATTATCTAGACAAGAGTTATTCTAAATTCATTTAGTTTTTCCTCTGTGTGGATACATGTGTATATGTATATATATGTACATACATACATATACATATACACATATGCCTTTGTATCTCTCTAAGGAAATTCTACAGTGTTCTGGAATTTGATGTAGCTAGCCTAATGATGTTCATAAACTGAGGTTGCATGGGAAACCTTATTGTCTTTAGGAAATCTGTCTTTTACTTGTATTATATACTGGGCATTCTTCATGAGTGCAGAAACTTTTGATAACTATATCTCCCTGTTTTATGCCTTATTTGATATTAATAATTAAGAGGATACTGATTCTCAAAGGTATAAAAATCATCTTATATATCTTATTATTAATGGAAACACCTTGTTGGAGGACACATTTTAATACTATGTTTTGCCCTGCTGTTTTATGTTTGTTTAGAAGCAACAGTAAGCACAGAGGGCTCCTATATTTCCTTTTACCTTTTACTCAGTAAGGGTGTTGTGGTCTGAGGAGCATCATCCATGTGACAGCCTATCCCCCTCCCATGCTGTCCCCACAGAAATACTGCTGTCTTGTTTCTTTGTGGCACAGAGCTGACCCTGATTTCTTGGAGGCTATTCCATTGGAATACATTCTCTAGAGGCTTCTATGCTGAGTCTAGTCTCAGTACCAGTGTCTTCTTCAGTACCAGCATAAGTACATATAGGTTCATTGTCAGATTGAACAATAGGTGATCCATTCTTTAACCAGGGCAATGAAAAATATAGAATCACAGCTTTGATTTGGGAGTCCAGCTTATTCTTTAAAACCCCTTCTATATAACAAATGATTGATTATCTAGTCTTTGCTTAAAGACCTTCAGTCATGGGAACCTTTGAAGCATCCCATCCCATTCTAGATGTTTTCGATAGCTCTACTCATTTAGAAGTTTTTTTTCTTTATCAAGTTTTAATTTGCTTTTGTACAACATTGCTCTACTTTTGCCCTCAGGAGCTAAGAAAACTCTAATCATTCTTCTATGTGATAGTCCTTTAAATATTTGACAAGAGTTTTCATCCTTGCTACTCCCAACCATGCCCCCTGAAGTCTTTTTTACTTCTGTCTTGTAAATACTCCCATTTCCTTCAACAGATAGATTCTCATAGGGTAGGTTTTCAAGGCTTGTAGTGGCAAGCACCCTAGCATACCCAGGGTGGCTGCCAACACAGGTTCTTAGATCTGCTTTGCTAAAGGAAAGCAACTCAAAATGGGTTAACATTCTTGCTTTAATCAATCAAACATACATCATTTACCTAGTTCAGGGGAAAAAGGGCAGCACCCCAAACTTCAGAGTATACAGAAGGTTACAAGCATAAATTACAAGAACCTTTCAGCAGACAGGCTTCCAAATTGTCCAACCATTACATACATCTATACCTAATCCCAGTTACCAGAGAGGGAAGCATCAATATCTGGGTTTTCAAAGCGGGGGGGGCTCTCAACAGCTGCCCAGAGTCTCAATCTGGTCAAATCACACAACACTTCTCAAAGTGAGCCCCAAAGCAAAGCCTCACATCAGGGCTTATATAGCCTTCTCCTGGCTCAGAGAATGTAACAACCTTCTTGACCCATTGCCCAATCACAAAGTATCTCTTGTAAAAGAAACCTCCCACCACTGGCTCTAGGTGTACTTAACCTAGGGGCAGGGAAGATCTTAAAAATTTACATTCCCATTAGAGGCTCTTCACCACCCTTGTCACCCTTCTCTATTCTGGAGCAGATGATTGATCTTCTTGAAATGTGGTGCTCAGAACACAATATCCAAATGTGTTCTAGCCCAGGAATTGTTGAAATGTAACTAAGAGCCAAATTTGACCCATTGGCTTTTTGTGTACAGGCCTTGAACCAAGAATGATTTGTACATTTTTCAGTACAATAAAACTTTCTTTTAAAAATGTAAAAACTGGGGGCAAGCTAGGTACCACAGTGAAGAGAGCACCAGCCCTCAGAGGACCTGAGTTCAAATATAGCCTCGGATACTTGACACACTTACTAGCCGTGTGACTGTACCTTAGTCCTGTATGCTATGATGTTTAGTGCAATCTAAGATTACATTGCAGTTCTTTGCTGCTATATCACACTATTAATTCATATTTAGCTTGAAGTCATCTAAAGTTCTCATTGTACTTAAAAGGACATTTGTGACAAAGGTCAAAATTATTATAATAAGAACAGTGATCAATCCAAAAACCAGTCCCCGATCCTTTTTTTTTTAAACATTCAGGGTAAGAACTATGAATTTACTGTGCTTCTGTTTTACTGTTATGTAATATAGATCATATATGAGTACTGAATTTTAAACTATCCTTTTCATTCATAAAAGCAATATTTATGTTGTGGGTAAAGATAATAAATGTAAAGTTAGAAGACTTTAAAAAATCCATTTATAAACTTATCAGACAAGTTATTTGTCTTTTTTGATCTTTATCTTTTCTATATGTAAAATGGACATATTATTTCACTCCATCTCTCTCATAGTATACTGTTATGAGAACTCAGCTAGTATGGCTGCCACCTGTAAAGTAGAATAGAAAAATTGAGGAAATTTATGAAGAAAATTATATTTGGGAAGATGAGAGGAAAATCCTCCCATATTAAGAAATTGTGTTTCGGGGTGGCCAGGTAGCACAGAGAGTAAGAGCACTGGCTCCAGTGTCGGGATGACCTGGGGAGCGAATCCCTGGCTCAGACACTTAGCATCCACCCAGAAACACTTGGCTGTGTAACCTTGAGCAAGTTACTTAACTCCAATTGCTTAGGGGTGGCCAGGTGGCTCAGCGAGTAAGAGTGCAGGCTCCAGTGTTGGGATGACCTGGAGAAAGAGTCCCGGGCTCGGACACTTAGCACTACACCCAGGGATAACTGGCCGTGTAGCCTTGAGCAAGTTGCTTACCCCCGATTGCTTAAAAAAAAAATTGTGTTTCTCTGTATGGTTTATCACGAACTAGATATGTATTTTCCTGAAATTTGTATGGATTTATGAAACAAGTCTACTATTATAAGGCAATTAGTATACCATTCAGTGAAAAGGCTGCAAATTATTTAATAAATTTAACAAATATAACAAGGAAAGAAAGTTAAGGAAAGACTTTTAGATTCTGTCTTTTCCGTTAAAAACTAGTTGCATTTCAGTACCTATCAAGATAAAATTTAAGCCCTGCATTTGGATCTAGTAAATAATTTCAAAAATTCTAGCAGTGGAAAGATCCATCTTGAAAGTAAATTGGTATGAAAAGAAATTTGAAGTTAATGTTATATTTTAAATGTTTCAGGGATCCACATATTTCCTCCATGAATTTAGAAAGCAAACCCC
Source organism: Petaurus breviceps papuanus (assembly GCF_028583685.1). NCBI lineage: Eukaryota > Metazoa > Chordata > Mammalia > Diprotodontia > Petauridae > Petaurus > Petaurus breviceps. Next base: position 8,950,416 of record NW_027187313.1, on the reverse strand, counting down.
TCAACACCTTAGTAGATAATTTTTATGAATTTTGCTGCCCCCTATCCTTGGCCTTATTCTTTGGTTTGTTTACAAAAGAACAATTATCTACTACTTAACCCTCATATAATTGGGCCTCTGCAAATCAGGCCTCACATAAGTTGGAGAATGTTTTTGAAGTCTTTCTAGTTTGGTGAGCTCTATCAGAACTTACACACTACTCATGTATCTTATAAGACCCCTCAGCAAATTATTAGAGTAGGATTTTAATAGCATAAAGCAAACAGCCTGCATATGTGGAAGCATCATGTCTAAATCATAGGACCATAGATTTAGAACTGTAAGGTAACTTAAATGCCATTGAGTCATTTTTTAATTAAATACATTTTTTTCAGTTAAAAAGTATTTTCTCTTACCTCTCCCACCCCTCAAAACCTCATTTTACAAATGAGGAAATTGAGGTACATGGAATATAACAGTTCTGTGCTGTTCAGACATCTTATATGTAGACCATTATGTTCATTTCTGGGTGCTATGTTTTAAGAGGTATATTGACAAATTAGTGTTCAAGTAGATGATCATTATGCACTCTAATTTGCAAGTAAGAATAGTTGTATAAATTGATTGGTTGTAACCATCTGCTTCTCTACCTCCCACCATATTCACTCCCATTTTGTTGTGCTTTGCACAGAGAAAGCATTCAATAAATATTTATTTGCTAAGAGGAAACTCTTCACTATAGATTAAAGAAAAATTTTGAATGGGACAGTTGGAAAAATAGCAGTAGGGCAGGATTTTTAAAATTAATTTACAATTTTGTAAATGTAATATGAAAATAAGTAGAATATGAAATTAAATGCAAAGATTTAAATAGGCTGGTCAAGTGGAAAGGAAGAGCATTTTTGTGGGGGAAAAATATTTTTATGAATGTTGTTAGCCCAGAAAATATTTTCCATATAAACCTATTAAGGATAACAGTTAACATTGTGATTTTATATAAAAATAATTTTTTTTTTTAAAACAGGATACACAGTCAAGGATTTTAAGTTCACCTGTAGTTGAGACACTCCCATCAGTTGACATCAATGGAGATTCTCCTAGTATAGCTGCAAATATTGAAAATGTTGAGAATATTTCCACCTCATCTACCTCAGAGATCACTCCAGTCTCAGAACCTAAGTATAACTAATTTTATTTTTTCTTGATCAACTAAAGATAGAATCATTTGTATTTTTGATATGAAGCAACCTTATCCAAAAATTTAATTTAGGCAAATAATGCCAATCTTTGTGCTTTATCTTTTGATTTTCTTATCATTTATCAGATGAAAGTGAAGATAGTAAGTTCCCCAAAAGCAGTATATTTATTAAATATACTGAGTAAACTCTTTATTGTAGTTTTCTAGAATTTGCAAATTATATACCAGTCAGTTCTATTAGGTATCATTGCTGTAATCCTATGTTTTTGGTCTTACTCCAATATTTTCAATCTTATTTTGTCTTTAGGTTGCATTAATTTTATAATAAAGCTATAACATTTCCCCCCTTTTTTCTGTATTTTGTATATATTTTCTCTATAATTTTTTCTGCCATTCTAGCAGACCCAGTGTGGAAGAATATAAAAATGTATGCAAGATATGGGCCTACACCCCAAGGAGCTTATGAGTAGTTATACTGTGGCATAGTGGATAGGATAGTCCTAGACTTGGGAATCAGAAAAATTTGGTTTGATATTCTGCCTTTGACACTTATTAGCATGACTATGCTAATAACTTAACCGCTCTGATTATTAGCTTTCTTATCCATTAAATGGAGATAAAATACCTATAGTATAGTATAGATAAAATACCTTACAAGATTGTTGTAAGAATCAAATGAGATAATGTATGTCAAATATTTTGCAAATTTCAAGTGTCAGCTATTTATTATTGCTAGTGCATAGAGTGCTGGCCTGACACATTTGGTTTTGAGTCCTGCTTCTATCACTTTCTGGCTATGAGCCCTTGAGTGACCTAAGCATATCTCTAAGACTGTAAGTTTCAGAGAAGGTATAGTCCTGCATGAAGAAAGAATGTTTCCTCATTTCTCTGTATATATCATTGAAATCACAGGGTTAATCCCCTGTCCCTATGCCTGTTTTGCCATCATCATCATCGTCATCATCATTGTTGTCATTATCATCATCGTCATCATCAGACAGCACATACACATATAATAAAGATTATTTTATAGAAGTAGTAAATGTAAAGTCTTTTCCCACAAATAACAAGATATATTTGACTATCCTTTATTTCTCCCCAAGAAATCAAATGTTGGGGCCTTTAATATTTTAAAAATAAAAGTCTGAAATGTTATAAAAACTTTAGTGTTATTTTTTAAATGATAGATGATTTTTTTTTTACTATGGCAACTTTAGCACAGTAAAATTTTATTGATATAGAAATAGAAATATAGGCAATCCAAAGATAATTAGTATACATAATATATCAGATTGGTTATTGTCAATATGCTATACATGGTAATTAAAGTATTTTTAGTTTTTTTCTTTTAAAGTACTTGTTTGTGAATTTTGTGGAAAGGGAAGATTCTCTTACTATAGCAGCAAAACTAATCAAACAAATGAATTAAAATAGGAAAATACATTTATTCTAGAAAATGGTATATAAGTATACCTGAAAACTTGTTTGATTGAAGCATTTTACTTTCTTACAATTTTTGCCTTTAGTTATGGCATTGTGCTAGACATACTTGTATTTTTAAATAGTTCAGTCTTTTTCAGTAATCAGAATGTTTTTGTTTTTATTTTTCCTTCAGTGAACTAGAAAATGCCAGTGCTGATATCCCGCTTGCTAGTTTGAGTGAAATTGAGCAGTCTGAAACTGACTGTAACATTGATGGGAACCTTTATTCAGACCCCCAAGTTGAAAAACATGGGACCCTTGGTTTAGACCAGCGTGTTGAACATTCAGCTTTTGTCAGTTCACCAGAAAGGTGAGTATGGAAAGTTGTACTTAATTTGCTATTTTTGTTTTAAATGACTTGATCATTTTAATATATTCATTTCATGGTTAGATTGCAGTGTATATGATCCAACCAATGTTTATCACTTAAAATTTGTTTTGCTTTCATATATGTAGTCTTGTTGGTCAGCATATAGAAAATACTTCCTCTTCACAAGACAAGGGAATGATGACTAAATCAGAATTTGAATCAGTTGAACCAAATGAGCAGGATGCAGATCTTCAAAAATCTGCATTAAATGCTTCAGAGAACTTAAAAGAGGTAAGTGAAATCTTTGTTATCTAATACATTGATATCTGTCAGTCTTTTTAATGCTAGTCTCTTTATAAACATCAAGTCACTATTTTTTGCCACATGTTCAGTAAGGGGGAGAATTGATTTGCCAGATCACCTAGGCATTTATCCAACTGTTTCTGCATTGTGGTATAGGTGGAGTTGTTTCAAAGTTAACAATTCTGACAAATAGTATCCCCCAGCTGCCTGTTAGCTTGAAGTTGAAACCCAGAACACCCTTTTAATATCATATCAAGAAAGAGGATTGTAGATATCAGTCAGGGATTATAACAATTAAGTTGTCTGCCCTTGGAATAAACAAATCAATCCAGTGCTTTTAAAGATTCTTTAAGCAAAAGTTTTCTAAAGTAAGTTATGAAACAAATACCCTGGTACTGCTACAGCACAATGATTGGTGCTCCCATCCATGATTAAAGGGCTGGAATATCAGAGAAATTCTCTATAGTTTTTCCTTGAAATATTATCTTCATTTGGTTACAATAGTTTAGACTTTTTGGGAGACGTGAGACTAGAGATTAGAAGAAGTAGTAAGATTGAGTAAGTAAATCTAGAAATCATTGTCAAAGAGATGATAATCTAGGAGAAGAAGCCCCAGGACAAAGTCTTGTGGGACAATCATGGTTAATAGGTGTGACTTGGATGTAGATCCAGTGAAGAAGACTGAGGAGGAGAAAATAGTGTCACAAAAACCTAGAGAGATGAGTATTGAGAAGAGGGTGATTGACAAGTGTCAAAAGCTGCAGAGAAGTCCAAAAGGAAGAGAATTTAGAAATGGCCATTCAGTTTGGCAATTGATAGCTCTTTAGTTACTTCAGAGGAAACAGTTTCCATTCAATAAGGAGGCTAAAAGTCATACTGCAGAGTTAAGAGAGGAAAAATGTGGATCGTGTCGTAGACATCCTTCTCAAGGAGTTTGGCCATCTCAGCGAGGGATCAAGTGCACAGTTTAGTGATTTTTGAGGTATGGTTACTATTTTCCTGTGTAAGACAAACACAACACATGAGAAAGCTGCTGGTACAGGTTCACTCTTGATCTGGTCAGAAAGGAAAGACATTAAGAAGGGGTTAATAGTTTTCATTCTAATCTAATTTTCTCAGGAGTGCTGATAATAGAAGCACAACTCCTACAGTATTCCCTGATCACCCTTTTTGTAGGGGCTGGCAAGAAGGGCCAACTACCCTTATATCTCAATGGGGTCAGTTGAGACAGTTACAGCTTGTGCATACCCTTAAATCCCCTTACGCCTCAGTGACAACTGGCTGAGGCAAACACAAGATTCCCCCCAAGCCTTGATGGGGGCCAATCAAGGCACACAACAGTATTCCAACTTGTACATTCAACCCTAAGGTTCCCCACCCCTTGATCAGTGCTCCCCACCTGCTTTATAGGACAACAAAGAAGGCATCTTGCCAGCAATAGCTTCACAAGTTTACATCACCTCATCCCTGTATCTAATTGCACAGTCGCAATGGATGTTTATATTATAGTGTGATGGAGATGTTTTGAACCATAATCGTGGGAACTCATATCTAATACCTGGGAACAAGAGATTGTTATGGCTATGGATCCTGGGAAACTGAAGTCTTAAGAAATAATAAAAGTCCCCTGCACACACACTAAAATCTGCCTTATATCCTGAAAGAATGTAATTTACAGCTCCACCAACAGTGCACCAATATTCCTGTCTTCCCACAGCCCCTCCACAATTATTTTTTCTTTGTCATTTTTACCAGTCTGATAAGTGTGAGGTGGAACCCAGTGTAAGATGATATCATTTATATCTATGGAGAGCCTATTCATCTTTGTTTACCACCACTCACAATAGGTAGTAACTACCAGTGCCTTGTACATAGTGCTTACTCAATAGGTATTTGTCAAATTGGATTTCCTTGGGATTTATTTCTTAACTGTCTACAAGTTAAGTAGCTACCTTTATCAGTGTAGAGAGATTATCTTTTTAATGGAATTGCTAACTGTATATACACCTTCCATCCATGTGTGTGTGCATGCACACACACACACACTATACTAGTATTAATAGGAAGAATTTTCTTTTTAAAAAATGTTTATTTTTCAAGCATGTATTATCCCTTCCTCCCCTATTTGAACAGTAATAATGTCAGACTCAGTTTGGTTTTCTTTTTTGTCACAGGTTCTTAGAGGGAGTAGTCACTTCCCCTAAGTTTTTTATTTAATTAACACCCTCCTCCCCTGCCCTAGTAATCAAACCCTCCATGTTAAAGGGTAGAAGTTATTTTTTGGTTCTTGCTTTGTTTTCTTTTTTTTTTTTAATTTTAATTTTTTTTAAATGCTTTATTAACTTCTGATTTACATCATTCGTTTCCGCCAGATTTTGAGTTACAAATTTTCTCCCCGTTTTTCCCCCACCCATCCCCCCAAAACAGCAGTCCCACAGGATATCCCCACCTCTGATCTGCTCTCTCCCATATTTTCTTCCATACCCGTTTCAACTTTTCCAGTAGGGCATGGTGGATCTCTATATTTCCCAATTATATGTATAACAATATTGATAATAGTATATATATATATTTAAACATTTGATTTTAAAACTTTGAATTCCAGATTCATTCCCTTCCTCCCTTATCACCCACCCTTACTGGGAAGATAAGCAGTTCAGTATAGGTTGTATATGTGTGGCTAATGCAAAACAATAACATAGCAGATATATTGTAAAAGACTGACTATATTTCCCTCCCTCCTATCCCACATCCCACTTGTTCTATTCTCTACTTTGATCCTGTCCCTTTTCAAAAGTGGGTGCTTCCAACTTCCCTCCCCCCCAGCCTGCCCTCCCTTCCATCATCCCCCCTCACATCCTCTCCCCCCCCTATTCTCCTGGAGGGTGAGATCCCCTATTTAGTGTGTATTTCCCTCCCTCCTCAAGCCAAATTCAATAGGAATAAGGTTGACCCATTCCCTTTTGCCTTCCTATTCTTCCCCTCCATTGTAACCATTTTCCCTTGCCTCTTCTGTATGAGATAGTTGCCCCACTCTGTCTCTCCCCATCTCCTCTCATTATATCCCTCTCACCTCTTAATTTCACCTTTTAAGTATCATCCCTTCCTGTTAAATTGGTCCCGTGCCCTCTATCTATGTATACCTGTAAACATATATACACACATTCACATATGTATTCATATGCCTGCATACCCTCATATAAAGACATATATATATATATAATATATATATTTCTAATCCCTTCAACTACTGAGAAAAGTTTCATAAGTTACAATTATTGTTTTTCCACGTAGGAATGTTAATAGTTCAACTTTGGCCAAGTGGCTCAGCAAGCAAGAGCACCGGCCTCAGTTCTGGGACGACCCGGATCAAATCCGGGCCCAGACACCCAGCACCACACCCAGAAACAACAACCGGCCGTGCAACCCCAAGCAAGCCACTCAACCCCAATTGCTTAAAAAAAAAAATAGTTCAACTTTGATAAGTTCCTTATGATTTCTTTTCCCTGTTTACCTTCTCATGCTTCTCTTGCTTCTTGTATCTGAATGTCAAATTTTCTATTCAGCTCTGGTTTTTTCAGCAAGAATGCTTGAAAGTCCTCTATTCCACTGAATGACCATATTTTCCCCTGAAACAGGATACTCAGTTTTGCTGGGTAGGTGACTCTTGGTTTTAATCCCAGCTCCCTTGACCTCCGCAATATCACATTCCAGGCCCTTCGATCCCTCAGTGTAGAAGCTGCCAGATCCTGGGTTATCCTGATTGTGTTTCCACAATATTCAAATTGTTTCTTCCTGGCTGCTTGTAATATTCTCTCCTTAATCTGGGAATTCTGGAACCTGGCTATAATATTCCTAGGAGTTTTCTTTTTGGGATCTTTTTCAGGAGGTGATTGGTGGATTCTTTCAACCTCTATTTTGCCCTCTCGTTCTAAAACATCAGGGCAGTTTTCTTTGAGAACTTCCTGGAGGATGCTTTCCAGGCTCTTACTTTGGTCATGGCTCTCAGGCAGTCCAATAATTTTTAAATTATCTCTCCTGGATCTATTTTCCAGGTCAGTGGTTTTTCCCATGAGATATTTCACATTGCCTTCTATTCTTTCATTTGTTTGGATCTGTTTGACAGCATCTTGATTTCTCATAAAGTCATTAGCTTCCATTTGCTCCAATCTAATTCTGAAGCAATGATTCTCCTCAGTGAGCTTTTGAGATTCTTTTTCCATCTGGCAAATTCGACTTTTTAAGGCATTCTTCTCCTCATTGCCTTTCTGAGCCTCCTTTGCCATTTGAGTCAGTCTGTTTTTTAAGGTATTATTTTCTTCAGTCAGGCTGTTGACTCTCATTTCATAATTTTCTTGCATTGTTCTCATTTCTCTTCCCAATTTTTCCTCCACTTCTCTTATCTGCTTCTTAAGGTCCTCTATGGCCTGTAAGCAGCTTGTATTTTCCTTTGAAGCTTTTGGTGCAGGAGTTCTGACTTCACTGATTTCCTCCTGTTCCATGCCTTGCTCCTTCTTATCCCCAAAATAGGAGTGTAATGTTGGAATCTTCTGTCTGCTTTGTTTCCTCTGCCTGCTCATTTTGCCACTCAATGATTTGACTTTTGGCCACAGTAGGACTCTGCCACCAGACGGGGAGTTTTCGTCCCAAACGCTGGGGTTTTCTCAGCTGCCGGAGGTATTAGATGGGTGCCCTCTCTGAGGTCTCCACACGCTCTGGCAAGCTGGACACACACCCCAGGACCTCCACCCTAGACTGCAATCCAGATCCAAGCAGGTTAAAGCAAGAGCGATGACCCCTCAGACTGGTGCTTGGTCCCCCTACACTCTGCAGGCCAGGAGCTGAAGCCGCCACGTGGCGCTGGTAGGCTGTGCAGGTGTCTCAGAGGTTTCTCGCCCCGGGGGTAAAAGCCACACTCCCACTTACTGGGTTCCAAAGTTCAGAATGCACTGGCCTCTCACCTTGTCCTTCGCATCTATGTGTTATAAATCTGGAAACGGCCACAGCTGCTGCTGATCTGGAGTCCCTCTGGCTGGCAGCTGGTCAGGCCTGCCCTGGGGCTAAAGCCTTGGCGTGGGGCTGGGCTCGGCTCCCAGAGCGCTGCGCTGGCCGATTCCTGCCGGCCTGCCGGGCTGTTCTCAGCGGGAGGTTAGCTTCTCTGTGTCATTTTGTGGGTTCTGCAGCTCCAAAGAGTTTAGAGTCCCCTTTTTACATGGATTGGGGAGGGTGGAAGCTGGAGCTGCGGGAGGGTCGTGCTTCTACTCCGCCATCTTGGCTCCGCCCCCCTCTTGCTTTGTTTTCAAGGAAGTTTCCTTAAGTTTAACTACTCCATTTCAGGGGGAAAGGGAAAAGGGAGGGGTTCCAGCAGAGGACTGGGAATTTGACATCCTCCATTATTACTGAGTTGTTCCTCTTACCAACTTTAATCCATTTCCTCTTTCTGTTCAGGTGATTTGTATTATATTCAGCTCAGATGACGTTATAGTTTGTGTTTCTGACTTTTGACCTTCACCTAAATTTTCTCCATGATGTTTCCTCCTTCTGGTTCTTTGATTTCTTCATGAGTATTTTCTTTTTTTGAGGGGGAGGGAGAATTCAAACCTGTGATTTAATTGATATATTTGAGAAACTTACCTCTACCCATATATAGGCAACTATTCTATGGCTTAGTTTTATAGAATTGCCTGGGAACCCTTCAGTTACCAACTTGCCCAGGATCTCATAGGCAGTACGCTTCAGGGGCAGGTTTTGAACCTAGGGCTTCCTGACTTTACCACCTCTCTCTATACTGCGCCACACTTTCTCTTGGTATATATACTACTACTTAATAGACATATAAGGAACATTTAATATATAATGCGATTTTTTGAACAGTTATAAATAATTTGATTTAATTAGCCAACTAGATTTATAAATTTTTTATACTTATTTGGTTTTTAGTTAGTTATTTTGGAAAAAATAGAAATAAGTAGCTTTATATTAGTTGAATGAGGTCCATACTTCTTCATTCAACACCCATATTCCCAAACTCTTAATCTCAGTGTTTAACAACTATCTTTTAAGGTGGTGAATTTATTTAACCTGGCAAGCACTCTTTATGTAGTTTTTCCCCTCTCCACTGGTTTCTTTACTTTAAAAAAGAAAGAAAATGTAATAATAAATGTTTGAATTATTTTTTTTAACGTTTTTTTTAATTGCCCTTTTTTTGGAGGGTAGTTGGGGTTAAGTGATTTGCCCAAAGTCACATGGATAGTAAGTATGTCAAGTGTCTGAGGCTGTATTTGAACTCAGGTCCTCCTGACTCCAGGTCTGGTGTTCTATTCACTGCGCCACCTAGCCTCCCCAGATAGGTCATCTTCCTCTAACCTGCTTTTGTAGCAACTCAACACTGGGCTTCTTCATGTATTCCTTCATGCTGTAGTCAAACTATACAGTTAACTCTTCTCTGGTGTCATACTACCACACCTCATTGTGTGTATTTGTGTAGTCTTTCCTCACCTTGAAATTTACCCTTCCCATATCTTTACCTGTTGAAATTCTCTTTCTTCAATACCTATTTCAGGTTAACACCTCTCGGAAGCCTTCCATGATTCCCCTCAGCTGAAATGATCTTTCCTTTTATCTTTTGTGCCACTGTAGTTCACTGTAGAAAATTATTAGAATATGTATTTAGACAACTATTTTTTTTTTATTTTTGTGTATATATTTTTGTTCTGCCTACTAGGATTTAAGCTTGTGGAAGTCAGAGATTATGTGTTTTTTTTTAAATTTAATCTTCATATACCTAGTACCTAGAAGAGTATTCTATATAGTAGGCATTGAATACCTCTTGAAACAAATTTAAAGTTTTATGGAATTTTTTTCAGGTGCCAGATTACAAAAAGCTTAGTGATACTGACCCATCTGTAGTAAGCCCCAAAGACCCAGGAGACATTCCAACATTTGATGAATGGAAAAAAAAAGTTATGGAAGTAGAGAAAGAAAAAAGTAAGCAACATGTTTATTCCATTTCTATGTAGAGACTAAATATTTCTTATTTTTTTCTCATAGTGACATAAAATTATTAGTATTTGAAGTAATCTTATTCTTAATGCTTTACTCTTAGAAATCTTAATTTTGGAATTCTATAAGTACTTTTCAAGTAAAAAGTGCCAACTTTATTATTAAATTACATTTTATTGGGAAGAAAGCTTTTCAAATTATTTCAGAGATGTTGCAAACATTTCAGCAAGAGGTTTTTATAGAAAAAAACACATTCAAATAGTATTAAGTATTTTGTGTTTTACTGAAACCTTATTTGGGAGACGTTGGAATTTGAGTAACAGTAGTATAGAACTAGTTTATAAAATCAAGAGATTTTATAAATCACACAGAGCATTAGAATTTTTATCTTGTATGCAGTGCCATGTTAAAGGTAGGTTTATGTGATTGGTCATAATTAAGTAGAACTGATATAATTTTGTTGTTGTTAAACTCCATTCTAGCTATATTTAGGGTTTTGCTTCTTTTTTTTTCTTCCCATTTTGGTAACTCAACCAGCATGAATGAGTCTTTGGCATTAGAATTGGGGAGAAGACTGTATTCATTCAGTGAGATATTGCAGAAATAAAAATGATATCATGTATGCCCCTCTCTGACTAGCTCCCACCTCCCAGTTGGCCCACCCTGAGTTCTTTTACTCTGCTTCTTTCTCATTGACTCATACTTTTCCAGTTTTAGTCACCAGCAAGATTCTTGGTTTTGATATATAGTTTGTTTTAAAACCAGCTAGTCTCAAGAACATTTGTCATATACACATATGTATATGCATGTTAGGTGTGTGTAGGAAGACTGACTTTCAGTGTCATAGTTATCTATTTTTCTTTCCTCTGCTATATTGTACCAGAGTAGAAAGGCCCAAGTGTTAAGTTAAAGAATTCCTTGAAAATTATTGATGTTAAGGTTACATCCAACTGCATCATTCCTCATGTGTAAAAGATTATATAATACAGAAAGACACTATACCCATGGAGAAAAGGTTTTCTGGTGGAGAAGTTGCAGAGCTTATGTATAAACTCCCTTATGGTAGGGTCTGTTTTATTTAAGATAATAATGGCTAACATTTATATGGCACCTATGTGTCAGACCCTATGCCAAGAGCTTTACAATTATCATTTCATTTGATCTTTATAGGAGGTAGGTATTGTGATTGTTATCATTTAAGAGATGAGGAAACTGCGGCAAACAGTGGTTGAGTGACTTCCCTGCCTAAGGTGTCTCTGTCTCTCTGTGTCACTCACACACACACACACACACACACACACACACACAGAGTAAATGTCTGAGACTGTATATGAACTCAGGTCTTCTTTACTCTGGCCACAGCACATTCCCCTGTACTTCCTAGCTTCCCCTATCATTGTTATATCCCCAGAACTTAGCACAGTGCCATCCACGTTATGGAAATTTAATAAATGTCTGAATTGAATGGAATATGAATATTGCTATAAAAGAATACTAGATTAATTTTAAAACTGCAGATAAAATAATTTGGGTTGATCATATAAAATAGAGTTTTTTTTGTTGTTTTCTTCTTTCCTGTTTCCGATGATTCATGTTCTTAACTGACAGGTAGAGTTAATTAAGTATGGTGAGTTGTTCTCTCTCATAATAACAGTATAAATGTTTATAAATAATGTTTATTCACAGGTCAGTCAATGCATCCATCTTCCAATGGTGGGCAACATTCAACCAAGAAGGTCCAGAAAAACCGGAATAATTATGCTTCAGTAGAATGTGGTGCCAAAATATTAGCAGCTAATCCAGAGGCCAAGGTAATCTGTTTAGAAGGTTAAGTTTTCAGAGTAATCAGTATATTCCATGGTTATTTGAAAGAAGCTTAAATTTGATTTGAGGTCCCGATAATGATATTTACTTCTTTTTCCATTTTTTTATTCCTATCACGTGTTATAATTTTCCAAATCTCTGTTGTCAGACCTAATTTTTTTTTTTCTCTCCACTATATATTTCGTTCCTAGTCTCTCTTTGGAGTGTCATATCACCAACTGCCTCCTGAACATTTTGAACTGGGTATTTTATAAACATCTCAAATGGAACATGTCTGAGACAGAAACTACTATCATTTCTTTCAAACCTTCATCTCTTCTTATTTTTGCTATTTCTATTCAGGGCACCATTGTTCTTTTCCCTTAAGTTTATAACCCCGGCATTATTCTCTACACTTTCCTCTCAAATGTTACATATACACTCAGTTGTCAAATCTTGTTGTTTCTACCTCCCTGCTATCTTTCACAACCCTCCCCTTCTCACTAATCACACAAATAGAACCTTCATTCAGGCTATTAACACTTTCTGCTGGACTCAGGTAGTTTCTTCCCCAGTTGGCCTCTTTGCCTCCAATCTCTCCCAAATCCACTCTATCTTAACTGACATGGAAAATGAGACGTTTGTAAAAGGTGTTTAATACAACATAGTTGGCACTATATAAATGCTTATTGGTTTTTCTTTTACTTCCCCATAGCTGCTTTATTTCATCGTTATTTTCCTTCCCACATTCCATGGTCTAGCTGTGCAGTTGTGGCTTTGCTATTCCTCATACATAGTTCTCCATCTCCCATCTTTGTGCCTTTGCTCTGACTAACTCCCATATTTGTGATATACATTCCTTCCTCTCCCTGCCTTATAGAATTGTCTACTTCCTTTAAGTCCTTTAAGACTCACCTTAAGAGGGGCGGCTAGGTGGCTCAGTGAATAGAGCACCAGCCCTGGAGTCAGGAGGACCTGAGTTCGAATTCGGCCTCAGATACTTAACAAAAAAACTAGCCATGTGACCCTTGGGCAAACCACTTAACCCCAGTTGCCCTCCAAAAGGCAAAAAAAAAAAAAAGACTCGCCTTAAGGGCTCCTTTCTGCATGAAGCTTTTCCAAATTCCCTCAGACTGCTACTGCCTTCCCACTCTAAACTACCTTGTATTTATTTTACATGTACTTATGTGTACTTCATGAACATATGTTCACTGTACACCGAGACTGAACGTGAGCTTATCTTTTTTCTGTTGTTGGTATTTCTGTTCTCATCACCTGGAAAAGTGACTGACACACATAGGTGCTTTATAAATACTGTTTGATTTAAGGCTTGATTCATAATTAAATTTATACATAAGATAATTCTTTTAAAAGCATTTTTACATAAAAGTTCAGAATAAAGTGGTCTTTTCCGTTTTCTTTGAGGATGACAATGTAAATTTCTATAACTTAGTAACTGACAATGCCACATGAGCCTTTAATAATTTCTTTTTTAAAAGTGAAGGGGACATTTAAACTATAATCCTTAATGTCTTGAGAAAATGTGTGAAATGTTATTTCTTTTTTTCTTTAATTAATTAATTTATTTTGGAATATTATTTCTTTAAATAAAATCTGACCCTAAGTTTTAGGAACAAATACTTAAACGTGTTTCTTTTGAGGTATCTATAACCCATGAGTTTAACTCAGTTTCAAATCATTATTGTTATAGATTTTAATATGTTTTCTAAGGTTTAAGTACCTGAGGAATTGAAAATGTGGAAAATTAAGAGGTTTATAACTGTTCAAAAATAATTTTTCCCTTTTTTTGCCTAGTATTTTCCTTTTGTAATTTTATCTCCTCTTTACATAGAGCACTTCTGCAATTCTGATAGAAAACATGGACTTATATATGCTGAATCCATGCAGCACTAAAATTTGGTAAGTTAAAGTCATAATTATATTTCTGTATAAACAAATTTTATAGTTATAGGCCTATAATAAGAGTTAGGCTTTTTGGTGACCTCAAGGCTTATTCTGGCCAGCTATTTTACCTGGTTCCTGGTCACATTGATCAAAAGAATACAGTCCAATAAACATAAAGAGAATTGTAGGTGGGCAAGCATTGTTGTGCCAATTGAATGTTGTTAGCTTACATATAAAACTATTGTCAACCTGTACTGTTTTTCTCCTATTTATGGTCTGTACTATCAGGAAATTTTCACAGTCCTACTGGCCTTTTTTTCTTTAAAGCCTAAATGCATACATTAGGTATAATTTAAGTAGAGTGTATCCTTTTCCCAGAGTAGGGAACTGGGTGTGGAATATTGCTTTTATTGATTTTCCTGAAACCTCTTCTTTCTTCTTTTTAAAATCTTTGTTGCAAAGGATACACTTGTAAAGGAAGGCAAAATAGAAACAAGAGGACATTAGTAAAGGTTTTTTTTGTTTTAAAGAAAGGATATGAGAAAAAAGAAATTTCAGTTAAAAGCTGCTGATATCATTTGTAATCATATTATCTTTTTATAAAAGTTAACAGTGGTGTTTACATATAGTTAAGTAAACTTCACTAATTTTTGGCAAAACTCCTGGAAAAGAATATTAAAGGGATGGTTAATGAACATCTAGAAAAGGAAACTACTCACAAAGAGTCAGCAAGTCTTTATTAAGAACAAGTCATGCCACATTAGTCTTATTTCTCATTTTAACATCTAATCTTAAAATTTAGCAACCAGCCTCATGCCATCCTGGCAGAGAAGTTGGCACAGCAGTATAATTAGACAAATTATTCTTTGATGGTGTGGATGAAGGGACTAGGAATGTTTAGCCTAGAGGATAAAATAATATCTGAAGGACTGCCATACGGAAGAGAGTTTATACTTTTTCTCTTTGGCCTCAGAAGACAGAACTTTGAGCCATGGTGTGAAGCTGCAGAGAGGCAGATTTAATCCTGATGTATGAAAAAAAAATTACCTAAGAATTCAGGCTATTTGAAATGACATGAATATATATAGCTTTGAGATATATTGGGTTTCCCCTCACTGGAAATGTTAAAACAAAATCGAAATAAATAACCACTTACTTGGTATGTTATATATGGGGTTTGAAAACTGAGCTGATGCATGGCAGAGGAAACAAAAAGAAGCAAAATAAAGACAGTTCAGTTCTACCTTCCTGCTATTGTTTGTTATCAACCCATTCCCTCCAGCCATGGTCATGGACACGTTTTGGAGATAGGGGAGGGAGCCTTTTATCGTCCATGGCATTCTGCATCACTGTGGGCATATTCTGAGCTTTAGATTCCTGAAAGTCTTCATGTAAGAATTTCTTGGCAGGAAGGCAGTGACACTACTGGACCTGGTGTCAGTAAGACTGGAATTCAGATCCTGGTTCTGTCATTTAATAACCATATATGTAAAGAACTTTTCATACCATAAAGTGCAATATAGTATACATTTTAACTGTTTATTATTATGGCACACTTTTTTATTCATCCTACATTACATGCACATGCTTCTATCTTTAAATGTAGTTTTAAAATATAAGTTGGTAGGTGACTTACATGTACATTTTCATTGATCTCTGTAGACAATTCCCTATTTTCTTCCTCATTGAATTGTTTCTCTTTTGTCTTCAGAATTTGTTTCTTTTGATCTTCCATCTGTCCTGTGCTGGCTTGCCTAGAAAAATATTAGGTCATGATATCCTATCTATACTTTCTTTCAAAACTTTGATATCTGCCTTCCATAATTTTTTTTTTTTGGTCTTTGTTAATTTGTTTACTTTTAGTTTACAAGATTCATTATCACAATTCCTTGAGTTTCAAATTTTCTCTCCTTCTCCCCTCCTCCCCCCCATGGCAGCATACAATCAAGTATAGTATTTGCAAATACTTTCACATTAGGCATAAGTCAGGTTCTAAAGAAGGATTGTAACAGATGGAATGAAGAATGGGGAAGAGGAAACAAAACCAATCAAAACGAAAAAGGGCAGGTAGTTTGCTTCAGTCTGGGTTCGATCTCATTTCTTTCTCTTGATGGAAACATTTCTCTCCATCATGAATCTTTTGGGTTTGACTTAAGTCTCTGGATTGCTGAGAAGAATCCAGTTTATCAAAGTTAGTTGTTATACATACATTGTGTCTGTACTTGTGTACAAATTCCTCCTGGCTCTACTCTTCTCACTCAGCATCAGATTGTAAAAGCCTCTCCAGGTAAATATGAAGTCCATCTGCTCCTACTTTCTTATTGCACAATAGTATTTGATAACATGCATATACCACAACTTGTTTGGCCATTCCCCAATTGATGGGCACCCCCTTAATTTCCAATTCTTTGCTGCCACAAAAAGAACTGCTATAAATATTTTCGTACATATGGGTCTTTTCCCCACTTCTATGATCTCTTTGGGATACAACCCTAGAAGTGGTATTGCTGGGTCAAAGGGTATGAGATTATTTATAGCCCTTTGGGCATAATTCGAGATTGCTTTCCAGAATGGTTGGATCAGTTCACAACTCCACCAGTAATGCATTAGTGTTCCAATTTGTCCACATCCTCTCCAGCATTTATCATTTTCCTGTTTTGTCATCTTAGCCAATCTGACTGAGATGTGGTACCTCAGAGTTGTTTTGATTTGCATTTCTCTAATCAATAGTGATTTAGAGCATTTTTTCATATGCTTATAGATATCTTTAATTTCTTCTTCTGTAAACTTCCTGTTCATATCCTTTGACCATTTATCAATTGGGGAATGACTTATATTCTTATAGATTTGACTCAATTCTCTGTATATTTTAGAAATGAGTCCTTTATCAGTGACATAGGTTGTAAAAATTCTTTCCCAATTTTCCACTTTCCTCTTAATCCTGGTTACATTGGCTTTGTTTGTACAGAAGCTTTTCAATTTAATGTAATCAAAATTATCCATATTGCATTTTATAATGCCCTCTAATTCTTGTTTGGTCATAACATCTTCCCTTCTCCACAAATCTGACAGGGAAACTATTCCTTGTTTTCCCAGATTGCTTAGAATATCAGCCTTTATACCTAGATCATGCACCCATTTAGACTTGATTTTGGTATATGATGTTAGATAATGGTCTATGCCCAGTTTCTGCCATACTATATTCCAGTTTTCCCAGGAGTTTTTGTCAAATAGTGAGTTCTTATCCCCAAAACTGGGGTCTTTGGGTTTATCAAACAGTAGATTACTATAGTCATTGACTGCTGAGTCTTGTGTAGCCTATCTATTCCATTGATCCACTACTCTTCCTCAGCCAGTACCAAGTAGTTTTGAGGACTGCTGCTTTATAGTACAGATTAAAATCTGTTATAGCTAGTCCACCATCCCTAGCATTTCTTTTCATTAATTCCCTTGATATTCTGGACATTTTGTTCTTCCAAATGAATTTTGTTACTATATTTTCTAGTTCTATAAGGTAGTTTTTTGGTAAACTGATTGGTATGGCGCTAAATATATAATTTAATTTAGGTAAAATTGTCATTTTTATTATGTTAGCTTGACCCAGCCATGAGCAATTGATGTTTTTCCAATTAGTTAGATCTGACTTTATTTGTGTGAAAAGTGTTTCGTAGTTGTGTTCATATAGGTCTTGGGTTTGTTTTGGCAGGTAGATGCCCAAATATTTATATAATGTCTACAGTAACTTTAAATGGGTTTTCTCTTTCTATCTCTTGCTGTTGAATTCCATTAGAAATATACAGGAATGCTGAGGATTTATGTGGGTTTATTTTATATCCTGCAACTTTGCCAAATTTATTTATTGTCTCAAGTAGTTTTTTACTTGATTCTCTAGAATTCTCCAAATATATCATCATATCATCTGCAAAGAATGATAGCTTGGTCTCTTCTTTGCCTAATTTGATTCCTTTGATTTCTTTTTCTTCTCTAATTGCTACTGCTAACATTTCTAGTACCAGATTGAATAAGAGGGGTGATAGTGAACATCCTTGTTTCACCCCTGATCTTATTGGAAATGCTTCTAGCTTCTCCCCATTACATATAATACTTGCTGATGGCTTTAAATAGATGCTACCTATTATTTTAAGGAAGGCTCCATTTATTCCTATTCTTTGTAGTGTTTTTATAGGAATGGATGTTGTATTTTGTCAAAAGCCTTTTCTGCATCTGTTGAGATAATCATGTGGTTTTTGCTAGTTCTGTTGTTGATATGATCAATTATACTGATGGTTTTCCTAATATTAAACCATCCTTGCATTACTGGAATAAATCCTACCTGATCAAAGTCTATTATTGTTGTGATAAGTTGCTGTAGTCTTTTTGCTAATATTTTATTTAAAATTTTTGCATCTATATTCATGAGGGAGATTGGTCTATAATTTTCTTTCTCTGTTTTATCTCTTCCTGATTCAGGTATCAGTACCATATTTGTGTCAAAAAAAGAATTTGGTAGGACTCCACTAATTTTCCCGAATAGTTTGTAGAGTATTGGAATCAATTGTTCTTTCTTTTTTTTTGTTTCTTAAACCTGTATATCTTATTTCCCAATTACATGTAAAATAGTATTAATAATAGTATATATATGTAAATATATGTATTTAAACATTTAATTTTAAAACTTTGAATTCCAGATTCATTCCCTTCCTCCCTTGTCACCCACCGTTACTGGGAAGAGAAGCAGTTCAGTGTAGGTTGTACATGTGTGGCTAATGCAAAAGAATAACATAGTAGATATATTGTAAAAGACTGACTATATATCCCTCCCTCCTATCCCACCTCCCACCTGTTGTATTCTCTACTTTCATCCTGTCCCTTTTCAAAAGTGGGTGCTTCCAATTTCCCTCCCCCCAAGCCTGCCCTCCCCTTCCATCATCCCCCCTCTTATCCCCTTTCCCCCTACTCTCCTGTAGGGTGAGATACCCTATTTAGTGTGCATTTCATTCCCTCCCCAAGCCAAATTCAGTGGGAATAAGGTTCACCCATTCCCTTTTGTCTTTCTATTCTTCCCCTCCATTGTAACCATTTTCCCTTGCCTCTTCTATATGAGATCGTTTACCCCATTCTGTCTCTCCCCATCTCCTCTCATTATATTCCTCTCTCACCTCTTAATTTCACCTTTTAAGTATCATCCCTTCCTGTTAAATTGGTCCTGTGCCCTCTATCTATGTATACCTGTAAACATATATACACACACATTCACATATGTATTCATATGCCCATATACCCTCATATATAAACATATATATGTATATATATATATTTCTATTCCATTCAACTATTTTCATACTGAGAAAAATTTCATCAGTTACAATTATTGTATTTCCATGTAGGAATGTTAATAGTTCAACTTTGATAAGTTCCTTATGATTTCTTTTCCCTGTTTACCTTCTCATGCTTCTCTTGCTTCTTGTATTTGAATGTCAAATTTTCTATTCAACTCTGTTTTTTTCCGCAAGAATGCTTGAAAGGCCTCTATTCCACTGAATGTCCATATATTCCCCTGAAACATGATAACTCAGTTTTGCTGGGTAGGTAATTCTTGGTTTTAATCCCAGCTCCTTTGACCTCCAGAATATCATATTCCAAGCCCTTTGATACCTCAGTGTAGAAGCTGCCAGATCCTGGGTTTTCCTGATTGTGTTTCCATATTATTCAAATTGTTTCTTCTTGGCTGCTTGTAATATTCTTTCCTTAATCTGGGAATTCCGGAACCTGGCTATAATATTTCTAGGAGTTTTCTTTTTGGCATCTTTTTTAGGAGGTGATTGGCGGATTCTTTCAACCTCTATTTTTCCCTCTGGTTCTAAAACATCAGGGCAATTTTCTTTGAGAACTTCCTGGGGGATGATTTCTTGGTTCTTACTTTGATTATGGCTTTCAGGTAGCGCAATAATTTTTAAATTATCTCTCCTGGATTTATTTTCCAGGTCAGTGGTTTTTCCCATGAGATATTTCACATTGTCTTCTATTCTTTCATTTGTTTGGATCTGTTTAACAGCATCTTGATTTCTCATAAAGTCATTAGCTTCCATTTGCTCCAATCTAATTCTGAAGCGATGATTCTCCTCAGTGAGCTTTTGAGATTCTTTTTCCATCTGGCAAATTCGGCTTTTTAAGGCATTCTTCTCCTCATTTCCTTTTTGAGCCTCTTTTGCCATTTGAGTTAGTCTGTTTTTTAAGGTGTTATTTTCCTCAGTCAGGCTGTTGACTCTCATTTCATAATTTTCTTGCATCGATCAACTGTTCTTTAAATGTTTGATAGAATTCATTGGTAAATCCGTCTGGTCCTGGAGATTTTTCCCTGGGGAGTTCACTGATGACTTGTTCGATTTCTTTTTCTGAGATGGGGTTATTTAAGTAATTTACTTCTTCTTCAGTTAATTTGGGCAAGCTATATTTTTGTAAATATTCATCCATTTCGCTAAGATTGTCAAATTTATGTGCATACAACTGGCAAAATAATTCCTAATTATTGTTTTAATTTCCTCTGCATTGGTGGTAAGTTCACCCTTTTCATTTTTGATACGCATAATTTGGTTTTCTTTTTTTTTTTATCACATTGACTAAAGGTCTATCAATTTTATTGTTTTTTTTTTTTCATAAAACCAGCTCTTAGTTTTATTTATTAATTCAATAGTTTTCTTGATTTCAGTTTTATTCATCTCTCCTTTTGGTTTTCAGTATTTCTAATTTAGTATTTAATTGGG
The DNA here is from genome assembly GCF_028583685.1 of Petaurus breviceps papuanus. NCBI lineage: Eukaryota > Metazoa > Chordata > Mammalia > Diprotodontia > Petauridae > Petaurus > Petaurus breviceps. The sequence goes on along the minus strand of NW_027187313.1, from coordinate 8,929,670 downwards.
GATTTTCAATTTGTTTTTTTTTCTAGCTTTTTCAATTGCGTGCCCAATTAATTTACCTCTCTTTTCTCTATTTTATTCATGTATGCACTCAGGGATATAAAACTTTCCCTACTAACTGCCTTTCCTGCATCCCACAGATTTTGGTATGTTGTCTCATTATTGTAATTTTCTTGAATGAACTAACTAATTGTTTCTATGATTTCTTTTTTGACCCACTCATTCTTTAGGATTAAATTGTTTAGTTTCCAATTAGTTTTTAATCTGTCTTTCCATGGCCCTTTATTACATATGATTTTTATTGCATCATGATCTGAGAATGATGCATTTATTATTTCTGCCTTTCTGCACTGAATTGTGAGGTTTTTATGTCCTAGTACATGGTCATGTACTGGTGAGAAGAAAGTATATTCCTTTTTATCCCCATTCAGTTTTCTCCAGATATCTGTCATACCTACCTTCTCTAAAATTCTATTCACCTACTTAACTTCTTTCTTGTTTATTTTGAGGTTGGATTTATCAAGCTCAGAGAGGGGAAGATTAAGGTCTCCCACTAGTATAGTTTTGCTCTCTATTTCTTCCTCTAATTCTCTTACCTTCTCCTGTAGGAATTTGGATGCTATACCACTTGGTGCATATATGTTAAGTAATGATATTGCTTCATTCTCAATAGTGCCTTTTAGCAGGATATAGTTTCCTTCCTTACCTCTTTTAATTAGGTCAGTTTTTGCTTTTGCTTTATCTGAGATAAGGATTGCTACCCCTGCTTTTTTTACTTTAACTGAGGCATGATATATTTTACTCCAGCCTTTTACCTTTACCCAGTGTGTATCCCTCTGTTTCAGATGTGTTTCTTGTAAACAGCATATTATAGGATTGTGATTTTTAATCCATTCTGCTATCCGCTTCCGTTTTATGGGAGAGTTCATTCCATTCACATTCAGTTATCATTATCTTTTTCTTTCCCTCCATCCTATTCCCTTCCCTGTTAATGCTTATATTTTTTCTCCCCTTCTCCCTTCCCCTCCTTAATAGTTTTCCTTTTGACCACCGCCTTCCTCAGTATTCCTTTATCCCTCCCTTTTCCTCCCCTTTCCCCTTAATTCTTCCCCCCTACTAACCACCCCTTTTGTAGCCATTTCCCCCTCCTACTTTCTGTAGGATATTTTTATACTTAATGAAGTATGTTATTTCTTCTTCGAACCAAGAGTGACAGAAAGAAATCTCATGCGAAGCTCCTTTCCCTCCCCTCTTTCCCTCTAATATGATATGTTTTGTGTCTCTTCTCCATAGAGTCCTATACTTAACTGGTTGTTATTCCCTCCTTGCACCAGACCCAATGAGGGAAAAGCTCATATGATAGTCATTCCCTCCCTTCTTTTCCTCTGCTGTATTGTTTTTATGCCTCTTTGTGTGGCATAATTTACCCTTTTCCACTTCATTCATTCCTCTTCTTCCATTGCACTCCCTTTGTAGCCCTTAATAAGATTTTTTTTAATCGTCATTTTATGTAATTTTTACTTATATGCTCTACTTGTCTATAAACAGTTTGCTCTTATTAAATAACAGGGTGTGTGTGTGTTTTCCTTGTTTACCTTTCTGTGTCACTCTTGCATCTCGTAATTGAAGGTTGAATTTTCCATTGAGCTCTGGCTTTTTCATCAGAAAGGTCTGGAAATCTGATATATCGTTGAATGACCATCTCTTTGCCTGGAAGAATACGCTCAGTCTTGCTGGGTAGGTGATCCTTGGTTGTAACCCGAGCTCTTTTGTCTTGCGGAAAATTGACTTCCATTGCCTCCGATCTTTCAGTGTAGAGGCTGCCAAATCCTGTGTGATCCTCACTGTGGTTCCTCGATATTTGAATTCTTTCTTTCTGGCTACTTGAAGTATTTTCTCTTTTACCTGGTAGTTTTGGAGTTTGGCCACAACATTTCGAGGACTTTTCAGTTTGGGATCTCTTTCAGCAGGTGTCCGGTGGATTCTCTTGATTTCTATTTTACCCTCAGGTTCTAGTATCTCAGGGCAGTTTTCCTTAATGAACTCTTGGAGGATGTTGTCCAGGCTCATTTTTTCATCATGATTTTCTGGTAGGCCTATGATTCTCAGGTTCTCTCTCCTGGATCTGTTTTCCAGGTCAGTTATTTTTCCATTGAGATATTTTAACCTCTTTTTCTAATTTTTCATTCTTGTTGTTTTGTTTGACTAATTCTTGGTTCCTCATAGAGTTGTTTGTTTCAGTTTGGTTGATTCTGGTTTTTAGCAAATCATTTTCCTTGGTTAGTTTTTGGAGCTCCTTTTCCATATCATACACTTTTCTTTTTAAGGAGCTGTTTTCTTCATTCTAATATTTTTCTAATTCTGCAATTTTGATTTTAAAAGAATTAATTCATTTTGTCTTCTGTCTCTCTCATTTGGTTTTCAGAGTTCCTTGTGAGCTCATCTAGGAGAGCTTTCTGTGCTTGGGACCTGTTCCCTGTTGATGTCCAGAGTTTTTGTAGTCTGCTTTCTACCCATTTTGAGGCAGGGCATTCCCTGGGTTCCTCTAGGGTTCCCAAGCTTTTACTGTTGAGGGTTTTGCCCTGGGGCAATAGTTACTATGTTTTCAGGGTCAGAGTGGGGTTGGAGCAGGTGAAGTTCATTCACTCTGTCATCCTGGTGTTTGGAGGTCCTGATAGGGGCTTTTTTTTTTTTTTTTTAAATTTCTGGGCTATGGAGTGGTAGTCCCAGGAGTATTTGCTGTCCTGGACAGGTGCCCTACATTTGGTTCTTACCTTGCTCTTTCCAGTCCCAGCCCTTTGGTGAAAGGCCTGGTAGTGGTCCTTGTGGTTTGTGGGACAACTTGCCCCCCTTGTCGGTCAAGCCTCCTCCTGGCCTACATCGGTTCTCAGCCTGGCACTGCGTGCAGTGCCATTGCTTCTTGGCTTGCCCCTCCATAATCTTTTTTTTTTTAAGCAATTGGGGTTAAGTAACTTGTCCAAGGTTACATGGCCAGTTTTTTTGTGTAGGTGTTAAGTATCTGAGGCCAGAACAGATCCTGGGTCCTCCTGACTCCAGGGCTGGCGCTCTTACTCACTGCTCCACCTAGCTGCCCCCTTCTATAATTTTTTATTTGTTTCAGACTATTCTTGACTTTTCTATTCTTGTCTTATCATAAATTCTGAGATAGCCATGGTTGCATCAGTGACAGTTTCTTCTTTATTGTTGAGAATCATATCCAGAGTAGCAGTTTCACCCTTGGCCTTGCTGTTTTGAAGAATGAATTTATATTTTCAGGTTTAAATACCTCATCAGAGTCTCTTCTTTTGTAACAAGTATAAATTATGGATGCCATGCTGTTTGTTTCTACATTGTTTTCTGCGTTCCTTTGTTTATTTAAGGCATATTAATTAGAATAAGCGGATAATAAGATAATGTTTTTGGTTTCAGATGTCTTCCTGATGCTGAGCTGTTTGTACATAGTTGGTTAATAAGTGATTACTAAAATGAAATTTCTGATGTAAATTATTTTTGCTGTAGATTATGCTCCCATTAGGGCACACAGTCATGGGAAATATATCTTCATGTTTTGAAAATTTGTTTCTTTTCAGCCCAATTTTCTCCAAACTAAATAAAACTATTTCCTTTACTTTTCTCCCTTCATAAAGATTTGTAAAACAAATTACTTTCTCTAAAATTTTTATTGATGTCTTTTTTTACATCATCACTTTATGCCAATACCTTTCGTCCTCCCCCATATAAGAAATAATACTTTTAAAGGCCAAAAAGAAAAGGAAAAGTGAAGAAATCAGCATAACTGATCAATACATAGAAAAGTCTGAAAATATGTTAATTCTCATACATATCATGGAAATGATACATCATAGGTAGGGTAAAAGGTGTCTCCTCATCATTTCTTTGGAGTCACATCTACTCTTTGTAATTTTGCAATAGTCTCTTTTTTCTGGTTCTTTTCATTTATTTTAGTCATTGCATTTTTGGTTGTAATTTATTTTTGTGAGAAAATTTCTGTGAAGGGAGAAAAAGTAAAAGGAAATAGTTTTATTTAGTTTGCAGAAAATAGGACTGAGGAATGTTGAATTTTCAGTATATGAGGATGTTTCACTCTCACTTCTTGTAGATTTTTCTATCCTTTGTATTCATTGTACTGTTCATTTCTAAGAGTATACTCATTCCATTATGTTAATGTACTAAAATTTTTTTAACTGTTACCAATTGCTGTGTACATGCATTTTTCCCAGTTCTTTAGTATTATCAGTAGTTTCCTTGGTAATAGTGAAATTTCTTCATAAAAAAGTGCAGACATTTTAGTCACTTTATTTGCATAATTCCAAATTGCTTTCCATAATTGTTATATCATTTCACAGCTCCATCAGCAGTGTAGTAGTGTGCCTGTATTTTCATAACCCTTCCACCACTGGCTATTTCCATCTTTTATTATTTTTTGCCAGTTTGCAGGATATGAGGTGAAACTGCATGATATTGTTTTGATTTGCATTTCTCTTATTAATATTTGGAGCATTCTTTTATATGGTTGTTAGTAGTTTGGAATTATTTTTAAATAATAAATTTATATAAGTAATTTAAATAAATTTAAACAATAAATAATAATAAATAAATGTTCATATACTTTGACTACTTATATTGGGAAATAGTATTTGTTCATTTACATGTATATGCACACACGTAATGTATCTATGTATGTATGTACATATATGAAGGCACATACATAGATTCCAAACCAGTATTGGAGAAAATTTATATAAAACATTTCCCCCCATTCATCCACTTCGCTTCTTATCCTCAGTGTATTAATTTTATTTTTACTGAAGCTTTTCAGTAATCAGTTGTTTTTTGTCTTTTGTAATTGCCTTTTGTCTCTTTTTTGATTAAGAATAGATCTAAGCCGTGAAAGATATATGATCTGCTTCTAAGGTTTTTTTTATGTCATAATCTTTGATATTAAAGTCACATATCCATTAAAAATATATTGTGGAATATGGTATTAGATATCAGTCTAAGGCTAATTTCTTCCAAGTTGATATCTAGTTTTCCTAGAATTATTTTTTAAATAGGGAGTTTTTATGTTTTCTAGTTTATTGAACACTGAGACACTGAGTTGTTGAGTTCTGTTGTTTCTAATTCTTTCATCTGTAGTTTATGACAGATCTTTTTTTTTTAAACTAGTCTATCAGATAATTTTCATGGTTGTTGCTTTATAATATAGTTTTGAGTTCTGGAAGTACTGTTTTTTCCTCATTCATACCTTTTTTATTATTTCCCTTGATAGTCTAGAGCTTTTATTTTTTCTATGTGAATTGTGTTATTATTTTAATGAATTCTGTAAAATATCCCTTTAATAATTTGGTATAGCATTAGAAGTGTAAATTAACTTCAATAGTAATTGTCATTTATATTATAATGACCAATAACGAACACTGTAGTATTCTTCTAGATAGTTAAATTGTTTTTTTATTACTTTAAATTTTATACTTAAATTTTTAAAACTTTGTAATTGAATCTATTCAAGTATTTTGTGTGCTCCGGTAGTTTGATTCCCAAATATCTTATGCAGTTTGCAGTTATTTTGAATGAAATTTCCCTTTCTGTTAAGTCCCATTGCATTTTGCTATTACATAGAAGTGCTATTTATTTTCGAGGGTTTTTATTTTGTAGCCTGCAACTTGACAAGATGGTTGAAAATCAAATGAAACAAGTGAAATCACAATAAAATTTAAAGAAAATGAATGATCAGTATCTACTATGTTATATGCTAACAGAAAAATTAGAGAAATATTTAAAAATATCAACTACTCAAACTAAGAGAATGCAAGAGAGAGTTCTTAAATCTCACTTAAAAAATAGAACTAGCTATGGTAGAACTATTAAGGAAAAAAGTAATTTCCGTTATGTTTTCACAAGAGAATTCTACAAGCTTTTAAAGAACAATTAGTACCATTACTATTCAAATTATTCTCAAAAATTCTCAAACACCTGCCAAATTTCTTTCTTGACATAAATGTAATCCTGATACCTAAACTAAGGAAAGATAAAATACAGAATAATAATCAGTAGTATTAAAGTATATTGATTAAATTATTTAAAATAACATCCATTCAGACTACTGTGTTTTATCCAAGTAATCAATCATTCTGACCAAGTTAGATTTATACTGGGAACACAAGGATGGTTCAATATTGGGAAAACAATCAACATAACAATATTTAAAACAAAAACAATCCAAATCCACATGATTACCTGAATAGATTCAGGAAAAGTCTTTGAAACAGTCATTTATGCTTTAAAAAAAAAAACAATAAGAATAGAGGGATTTTTTTAAAATATAAAAATCATCTAAAACTGAAAGCAAGTATCATATGCAATAGGCATATAGTAGAGACTTTCCCAGTAAACACAGGAGTAAGATAAGGATTCCCATTGTCCCTACTATTATTTGACATCATTCTGGAAATGCTACCAATATCAATTAAAAAAAAGAAATTTACTGTAGGTAAAGAAGACATAAAACTATTGCTCTTTGTCGATAACATGATTGCTTCTTGGAAAATACTAGGGAATTAGCAAATATATAAATTGAGGCAATTTTTTTATACATATTATTTTGGTTCATTTTTGGACCCAAGATAGAACATAATCTAGTACCTTTTAATAAAGCTCCAATATCAGAAAAGAAAAGCATTGGATCTTCTTCTGCTTTTTCTTTTCCCTTATTTTCCCCTATCTAGCACATTTGTTTGTTTTTAAGTGACAGTATTATATTCTTTGCTTAAATTTAGCTTCTGGTTGTCTCCAACTTCAATATCTTTCCAGCACATTTCTTCAGAAGAGCTCCATGTTCCATTTTTTAAAATGTAGATTGGTTTTTATTTTATAAGATAAATTTTTCTGCAATTCTTATTACTGAACTTTAAGTTTGGTTATTTTGAGTTATAATTTTTTGAGATCATCATAGTGATAGCCATTTTATTGTACTCAACAAATGAAATACATTAATCATTGAAATTATTATTAAAAATTTTAAATATTCCTAAGTATATTTTAAAGTTTTAGCCATCCATTATGGCTTCTGTTTGTTAGCCATCATTGAATTATGGGTTATCCATTCGTGTGTGTGTGTGTGTGTGTGTGTGTGTGTGAGAGAGAGAGAGAGTGTATGTATATATATGTAAGTGTGTTTGTGTTTGTTGTCTGTACCTTACTATACATGGATATATAGATCGTGTTAAGTTACCTAGACCTACATCAGGGATTCTTTACTAGGGGTCTGTGAACTTGTTCTTGAAATATTTTTATATCTGACTGTACTGGGGATAGATTTCAGAGTGTGCATGAATATGTTTTTAAAATAATTTGTTAAGTTATACACTCATATATTTAGGTTCCTTTGTAATTATGTGTCTATTATTTTAACCACTTAACATTATTCTCAGATGTTCATAAGTTTCACCGGACTTTTTAAAGGACCCATTTCATTACTCAGGGCTGAAGAATCTTTGTCTTAGAAAATTATATAAAGTGCTGAGAAATTGGGACTTGCTTAGGTTTTCTCAGCCAAAATGTGTTAGTGGTAGGGTTTGAGCCTAGCTCTTCATGGCTTTGTATCTGGCTCTGCTTGCATTCACCCATACTGCCACATCTTTATGGTTATGGATTAAGATTTCCTAATGCTTTAAAAAAAATTTCTGTATTCAGAAATACCTCTGATATTAAAAAAAAAAAAACAACAACCTCAAAACAAAAGCACAAGCAGTTCTTAACTACACTTCTCAAATGTATGTTTAGGAAATACACTTCCCTGATTATCATATTCCACATTTTTCTGTAACTTTATGATAAGTTCTTATAGATAAAGACTATGTTCTGTATTTATTTTGTATTTCATGTTGTCTGGCTAATTACTAAGCAGTAAGTAGTTAGTACACCAGAAATACTGTTGAATTTTTGTTATAACAGACAAGTATGGCAGAGATATTTTCAAAATACCTTCCAAGCATATCTTATATACTGAAATTATATACTTTTTAGATATCTGGACTTTGAATTAGCATTTTCAAAAGTAGATTAATAGAGCGTACTTAATCACACATGTTTAAAAATTGCTCTGTAACTATACAGATTTAAACTTGTTTTAAAGAGTATTTTCTAGAGTTGATGCATATATTCAAGGAAAAAGAAATAGCAACTTTTTTCTGTGAATTAATGGAATTCATGGAAAAAGAGTTAAGGGTTTCAAAGATAAAATCTTGTGAATTCACTCAAGTTGTTGTTTATCTCCCCAACTAGTAATTCCATTAAGGCTGGTTGCTTTAGGTAGTTAAATGACTTGTTAATAAATATGAATTTTATTGTTTTTTTATGCTGAAGGAGAAATTAAAAACAAAGCTATTTTAATATTAATTGATTTTTGGTAATTTTTTTATTCAGGTAATGTCTATGTTTTCTTTAAAGGTTTGTTATTGAACTCTGTGAGCCAATTCAAGTAAAGCAGTTTGACATTGCTAATTATGAATTATTTTCATCTACTCCTAAAGATTTTCTGGTGTCTATTAGTGACAGGTACGTACTTTTAAAACCTAAATTGCAACTTTTTACATTGCTTTCCATGACCAGTGCCTCATTTTATAGAAGTTACAATTGACTCATTTTTCATAGTAAGATGATACTTTTGAAGTTTATTTAAATTGAATTTTTGTTAACATAGTAGAAAATCAGTCTTTTGAATTCTTTAATAAGGAAAACTGTGTTGGCAATACAGTTATCACCTCCAGTTTACCACGTTTGGAAGTTTTGAATTTTAGCCTATTGTTTTTTCTTATAATGGTATACCCCTCCAAACTTAAATATGATTGTGATAGCTTTGTTTCTGCTCACAATTTCTTCTCTCCCCTCTTCCCACGTATTCTATATATAATACAGAAATCATCTACTCATTCATTTCTGCTAATGTCATTTCAATTTAATTCAGTAAACATTAAGCACCTTTTGTGTGCTGTATGTACATTGTTCTAAGTACTGGGGATAAGAAAAAGAAAAGAAAGTCTCTATACTCAGCTCAAGGAGCTTTCTCTCTAATGGAGGAAGACCACAAATAAAAGGAGCAAGACTGAGGGGAGGTAGACACCTTGTTCTTGCAGTTGAAACCAGGCAGAGCTACAGATGGAGAGTAATGTGTCCTATGTTTTCTGGACTGTCTTCCATCATTGCCTTAATGTCCACAACCCCTTAGAAATGACTCTAGATTTATCTTATCCTCACCCTTGTAGCTATTTGGTAAATTCACACTGTCCAAGAACTCTTTCCCCTTTAAAGGGGTGCTTCCTAGACTTTGTTATAGGGGCTTCAGCAGTGATTACCATACATATAAACAAAATCACTAAGGCAAAGATTTTTTATATTAAGCTAAATCCTTGTCAACTTGGATAGGAACAAAATTAGACAGAAACTTGATCTATAGCTTGTGATATAATATGATAAGTAATACCCCCCATTTGGATGCATGTGTATGTTTTCCAGATATCCTACAAGCAAATGGATTAAACTGGGCACTTTTCATGGTAGAGATGAGAGGACTGTCCAGAGTTTCCCTTTAGATGAACAGATGTATGCAAAATATGTCAAGGTAATAGTTGGAAAAGAACATTATATTTGGTAATGAAAACGTGACTATTCTCATTTAAAAAGTAAGATTCAGCATACATGACAAAGTATGCAGATATTAATAATTTAATTGAAAAATTATTGTTCTTTGACATTGAAGTTCCATGGGACAAACTGAAAGCCCGAATAAGTTCATTTTGTAATTTCTGGGCATGATAAAGTGGCACATTAGTTTTTATTTTTTTCAAGGCTGTCTTTTCATAGTTCTACTTCATATATCAATATCTGAAAATAATTATCCAAGGAAATTTATTATGTACCATTGCATAAAGCTATTATCTAAACTCCTAATCTTATTCTTACATATTTTGCTGTTAATGATAAAGTAGATTTGTTTTCCTAATGTATCATAACCTGAAACAAAGATTATTACATTTAAAAGCAGTAAGATTTTTTTAAAAAAAACTGTCTTTTTCTTCCACCTTAATTCTTTAGTTATTTGCTTTGGAGATCACCAGAACACTATCCTACACTAATAAATTAATGAAATTTTATTATATATGATAATTTCTTAAGAAGTAAAAATGTGGAAATTTCTGATGTAGCTTAAACATATAAGCATGAAGAAATTGTTGCAAAACTCTTGGTCGAGTCTTATATATACAAATGAAATATGTTCTATGTGGAAATCCTGTGGAAATTTTGATGTTTAACTTTAAAGGTTTTTTATTTTTTAATGTCCCTTTCCTACTCTCTTGTAGTTAAATAAGTAAAATTGTAGTTAAAGTTGGATTTGAGATAATCTTGCCTTTCCCCCACTTTTCTATCCATAGCTACAAACTGAAATCACTGTTATGGCTAGTATAGTGACTTTTTTTCAATGGCAATTGCACTGATCATTTCTGCTGTTCTTTTAATAATTATAGCTACCTGATGGTCTTCTGGGGGTTTTACTGTTTGCTTAGCATGTATTTAATTTGCATCTGCAAACGGGTAAACTTGTAGTATTCATAGTCTTAGCCTAAAAGTATTAAATTTTATTTTTCTTAACTGTTTTTGATAATATTTTGTAGTAACAATTGAATGAAGGCAAAGTATTGACATGCCAAAATTTAGTACCCAAGTTGATGAGTCCTTAAACAGATTATCCCCTTTTCATTATGGGAGGCTCGGGACTTTTTTTGGGGGCTGGGGGGGAGGATGTTTATCATTTTTACAGAACGGGCTGTCAAGGTTTTTCAGTAATTGGGTCTTAGTTGTCAGAACCAATTATCTAGTTCTCATTCTGTATTGATCAATTTCTTATACCGTATACTTGGTGCAATGGAAAGAGTGTTATATTTGGAATCAGAGGACCTGGCTCCAAGTCCTACCCCTAATACTGTGTCACCTTGGGCAAGTCACTTAATGTCTCTGTGCTTTAGTTTCCTCGTCTATAAAATGTGTTTGGAACCTGAGATCAAAAATCTATAATTTTGGGATTATACTTAATTTTCTTTAACCCAGCCCAAGGACAAAATTTGGGAATTCCATAAATTGTTCTTTTAAAACATTTTTTTGTATTGCAAATGCAGTTTTACTATATATCTTCCAGTATCACTGATATTTAAAATTATTAAATGATGTTTAAAGTGATACTTGCTATGCCTTATCAAAAAAATTGTGTTTTACCTCCTTTGACTTTGTTATTACTTTGCCTGAGACTGTTTCTTTAAAATAAGATGGCAAGTTGTAGATAATCTTTCATGTTAGGACAATAATCTTTAAACGCTACATCTATCTGTGTATACCTGTAGCTGATGTAGTAAAAGCTGTTAAGAGACTGGTTATTTCATTCTTGTGTGCTGTTAACTGATTAAAATACATTTTCACTTATAGGAAAAACAAATTTTTTGTGCATCTAATAAATACTAATGAGATTTACAGATATTATATAATTTCAACAAACAAATAATCTATTCAGTTGCAATGATTTTAACTAAAGTAATGAAATGTTTGAGAATTATAAAACTAAATTTCTTTATTTTAATATAGGCATTAAGGCATATGTTTATATTTAAAAATAGTAATGATAAAAATCAAGGTCATAGTTTTAGTTTCTTTTCAGAATGTGAGAGTACTACAACTTTATCCATTACATTACATTTCTTTCTGTACTTTCTCCATAAAATATAATTTAGATATATTTCAAGTTGCCTTTAGCATGTTATCTAGACTTTGTACTGATATCTTTTTCTTTTCCTTTCTCTTGCTTCAGATGTTCATCAAATACATAAAGGTTAGCAACCTTCTCTTTTGGAATGTTGAATGCATAGAACTCGGTATATTGCAGCTCACCATCTTAATGCATGGCAAAAACAAAAATTTCCAAGTTTCTCTCTGCCTTCCCCTCTCCCTTTCCCTCTTCCTCTCTCCCTTTCTCTCTGGGAATGTGTACCTTGTAAAAATATTGAAAGTGTAAAACTTGGAACTATATCTTGCATTGTAATAAGGTTAAATATTTCTGGGTTTCCATTTTTTAAATACTTTTATTCTTTAGGTGGAGTTGGTATCACATTTTGGATCAGAACACTTTTGTCCATTAAGCCTTATAAGGTAATGTAGTACCAATTGCATATTCAGGGAGAAAATAAATTCTAGGTTTATTTCAGAGAGTTTAAGGCCTTAAAAATATTTCAAAATTAAAAGAAAATTCCAATATATTTATTTTAAATGCATTATTTAAAGAGAGTTATTTCATGTTTGCATTTGTAGCTATAGGTAGGTAGGTAGATAGGTAGATAGATAGATAGATAGATAGATAGATAGATAGATAGATAGATAGATAGATAGAGATAAGATAGCAAGGCAACCTTGTTAATGTGGTATTTTAACAATTTCGTTAAGTTGAAATCTTCACATTCATGTTGGGTTAGGTTCATGTTTTGCTGATTAAATATAATATGGAAGAAATTTTAGTTGATTAGTTTATTCAGAATATTTTAATTGGATTTCAAAGTATCTTTTGCATTTTTGTTTTGTTTTGCTTTGCTTTTTTGGAGGGAGGAGGGCAGGGCAGTTGGCGTTAAGTGATGCCCAAGGTCACACAGCTAATAAGTATTAAGTGTCTGAGGCTGGATTTGAGCTTAGTTCCTCCTGACTTCAGGGCCAGTGCTCTATTCACTACACCACCTAGCCACCCCTTCTTTTGCATTTTTGTATGAATTTGAAATTTTAATCATAAAGAAACCTTGTAAAAGCTTTTAAAATTGTCCAGAATATGTTTTTAAGCTAGAATAATTTTATTGACATTGTTATGTGGTTAATATACATGTGCTTTTATTAATATCTCTTTTCCTCCTTATATTGAGAATCTCATTCCAAATTGTTGTTTCTAGGGTATTTGGCACCAGCATGGTTGAAGAATATGAAGAAATTGCTGATTCTCAGTACCAGTCTGAACGGCAAGAGCTATTTGATGAAGACTATGGTAAGTAACCTTCAGAGGTAAATAGTGCAATTAAGCATTTTGCTTTTCCTTTGATACAATATCTCCTTGTTACTAGAAAGAAATTATTGAGTGATCCTGGTTTTACAGTTTTGGAAAATAACCAAAATGTATGGTTTCAACTTATTTTTGACTATTTTTAACATCAGTGTTCTGATGTGTTTTGTTAAATGTTTTTTTCTCTTGCACATTAAATGGTATCTGTTTAATTCCTTGGCCTTCATTCTAATTTTCCTTCATGAGCTATATGTGGGTATGCCTGTGTGTATGCAAATGTATGCATGTATCTGAGGTTCAACCAGGTTAAGTGACATGCCCATAGTCCCATTAGGTTAGTTTTTGAACCAGGTCTTCTGACTGCAACCCCCAAGGCCATGTCTACAATGCTGAGTCAGGAAGTCTGAGTTTAGTTGCAAATGTGCCCTTTGTAATGTTTCAAATCTACCTTTGGAACTTTGACTTAGTCACTTGGACAGTGTTTTCTTCACTTATATATGATGTGTTCAAATAAAAGGAAATTGATCTGCAAGATCTCTTTTACATTTTGAGTTCTATAATTGTTACAAATGCTCCATTGCTTACAAAGATTTTGTAACCTGGAAGAGTTAATGCTTTTCACCATCCATATTGCAACCTCTGCTTGTAGGTATATCCCAAGGCTCTGTCCTGCTTCATTTTCTCTTTTCATACTTTATTACTTGCTGGCCTTACTATTTCTTAACAATTCAATTATCTCTATAGATACTCTAAAATCTACATATCTAACGCTTGTCTTTTGTCACTCATCTTCACCTGTCTCTTAGACTTTTCAGACTAGATGTCCTATGAGTGTCAAACCCAACTCACTCCCAACTTCTTTCCAAACTTCCCTATTTTTTTTTAAGGATAGTATCATCTTCCTTCTAGGAAGGAAGGAAATAAGTTATTTATTAATTACCATTAATTAATGTGCCAGCACTGACCCAAGCACTTTACAAATATTATCTCATTTGATCCTCAAAATAGGAGGTAGGTGCTGTTATGATCTCCATTTTACAGTTGAGGAAACTGACGCAAACAGATGTTAAGTGACTTGCTCAGGATCACACATCCAATAAGTATGAGACTTATTTGGATTATTTGGATTAGGTTTTCCTGACTCCAGGCCTAGCACTCTTATCTGCTGTATCACATAGTTGCTTGATTGTCATCTAGGCTTGTAATCTCAGCCATAATTATCCTCTACTCTATACTTAACTTTATCCCACACCTCTCAGATCTCGTTATTTCTACCTCTTTATCTCTCCTACCCATCCCCTTTTGTCTCATATTGTTACCACCCTAGTTCAGTTTGACATCCTCCCCCCCTCCCTCCTTATAGTGTGAGCTCCTTGAGGGCGGCAGGGACTGCCTTTTGCCTTTTTTCCCCCCTGCTGTCCTCAGTGCTTAGTACAGTGTCTGGAACGTAGTAGATGCTTAATAAATAATTATTGAGTAACTTTTCATCTTGATTATTGCAATAGTCTCCTAATGGTAGCCCAGTCTTAAGTCCATTTTCCATTTTACATAGCTATGAAAGTGGTTTTCCTAAAGTACATATGTCTGACCATATCACTCCCTTATTTAGCAAACTTTAATGATACCTTATTGCCTTTAGGATCAAATATAACCTCCTCTCTTTGACTTTTAAAGCTCTTTGCAAGTTAGCTCAAGATTGCCATTCTAGCTTTATTGTAATAGCACACTGTAGAGTATGACCTTCTGACACACAGCTAAACTTAGGTTCTTGCTGTTCCTTCCCTAAGACACTACCTCTCTCATCTCCATGACTTTCTGTTAACTGTCATTCATGCCTAGAATGCCCATTCTCCCAATCGGCCTCTTGAATCTTTTGCTTCCTTTAAAATTCAGCTCAGATATTTAGGACCTTTTACATAAAATCCTTCCTGATATTTCCCTTCCCCTTTCTCCTCTCTCCAATGATGGTGTCCCCTCCCCTGTAAATGTATTTTATTTTGTATATATGTATATATACATGACAGTTCCTGTCCTAAAAGAGCTAACATTCTATTTGATTTTTGTTTTTGTATTCTCAGCACCTAGCACTCTATTGGCACATAGAAAGAAGTTCTTGATAAATAATTGTTGATAGATTTTCTCAGTGTGTTGGTGTTCCCAGTTATTTTATTTTTGGTTTTTGTGTGTGACTACAGTTGTTAGTATGGTGTAATTTTTATGATGATAAACTATTTTATTTTAAACAGATTATCCTTTGGATTATAGTACTGGGGAGGACAAATCTTCAAAAAATCTTCTTGGTTCTGCTACAAGTAAGTATTTTTCCCTTGACAGTTTGTAGTGCTTCCCAAATTTTTTCATTCTTTGACCCACTTGGAAATTTCTAACATTTGCTGCAACATGCTTTGTTTTCCTTATATGCATAGATGAGAATTGATATGAGAAGAAAGGGAAGGAGGATATGTTAATTCACCTTTGAAGAGAATATTCTTGATTAGGATATTGAGGAGAGGGACACTATAATACACTGAACTAGTGAGGATGAACACAGAATGATTAGGCAAAGTGGAAATAAACACAGATGATGTGTCTCAGAATGTTGAGGTGTCAACATCTATGAAAGGAAAGAGCTGGCTTTAAGATGCAAGTGAAGTACCGTTATACTAATTGTGCATTGTATATACTCTGTTTTAGCTATAATTTTATATTGGTGAAAGTGGAAATGAAGTTTCTTGTTCAAGGAACAGTAAGGAGACACAGAGTGTGTGTTGGGAGGTTTAAGAGGGGGGAGGGCAGGAAAGGGTTCAGGATGTGAAAAGACTGAGTGGGGAGGGTGGATATTATGAAGAATGATCCTGGCAATGATAAAGAGCCACTGGACCCTGGAATTTATTGAGTGTGTTGTGTGGGTGTGTGGGGATGGGGGAGGTGATGTGGTCAGACTGGTACTTTATTTAGGAAGATCATTTTGACAGCTAATGGAGGATGGAGTGGAGAAGGTAAAAGCTACTGTAAGTCATCCAGTTCTTTTTGAGACCAGAGACAAGTACTTAAAAGTAATAAAATCTAGGATCCTTGGTGAGGGGTCAAAATCACCTTTTTGTCAGGTGAGGACCTTGATTCATTGGGATGATGATGATGACAATGTCAGTGACAAAATATAACACTTTTAAAGTTTGCAAAACTTTTTTCATTAAAAACTTTGCATGATAGTGTCTGTCATTATCCCCACTGTATGGAGAAAGGAAACTGAAGTTGAGAGAAATTAAGTGACTTGCCAAGGGATATATGATACACAAGCTAATAAGTGTCTGAAACAAGATTTGAACTTGGATCAGTGACACTCTATTCACTGTGCCACTGAGCTGCCTCCTACCTTAATCCATATACTTATATTTTGATCTTAAATTATGTTAGTAGGAGGACCAAATGGACAATATTGAGAGCATCATAAATCCCAAGTTTAAGCAGGGAAAATAAATGTGGGGTGTAGAGAAAGGAATCTGTTTTTTCCCAGAACCACAGATCTCCCATGATTTCTATACTTTGCTAAGGGCATTTCCATCAATTCTAGGTTGAGAGGCTAGAAGAACTAATGGCTATCTGTTGGTCTCATTTCAGTATTAAAGACCTTTCCATAACCTATATGTTAGGCGTTAATGTATAATAATTGATTATCTTTGACCTAAAAAACTCCAAATTATAGCTGGGGTAAAAAGACGATTTTAACTTTCTAAGAGTGCTGATATGGGCATAGTTCTCAGAATAATTTGCGAGGTTCTTTGTATACTTTCAATTATTTATATATAAAATTAGTAAATTAACTGTAAATAATGTCTTAGGAGCATGTTAACTAGACCTTGTGTCATTATAGACATTTAGCAATAATCTGAACATGAAGCTTTGAATTCATAACCCATGAAAAATACCTTAACTTTCTAAGTGTACTATGAGAAACTATCCCTAGGGTACGGTGAATAAGGTTGGCAGCTGGAGATTCTGTAAAATACTCAAAGATAATTTTCAAATAATTCACCTTTACCTTGCCTTTCCTTCTACTTTTTAATTTTCTTTGTCATTCCCACTCCCAAATCAAGAGTAGAAAACATTAATTCTGCTTTGAACACTACTCCCTCCTGCCATCCCTTCTACCCCCCTTCCAGTGTCAGATTTTGGTACATTTGCTACATTTTGCCTATATGTTTGTTCTCTTGGAAGGTGCCATTGGTGTTCTGATTTATCCTTTGCAAAAATGCCTTGTGGTGTGAACCCTGGGTTTGTGAAAGCTATGCTAATGGTGTGCTGTTAATTTCTACCATGTTGAAAAGGCTCCAAGTGTATTCCCAGAAATAGACTTGTCTGCTTCATAAGAACAAGTACAGAGAAGCTCAGCAGTAGTCTCAGGACATGGATGATGTATTATTTGAATATGATAAATCATAAATGGAGAGAAGTTCAGAATGGCCTTCATTTCTGTAATAGCCCCCATTCACTTTTGCAGTGGTGGAGGCAGAGTGACAAAACAAATGTTCTAAGAATCACATGATAAGTTAACTGTTGGCACTTTAAGTGAAATCCTAATCCAGTGATCAAATTATCAATATTCAAATCATATTAATATCAATAATCTCACTATAAATGAAACCGGAAGACAAAAGGTAATTAATTCTAAATGGACAGATGACTTGGAGAGCCTCATTGAAGAAATCAATAGAAGAGTTGGCAGAGATGGATTTTTATCATTTATACAAAAGTAATTAAAATATCATTTTATGAAACACTTGATTGTTTTGTATTACATAGTGAATATTTGCCAAAAGATCATTGTAAAGATAGCTGCACTTTAGGCACCAACGTAAATTGGAGATTTCTATGATGGAAAAATGGGAAATATCTATGATGAACTCAATAAGAAGTTCCAAGTTAAAATCAATGTATCCTTTCTAAAAGAATTAAGATAGTAAAGAAATTGCACAAATTGAAGATGAGGGAAAAAATTGTTGGAAAACAGTTCGGGAGTAAGAAACAAGAGAGGCCAAAGGCTAAGCAGCAGCTTGAATATAATGAATAGTCTATTCAAGGAGAGAGTCTACTTGTCACCACGTGATAACAATGGAATAAAATAGCAAAGCAAAAAGGGACAGAGAGAAAATGATTATACCTGAGTCATTCTTGAATCAGTTGTTTACAGCTGATATTAGCTATGCCCGCAACTTTGGAGATTAAAATCTGCATCAGATGAGAAGAATTTATAGCATGCAGTTGTGATGTTGACAATTAGATATTCTCTATTGAAGAAGTGAAAATGAATATTAATGCATACTGATCTCATTTCCTAAGGAAATCTGACCTAGCATAAATATCACCCTTTTCCTCTGCATCTGGTTTAGAGGAGGATATGCAGGAGTTTATGGACATGTATTACCTCAGATAAGAAGGGCAGTGTTGGAAGTAGTGGGGATCAATCACACATCAAAATTAAAATGTTGGTATTGAGTACACTTTGGTTAGATAGTGTGGATCTATTATATATTTTCACCTAGCAATGAATAAACTGTCGAATATCAAGTATTATTTGAACTAAGTCTATTGGCTAATGCTTGAATTCCATGGAGTTTTTTGTTGGTATAGGATTTGAAAAGTTTGAAACAGTGATACTTCACAACATTTCATAACTGACTGGTTGCATTCTGTTTAGATGCCATTCTAAATATGGTGAATATTGCTGCAAATATTTTGGGAGCAAAAACTGAAGACCTTGCTGAGGCAGAAGGTACCTACCTACTCATTTTGTTAATCTTTTTTTTCAAATGTGGCTTCTCAAATACTACCCATCCTATTGTTCTACCTAACTAGGAAGACCAATTAATAAACTAGTTAGATTTTGAAAAGAAAAATATAGATAAGATACTTAAGAATTTCCTTTTAGAGCTACTGTAAACTCTACATTTGTAGCAGGATGCTGTTAGCAGAATTGTAATTCATTCCCTTATTAATGGTTCTTCCCTGCTTACATATGCATATGTAGACACACAGACACATACACACAACACATATGTTCATTAACTATCACGTTTAGTCCATTTATTAGAATTGTTCAGTTACTTTAAATAGTCAAGAGAGTGTTAGTGATAATTTTGATTCCTCAACTGTTACTTTAACTATTTTTCTATCTAATGGCCTACCAAGACAGTTTAGAAATTAGGCACCTATTATTATAGTCCGTTGAGGAATCATCAGTTACAGACAAACAACTACCCCTTTATCTCAATTTTCTTGCCATTTAGGGCCATAGGACCTTCCACAACCAGGCACCATCTTATCTTTTTCAGTATTACTTCAAAATGGATTAATTTTTAAACCCCAAATACATGTTGCATTATCATACCTTCCTTCCTTTTCCCAGTGGCTTGAGGTTGTCTTCCTTCCTCTCTTCACCTCTTGAATTCATATTCATCCTTAAACCCA
Organism: Petaurus breviceps papuanus; assembly: GCF_028583685.1. NCBI lineage: Eukaryota > Metazoa > Chordata > Mammalia > Diprotodontia > Petauridae > Petaurus > Petaurus breviceps. The sequence goes on along the minus strand of NW_027187313.1, from coordinate 8,910,103 downwards.
ATTCAGAAGCTACCATAATATCTTTGAAGCTTTCCTTGAATCTTGTGGTTAGTAACAGTGTTCCCCTAAAGGTCTCACGTGGTATTTTGTTTTGTAACTCTGTTATACTTAATAGTTTGTCTTATACCTATCTGTGTTGCTGTCCTATCAGCTTACTAAGCTGTACACTCCATGAGGGCTAAGTCATTGCTTAGCTTTGTATCCTTCTAACTTCTTGGTCCTTTCTTAGAGCACAAACTAGCTATTTAATAGATGTTTGATAATTAAAACTCCCACATAATTATTACCTTGATGGACCATGATAAGTAGCTTATGGGTATGTCCTTGACTGATACAGGTTGCAGCTCTCCCATAGCTTCTCCTATGATTTTTAATCTGTATTTTTCCATAAATCCTTCATATGTGGTCTCTACAGTAGTCTAGAGGTCTTTTATCTTCTTTCTGTATCTCAGAGATAGCAGTGTTCTACCCAGATTGTCTTTCTGCTCCCTTTCATTCTACCAAGATATACATGTTGTTAATCATCATAGTCTTTTGTCATTTTCCCTACATAAGTCTTTGGTGACCTGCAGCAGCCTATATGTATCCACCATATTATGTCTTTTGGTTCCCCTTTACCTTATTTGTAATTTTAAACTCTCCTGACAATAAGGTGCCTCATGTTAATTATTGCTAATGGCATAATTAAAGCCACGAGTTCATTTCCTTCTCTCCTTCCTTAAGTTCTCCAGCAGAATAGAAGACATAGAAGGAAAATTAGAACGCTATTTGTGTTGCTATATTGGTCTTAATATTTACTCTTGCCTTTTGCCTTAAAATGAGATGTGGGGGAAAATGTGCATATACTGAAAAATAGTACCAGTTATATGCCTTACCTCAGTTTCTATGATTGCCAGATTTAATGGGGAAAATGTGATACATGTTCAGGCCTATATGGTATTTGTTTTGGTTTAAGTTCCAGTGAACTCATTGGGGGGGGGGGGGGGGGAGGGATGCTAAATATCTTTATATTTGACCATGAATTTTTGCTTTTGTAAGGAAGCTGATAGCAAAATTATTTAAAGGACAATGTTCTCTAGTATTCATACCTATTCATTTTCTTTATCATTGCCTAAGAAAATAGAGTTCTCTGTTAGGATACATGTGGTACAGCTTAAGAAAATATTCTACTTAATCATTTTCTCAATGTGGATATGTGTAATTTCTTTTAAAATAGGAAATAAGAGTGTATCTGAGAATGCCCCAACCACAGCAGCCCCTCAGATGCCAGATTCGGAGCCAAGTCCCATTCCATCACCTGAGTAAGTTACAGTAGTACTCTAGAATGTTAAGCCCAGAAGCAGCAGGGTATTAATTTGAGTTCCAATGAAATGGAAAGTAAGGTGTTACAGTAAAAATTTATTTACATATATTTTGTGCCCTAAAACATTAAATATCAGACTTGATTATCCCAAGCAAAACATAAAAGGGCACGTGAATCTGTTACAGCAGGGTAAAAACAAACCAAAAAAAACCCTTTTCACTATATTATAATGCCAGGTATATATGATTTTGACCTTTTTAGTATTCTTAGCACTTATTTTTTTTCCATTACTGCAAATTTTTTTCTTTTGAGACTAGTTATGATTGTAGGTCAAAGAATTTGTTAAAGGGTTCAATTTTAATGAGTCTAAATTTATAAATATTAAGTGCATACCATGTGCAGTGGGCCTATGTGGCATATAAGAAAAGGAGAGCTTCTGGTAGCTTATGATATTCCCAATGTGCTACAATTAACAAACAGTATGTACTTAATTTTGATACATTTTATGCTACAGACAAAGGAAATCAGAGTTGGAATATAGTATTCTTTAATGATACTTTATGAGTTTTCTTTTCGAGTCATTATTGATCTTAAAACAGTGGGGAGGAATAATGTTGGTCACAGTGTTTTGTCTCATTTTTAAAACAATAGAGAACCATTCTAAAAATATTAAGATACCTCAAAATTTTACCCCCAAAGTGATTTTATTTTCCCTTGATATTCCCCTCTCAGATTATCTCTTGCAAAAATTTCTCTTCTAATGAAATTAAGTCTTTTGTTTATGTTTGATTTTTAAAATTTATTTTAGTTTTTGTCTGTAGGGATATCTGTATGAGAATATACATGAAAGTATTTTGATGACTTGGGGGGGAATAGAGGTAGTCATTATAGGCAGACCTCTTTTAATTAGAGATTATGATTTAGTATGATATCATGCTATTCTTAGTCACTTGAAAAATTAGTTATCTGGATTCTAGTAATATAACTGTTCTGCAGTGTTATTCCATTTTGTCCCTTTAATCAAGCAGTATCCCCAAACAAAAATGATGTATTAATGATTTAAAAAAAAAGTTAACTCTGCAGTATTTGAACATTTGAAATATTGAACATGTTTTTAAGGGGGAAAAGTTAACTTAAAATATTTTTTAGTGCTTACTGCATGACATAGATTTTTTTTTAAACTCTCAAACCATGTTTTGCCTTTAGATTTGTAATGGAGGTATTTATTCCTAGGTTTGTAACTGCCGAAGGTCATTTGCCAGATAAAGAGCCACCCACCGTGGACTTTCCTAAAGAGGGCCCAATTGTACAGCTGGTCCAAGAAGAAGAGGAGGAGCCAAGCCCATCGACTATCACTCTTCTGGGAAATGATGAGCAAGAAGAAGAGTCCCCAGCATGGTCTGAATTGGAGACACAGGTGTATTGCAGTGAACAAGAGACTGCCTGTTGTGTTTCTAGCTGTTCAGAATATCTGCTGAAGTGGTGTTCCATTAGAATTGCTCTTTCTCGTCAACGCAGCAGAACTGTGGGAAGCAGAGAGGCATATTATCCTGTTACAGTTCATCTGCCATTACCACCAGCCACTGAATTATTAGAGGCTTCTGTGTCACAACCTCTGATTGAGGAATTAGACAGTAAGATGATGGAGAGGGAAGCTGAAACTGCTGTGGCACATAACATAAGTAGTGTTTCCCATGATGATCTGATCAGTCAAACCAAGGACGCTATTGAACTGGAGCCTAGCCATCCTCCAGTTGTGTCTCAATCAGTTCTTTTGGATATAACTCCAGAAATCAAGTCATCCTCCAAAGCTGAGGTTCCTGACCCTATTAAGCATGAAGTGGGACAGACAGTATCACAGCTCTTTCCTCAAGAAAGCATTGTTGAAGTTTATACAGAAACAGAAAAAAAGTCTGAGGGCAGCGTTCCTATAGAAAAGCATTCTGTGATCCATGAAACCAGTACAGTGGGTGAAGTTAGGGACAGTAGCGTTAGGGATGATGTAAACTCAATCCAAATCATCCTAAAGCCTTCAGAATCAATCATGCTGCCTGAACACACGGCCTCTGTGGCAGACAGTGAAGATGAGGAAGCCAAGGTAACCACTACTGACATACACAAGCACATTCCACCTCCTGTTGTGGAGTCTTCTCCTGTCTCTGACATAAGAGATGAGGAACAAGCAGCAGAAGATGTGCTTCTTGCTATCCCTGTGCATAGTGGTTTACAGAGGACAGCTCCTGATTTTTATGCTGAATTACAAAATTCAACAGATCTAGGGTATGCTAATGGAAACCTTGTGCATGGATCAAACCAAAAGGAGTCTGTATTCATGAGGCTTAACAACCGCATTAAAGCCCTAGAAGTCAACATGTCCCTCAGTGGCCGATATCTAGAGGAACTTAGTCAAAGGTAAGATTGTCATAGAAGGATTAATTGAAGCAGTTGTACCTGAAGGGCAAGTTAACTAGTGGTTTCCCTGGGGACTGGAATATCTTTAGGGCATTCGAGAAAGAAAAAAAAATTGCAGGTCAGGATTGAATTAATTCTTGATACAATGGTACCAGTCAACATTTACCTACAGAGTTTACTTACATATACACAGACACAATGATGGATGAAAATGAAATCATTAGCTTTTTTCTTCGTAAGTTTTAATTGCGGAACTTTAACTATAGCTGGTTACCATTATGAAACTTAAACTTACTCAAGGATATCAAGTTTGGATTGTTTCACTTCCTCTCGTGTCTTAGCCACCACTTTGCTGCATGAATCTTAGAAGGGCAGCAAGGAAAAGTAAAATAACGGTAATGCTCAAACTGATCAGTTTTCTTATTTTTCTCTGGCTATAGTTTGTTTGGTGGGGAAGGCTGAAGTGAGATTTTCAGTTATTTGTGAATAATTGAGTCTCTGATATAGAATAATCCTGCTGTTCTGTATGTTACTGAGCCTTTTTCTGTACTTCCATTATACATGTTGCAAGTGCTTTGTGATTTTATTATCCTAAGTTTATCTTAGCAACAGAGATCAACACAGAATCTTTTTAGAATAATGGTTTATTTCATTAATCATAAAGAATTAAACTGTTTATTGACCATTTGAGGGAAATTTAGTGCAAAGACAAATGAGTTAATTCCCCATTTTGGCAAATACAAGATAACCAGATTGCATGGGGAATACTTTTAAAAATTTATATCTTTTTTATATCACCTGGATTTCTCTTCGCAACCTGAGAAGAAAAAAGAAGGAAAAAAAAGTTCATGAAAACCAACTGTCTTATCAGAAATGGTAGATATTAATGTGAAGGAGATGGCCTCCTGATATTTCTTCCTTGGGGACAGACTTGGTCATCAGTCATTATGATTTTGCATTATTCAGTTTCATTCGTTGTTGTTCGCCTTCTGTTTACTTTGATGTCATTGTATATATTTCTGATTTTGCTTTCTTAACTTTTATCAGTCCATACAGTTTTCCCCATCTTCTCTATAGTGATCATTTCATCACAGTAATATTCCATTACATTCATGTGACATATAGTGTGTTTAGCCATTCCCTAGTCAGTGGACATCAGCATTATTTTCAGAATTTTAGCTTTTAATTAACTTTAGCTCTTGCATTACCATAGTTCGGTAAAGAAGGCACACAGAAGATAGTTTGAAAGGGCCCCGTCTCATTAGAAGATGATATGCAAGCATACAGGCAGTGATGAAAAGTAAAGTAAGGGGAAAATGGAAGGTGCAACTCTTAGGCAAATACTTTCAGTAATATATCATACAGTGAGAAAAGATAGCTTTCCCTAATACTCCCTTCATCCATATTTAGTGGGATGCTTTGACATTAAAGAGAAAGAATAGTAGATTTGCAGTCAGGCAGCCCCATGTCCAGTCCCACTTCCATGGAGTCATATAAGTGTAGAAAAGTCCTTGAACTTCCCTTTTTCCTCATCTCTGGAGTAAAGAGCTGAATTGGAGAGCCTGAGGCCTCTTCCAGTGCTGCCTCTTCTCCTATGTTCCTGGCTAGTCAAAGTTGCTAAGCTTTCCAGACCTCAGATCAAGCTCCTGTGAAAAACCAAGATTACTTTCCTCTGAGATAAACCGAGGGAGAGCCAGCCACCTCTTTCCTCCTGCCCCTTCAGGTCTAAGGAGGCGCCCATGGGCACAAGCTTAAGGGGCACACACTTGCCCATGTGCACACACACACACATAGGCCCTCTAATTTTCTTTTAAACTATAAAAAGAGTGTCGTTCTTGCTTTTCCATGGTAAGGATGTATGTTTACTCATTTTCTCTCCCTCACCTTGTCCCAGCAAGCACTTTATGTAGGCAAAAAATTAAGTGTACAACACACCGTTAGAGGCAACTCTGCATATTGATGGAAGATTTACAAGAATTTAATGTGGGAGTGAATCTCCTGTGGGGACTCTCTGAAGACTGCTCCATGCTATATTTTTGAGCACAGGCTGACCTCACATTGTTTCCTTGGGCCTGCTCTCTTGTGGCCTTTGATAACATTTGTGTTTAGAGTTTTGAGCTTGCACAGTGCCTGGCTCCATCTCTTGAGGCTTAGCCCTTGACAGTTTCTTCTTACTGTTAATCAAAAGGTTGAACAGTCAGCTTTGTGGTAAGCTGTGTCGGGGCTTTTTCTCAAGGAATGAAAATAGAGAGGTCTTAGAAAGTCTTGATAATATTTTTCCTTTTTTTCATTACATCCCACTTCTTCTGGGTTCAGCTACATTAGTCAGATGAGCCCTTTCAGGATATTATTATAGCTTCAGTGTGTCCTTTAGGAGTAGTACCCCAGGAAATACATGCAGTAAGGGAAGCAGAGCAAACAACTGTACAGGAGACACGGCTAACTGCTACAATGGAGAGAGGGTCAGGAAGACCTGAGTTAAAATTCTGTCTCACATACTTACTAGCTATATTAAATTTAAGCAAATTAAATGACTGCTCTTACCTCACTTTCCTCATGTAAAATGGGGATAGCACCCTGCCTCAGAGGATTGTTGTGAGGATAAAGTGAGATTATTTACGTGTATATGTATATATGTATATGTATGTATGTGTATAAAATTTTGCAACCCTTAAAGTACTATATAAATATTAGTTGTTAATTATAATGACTTGTCATTATGATCATTATATGATTTTCCCAATCATGGAGATAAGCAAATTTAGCTTCCACGTTTTTTTGGAAAGGCAGAGAACTATGGCTTCAGAATGTTGCATACTCTTTAGATGTAATTATAGGTTGATATAAGTTGATTTTACTTAACAATTTTTCTTTTTTCTTTATAAAGATGGGGGCTTAGTATGAAAATAAATTATGGTTGATGTAAAAGCAAATGGCACTAATAAAACATATAACCTATTTGCATGGCATCTTTAGCATGCTAACAGTGGGATTCAAGGCAAAGCTGAATAACTTTTAAATAGCAACTCTGAACATACTATATTCCCTAGCCGCCTCCCTCCTCACCCTGAGGTGGGGATTTTTTTTGTTCTTGTATTTTTAATTTGTGTGACTAGAGCACCTAACAGAATTCTTGATACATAATAAGTAGGTAAATGCTTGTTGACAGACACATGAAAATTAAAATTTAGTTTTGTATATGGCTAGCATTCCTCCTTCCTGTATTTGAAAAGATAATTTCTGAGTAAAATGATCACAAGAAACTTCATGGTGTTGGCAATATCAGAAATGGGCCTTAGAAGAAGGTTAGGATTTTAGTAGGCCAAGATAAGAAACCTCTTGCTTCCTATTATATGAGTAATCCTATCATGTTCCCAAATCATCTTTCCTTATCTCTCATTACCTGTCCAGCATATTCCATCTCCCCAAATAAACCTCAAATCAAATAAAACCTTAGTCCATTAAGAAGTATGATGTTATCACTATCACTAAATAGCAGTACACAGTAGATCCCCAGGATCCCTTTTCTTTATGTTTATTAATAGCTCTAGTGAAAACAAAGAGTTATCATTGATAGAAAAGATTAAAGAAGGATTTGAAATTAGGAGTACAGTTCTCCAAAGTAGAGGTTATATATAATAATAAGGGGAAAATGAAAATTAATTTAAAAGTGTATTCATTTCACAGGTATCGAAAACAAATGGAAGAAATGCAAAAGGCCTTTAATAAAACTATAATAAAACTTCAGAACACTTCTCGAATAGCAGAGGAACAGGTAAGTAGTCTTTCTACCTACTGTAGTTTTTTCATTAAACTCCTGAATTTTGGTAAATGTCTTCCTGCTAAAATGGGAGAAATAAACATTAGGACATTTTATTTTCTGCTAGTTGGTGAACTCTAAAGTCTTCTATTTAATGCTTTTTTTTTCTTCTTGGCAGACTGTGTGGCCATCAGCATTAGGAATTCCCTTCAATGTAGTTTTTTCATAAGCTTGATAAAGAACATTTGAAATATCATTATGCCTAAAAATAGTTGGTTTGGGTCTTTTAAAATCATCCTTTCAATTTGATATCTCAGAATACTGCTAGATGAGAGAATAAACTTACTTGGGAAAGTTTACAGAATAATGATGCAAATGAGTTTTGTCAACATATGTTTGGTGGTTAGCAAAGCAGTTGAAATTTTGAAGGGCAATGGTGCCTATTATACAATTATATTAATTTCCTATAGTGGAAGCATGTCACTATGGAAGTTAGGATTTCTTTTTTTAACCTCTTCTAACTGGTTCACTTTCTGTAGTGTTAACACAATATTCACAGTGCTGATGGCAACTATGAATATGCTGGCATAGTTCTCAATCTCAAAATAATAACAGACTCTTCATATAGAAGACAGAAGCAAAACATTTATTCAGACACCAGAGAGCCAAATCCCAACACCAGGAAACTGATTCCATAACAACAAAGAAGTTAATACACCATAGCACAGCAGGGAGCCACACCATCCTTTAGACTTCCCACAAGTAAACACTCACAAGCTTAGCTATTACAGCAGGGGGCAAACAAACACTGACAAGCCTACCTGTCTCCTTGGGCGCTTCTTCTCTTCCCACCAGCTCTAACTGCTCTGACTTGCAGCTTCCTGTGGGCTCTGCTCTACCCTTCAGGAAACTTCTCCCACCATAGGCTCCATGTGATTACATGTTTATTATTTATATTAGGGGGCAGGGAAGATCTTCAAATTCCCATTACATTCGACCCCAAGATCTTTCATGTCACTTACACAGCAAAAATATATTAACAATAAATTTCATTACAGAGGTTAATGGGAGTTTGAAGGTAAGATGGGGTAACTGCTGTCAACAGAACTTTACAACAATATAATGGATAACAGAAAATAAGGACATAAAACAATATCTTAGGGTGCGGGCTTGAGCGCACTCCATCATTCACCCCCTCAAACAAATGGGGCTCAAAATCTTGGGGTAAGGGGCAAAGGTCTCTTCTCTATAGCAGCTTCTTGCTGAAATTGGACTCATTGGTGCTGTGCTTTCCCTGCCCATCTGTCTAGCCCATCTGATAGATTGCTGCCAATTAAATCTTATCAATAAATAAATCCATGCTTTTTAAATACTCAAGTCCTTTGTACAGATTACACTAGAGCCAATCCTCAACTTTTCCCTGCTTTCCTGCTTTTTCTACCTCTTTATTCTCTTCCTGGATTGGTCTTTTTTAAAATCCTCTTTTTAACCTGATGGAATCCTAACAACATTTCAAGTTCCAGGTTAGATTTTTTTTCTGCTATAAAGCCTTCCTAATGCCTTCTGTCAACCAAAAAGAGATCTTTACTTCCTGAATACCTACTGTGCTTTTATACCTCTCTTGGCACTTGCCATATTCTTACTTTATATTATGGTTAGTTTTGTACGTATCTTTATCTGTTGCTTGAGAGCAAGTTGAACTGCAGAATATTTTTGTGAGTGGGAATAAATGAGAAAAAACTGAACAGGAATTCATATTCCCCTTTGACACACCCTTGCCTTGCACATTGTAGACCCTTTAGATGAATGAAAAAATATTAATTTTCTGTATAAACCTAGTTAGAACAAGTAGCTAGTACCTTATTAGAAAGAACCTGCTTCAAAGGCTACCTTGCTAGTCCTGAAGAAAGTCTGTTTCAGGGACTGTGATTTCTAATCTTTAGTTTTTATATCTAAGATAAGAATTATCTGCAGCGAAGAATAACTGATTGAGCAGAATCAGTTGCAAAGTAATTGCTTGGCCATCTTATTGTCCCTTTGCTTTTTCTTATTTAATTATTTCTACACTCTAAAATTTTTTTCTGGCCTGACCTAAAGAAAATAGTTAAACTTAGTGAAAGGCAATAATTTATCCCTTCTTTTATGGAGAAACACTGTGAAGACTTTATGTATTCATAAAGTCCTCCCCCCCCCCGAATATTGGATCCCACTAGTGCTGTTTAAATGAATTTGCTGCATTTTTTTCACTCTTAATTTTAATTAAAAATTGTGTGAACTGGCAAAAATTATTTCAGCTAATCCAGATAAGAAAGCGTAGAATTATATATAAATCTGTTTTCCCCCACTAGATTATAAGTATCTGAACAGGGTCCAGAGTTCTAAGCTTAAGCATTTTAAAGTTCAATTTAACATGTTTTATTAAATGCCTAGTATGGTCTAGGCAGAGGGAGCAGGGAGCACAGACAAAAATTAAACATTCCATTTTATGTTATAAGTTATTCATTGAGCATTTGGGTCATACATTAAGAGCTAAGGAATTTAATTAAATTCAGTCACTCAAGCCTTTAAGACCCTTCTGTGTTTCAGGCACTAGAAATTCAAATACAAATGAGAGATGGTCAAAGGAACAGGTTCATGGTAGAGACAACAGGTAGTAACATCCCGGCCACAGAATAGTGGGGTTGCCACTGGCAAAATGAGCCACTTGACTCTCTGAAAATGAAGCAAAAAAGAGAATGGGGAGGGGAAATCTAGGTTATTGGAAATGTGAAATTGGAGAGGAGAGGGAGCTCATGACACATGGCCTTACTTTTATTTTTTCAGCTAAATATGAGGCAAGGTTGTCTGAGATGGATGGGAAAGGAGGAGGATATGTACATGACTTAAGAGGTTTGGAACAGATACTGTAGAGAATCAGAGAAGAGGAGAAGAGTTGACATGAGAGATCATAGGATCAAAGATGTAGAGTTGGAAGGGACCTTACAAGGCCATTAAATCCACCCCCTCACTTTATAGGTGAGGAAACAGGCACAGAGACGATGTGACATTGTCACACTGCTAGTAATTGCAAATCAAGACTTGAACCCAGGTCTTGCTGAGTCCTATCTATTACACCCTGCTGCCTAACTAAGTTTGGATGAAATTAGACTGCTGATTCAGGAGTGACTCTTACCCTAGTAATAGACATTTCCTCCCTGTTAAAATATCTGTTTATTTTAGGATATTAATTAGTCTCTGTCATGTACATGGCTTTTTAAACCTATTTTCAGAGTATTCATGATGTATACATCATGTATGTATACATACATAGGTGTGAGGCTTTTCCATAGTCTACCAGTCTCACATCTTTGCTTCCTTACTTTTGAGTCATTGTTTCCCAATATTTTTCACAGTCCTCACCTTTGCTTTGATATTATCACCCGAAAAAAGCATCCTGAAATTCTCAGAGTCATTATGTATTTGTGTTTCGTGGGTTTCCACAGCCAAAGCCTTCATCAAAAAGTGGCCACCCTTTTGGGATTCTGAATGTGAGATCCTGCATTTCTATCTCTCTGAACCAATAGAGTTTCCCAGCTGGCTGACTGGCTGAGCCTACAGCAGACTGCTGTTGCTCAGCCCCAAACCTAGGTCAGACAAATTCAGAGCTCAGACTGGGGCATTTTTAAGACTTTACCATGCATCAGATCACTTTGGAAGTGCAAAAAGCTTGCAGGCCCCTTAGTTATTCAGTCATTAAACATTTGTTAAGCACTTACTCTGTGCCAGGCACTATGCTAGGTGCTGAGCTCTCTGTGAAGTCCTGGAACAACGCAACACTCAGTTCCTAAGAAAGCAGCAACAGGACCAGCCCAAGTCTTCCCTACAGAAGTCAACAACAGCCTAGCCAGTCTAAAGTCAAGCAGTAAGTTGGAAGAATGAGCAAACAAAAAAAAAAGACTTCCATCATAAAAAGATGTTATGATAACAGGGACACTCAAGATACAAAACTAGAAAAAGAGTCCAAAACATCTGTGAACAAAGCTGCAAAGAAAAACACAGCTGGGCACAATTTGGTGAGAATTCCTGAAAGATGAAGCAAAAGTTTTTAAAAAGAGAGTTTAAAAATGCTTTTGTTATTGAAATGAGAATATTAGAGGGAAAAACTAGAAAAGAAATAAGGACTGTGGAAGAAAGATTGGAAAGGGAATTAACAGTTTGGCACAAGAGGTGCAGTTCCTTGACCAAGCAAATAAAGTTCCTGAAAAATTGAATAGACCACATAGAAATCAAAGACTTCATGAGATGACAACAGATATTAAAGTCAAGAGACTGGGGGAAATAAAAGAAGAAAATGTAATTTATCTCATAGCAGGAACTGACTTGGAAAACAAAAGAAATATTTTAAAAATCCTCAAACTACTTTAAATATCATGACTAAAACGAGACTAGAGATGCATCATATTTCAAGAAATCTTAAAACTACTCTGAGCTCTTAGACACAAGAGGACAAAGGAAATAGAAGGAATCTACCAGTCACTTCCTGAAAGAAACCCCCAAATGAAAACTCCCGGGAATATCATGGCCAAAATCCAGAGCTTCCAGGTCAAAGAAAAAATACTAAAAACAACCAGAAGGAGAGGAATGTAGTCAGGATTGCACATGTTGTAGCAGCCTCCACTATGAAGAAATATAGAGCTTGGAATATATTTCAGAGGGCAAAAGATAAAGGTTTACAATCCAGAATTACTTAGCAAAACTAAGTATAATCCTACAGGGGAAAAATGAAATAATGAGATAGATAATTTCTAAGCATTCCTGGTGAAAAGACCAGAGCTATTTAGAAGCTTGGCAGTTCAAACGCAGGGGTTTAAGAGAGACAGAAAGGTAAACATAAATGAAAAATGATAAAGGACTAAACAGGGATACAGACTGCTTATTCTCGTTTGGGGAGATGTTGCATGTGTCCCCTGTGAATCTTATTATCATCAGGTGTCTTAGAGGGAGTCTAATTAAACAGAAGGCCTAGGATTGGTTCTTTTATGTCTTGATCTTAAAAGAAATATGGAAGGAGAGGAAGAAAAAATTGGTGGAGGAGGGAAAAGGTTTGGGGCAAATATTCTTGCATAATCAAGGTGCAAAAAGAGACATCTATGCAAACCAGGGAATGGGAACTACTGACACTTGACTCTTTCATCTGAACTGGTTAATACACAATACATACAGTTGAGTACAAACATAAATTTTGCTTGATAGGGAAAGAGAGTGGGGAAAGGGGAATTAAAGGGACAGTAGATTAAAGTGGGGGGGTGATTAGACCTAAACAAAAGCAAATTCTAAGGATATGCAAAATTATAACTTTCATTGAAGGAGCAAAATATGGGAATCTGAGGGAAAGTTCATAAATTGGGTAAGAGCTGAATGAATTAGGTTATGTATGATGGAATACGATTGTGCTGTAAAAGATGAAAGGGATAATTTCAGAGAAATAGTAGTATGTTGGGAGGAAGAAAGAATTGTGATGATTGAAAAAATATACAATTTTTTAAAATATGTGCAAAATGGTATTTGTAAGCAAGAATAACACAAGTGTAGGTTTTAATAGAGGCTATTAAATTTTATTTTAAACAAATATATTTTAAAAATTTAAAATTCATTGAATTTCATTTGGTTTTATAAATGGATGAATACTGCAAATTTAAATTGACTGATATTTTTTTTAAAAATAGAAAGATTATCTTTCCAGAGTATATATTTCCATGTATCTTTTGGGTTATTATATATTGTATAGCCACAATTTTTTAATTCACAATTCACAAAATGACTTTTAATTCTTGGTAAATCTTCAATTTACAGAATAGTGCTACAGGTGAGTGAAGCAAGTTTCTTATTTTTTAAATGACCTGGTTCAGATTCTTGAAATATAACTCCTATCAAAGTCAAAATATTCTATGTATCTTACCATATATTTACATTTATAATCAGTATAGCTAGGGTTTTGAAAATTATGAAAAACTTGCATTATGACTTAAGGTTCAAATAGGGAAACAAAACATAACTGGTTATACTCCAATTATATCTCCACAAATTTAACTCAAAACAAAAATGTCTATTCCTTTTAACAGGATCAACGGCAAACTGAAGCTATCCAGTTGCTGCAGGCACAGCTGTCCAACATGACACAGCTAGTTTCTAATTTATCAACAACAGTAGCGGAACTAAAACGTGAGGTAATTATCAATATGGTGAAATAGTCCATGCCAGAAAATTGTTGTAAAGATGAACGTCAAAAGAATCTAAGAACTTTCTCATAAATAGATTATCTGATGGGTAACATAATAGTATCATAATCCAGGATCGATGGTATTTTACAACTTAAAATGCCATGTTTTTAGCTTTTTCTGATAGTCTCATGATCCAGATCTTAACAGATATTTAGCTAACAAGCTTATACTTAAATACTTAAATACTTAAAAATATCCAGTTGAGAGAGCCACCAGCAGCACTCACAGAAGCATGCCATTAACCCAGCCTTCTTCATTCTGTGGCTCCTGTGGTCGAGCTCCATGGGAACCTGGGAATCCTGCTGCTCCTGGATTGGCCACCCAGGGGCAGGTGCAGTGGTAATGAGGTGGCTGGAGCCCTGGATTTGGACCTAGAGTCATTGGATGCAGACACCTTACTGGATCCCGTGTGAATTGGGCCAAACTCAAGAGTTTTCCACCATGGCAGTGCCCCAGTCACGTCCCAGCTATTTATATGAGTAACCTCAGCGAGAAGATAAAGAAGGATAAACTGAAGAAATTCCTTTATGCCATCTTCTCCCAGTTCAGCCAGATTCTGGACATCCTAGAGGGTATTGAGGACCCTGAAGATGAGGGGCCATGCATTTGTCATCTTCAAGAAGATCAGCAGTGCTACCAATGCTCTGCGCTCCATGCAGGGTTTTCCCTCCTATGACAAACCCACAAGAATCCAGCACTCCCAACTCAGACTCAGACATCATTGCCAAGATGAAGGGCACCTATGTGGAGTGTGACCAGAAGTGGGAGAAGAGAAAACCCAAGGGCCAAGAAATGCTGTCAGTCAAGAAGGCTGTCCCAGGTGGAGTGGCTTTGCCAGTTGTGGCTGCTGTCTAGCCTGTCCTGAGGTTGCCACCCATGACCTAGGTCCCCCCTCTCATGTGCCATCTTCCAGTGTAGCCACCATTATGCCTCCCCCGGGGATGATTCCCCCACCTGGCCTGGACGCTGGACAGATCCCACCTGGTGCCATGCCCCCACAGCAGATGATGCCTGGAGAGATGCCACCTGCCCAGCCACTGTCTGAAAACCCACCCAACCATATCCTGTTCCTCACCAGCCTGCCAGAGGAGACCAATGAACTCATGCTGTTGATGCTCTTTAGTCAGTTCCCTGGCTTCAAGGAGGTGCGTTTGGTCCCCAGGCACCACGACATTGTTTTTGTGGAGTTTGACAACGAGGTGCCTGATGCCCTACAGGGCTTCAAGATTACCCAAAACAATGCCATGAAGACCTCTTTTGCCAGGAAATAGCCCTTCCCTGTTCGTTCCCCTGTCCTCCCCCTCCTTCTAGGGTGGCCCTCCCCCAGCTGCTCTCTCGGGGTTGTCTTACCCTGCTCCCTTCTCTTGGCCTGTAGTATGAGTGCGCCTGTGACAAGCATTGTACCTAGAGTCTGCTCTTAGACATTGCACCTGGAGCCGGGGGCAAAAATAAGAGGTTGGCGGCCTAGGATTTTTTCACACTCACAAAAATGTATCCAGTTGATATTTCTCAAATGAACTTTTGTGTCTAACAAATGATTAAACTTGATTTCCAAAACAGAGGATATTTCATTAGTTTAACTTTACAACTCTAAAGTAAGCCTTTTTTTTAGTAGCCTGAATTCAGTTTTTCATCGACTGAATGTCCTTCACCCTGTCCATGTCATGGTTTCCTCTCTGCTCCCCTTCTTGAGTGCTCTTCTTGGGCTTCTGTGTATTTTACCTGCCTGTCTCATGAAAAGCCAGCTTCAGGCCCACCATCTCTGAACCTCTTCATCCCAGTACTCTCTCTCCACATTATGTAGCAGGTCTTTTTCTGGCTCTTTCCTCTGTCCTTATCAGGGGCTGTTGTTTCTTCATCTTTGTATCCCTGGTACCTATCACATAAGCACCTTGTAATTAGCAAGTGTTTAAAAACTTTTGTTGTACAGAAAATTTATGAAAGAATTTTTTAAAATAAAATTCCCCCCCCAAAAAGGGGAAAAAATCCAGTCTAACAACCCAGTCTTTTTGACTGAGGACTAGAAGGTAGTTCTATAAGGAACTACTCTACTAATGCAGATCCCAGCATTCTTCATTTCCTAGCCCAAGAGTCTTCTGGGCCCTGAGAGGCTGAGTGACTTGTTGGGGTCACAGAGGCAGGACTCAAACCCAGCCCTTTACCTCAGAGAACAGTTTTGTACCCACTAAGCCATGCTGCCTCCCTTTCCTTCCTTCTTTCTTTTTTTTTTTAAAGAACATGCTACTTTTACTGAAAATGAATTAAATTTCAGTTAAACATAATTTATCACTTAACTGTTGTCCACCATTTTGAACACTGTTCAAGAACTAATGTGTGTTTGATGTAGTACATTGTGCTGGACACTGGGATCTGGAAGACCTGAATTTAAATCCTACCACTGAGACATGGTTTGACCATAAGCAAAGTCATCTTATCTTTGAGAGCCTTCACTTCTCTTTAGAATGTGGATGCTGGTTTTAGCACTTATCCCAGAGGGGAGCTGTGAGCTTTAGATGAAGTAGGTTGGATATAAAATGATTTGTAAACTTGAAGGTAGATTATATTTGTATTATTTTTTTACAACTAGACCACATTGTCAGTTCTATATCATATATTTAACAACTGAGAGCTATATTTATGTATGTAATTGTCCAAGTAATTTTACCAGTTCTTTTTAAATGTTTCAATTAAGTTAAGTGCTGAGGTACTAAAGGAGAACTTTGGAAAGTAGATTTTCAGAGAAGTGCTTGCCCTTCATCTTCAAATTGGTCACTGAAAACAAAATAAATGGTTTTATTCATTCAGTTCACCAGGTAGATTTTATATACACAATAATATACATTTACATATATTTTTTTTCTCCAGTATGACCAAATAATTTATAAAATATATTTTATTACTTTTTCCCTCTCCAGGTTTCAGATCGACAAAGCTATCTTGTGATTTCTTTGGTTTTGTGTGTCATTTTGGGATTGATGCTTTGTATGCAGCGTTGTAGGAATACTTCTCAGTTTGATGGAGATTATATTTCAAAGCTTCCTAAGAACAATCATTATCCCAGCCCTAAAAGGTACAGTGGTTATTTTATCTTATTTTGTTTTTTTACTTTGCAATGTTTTACATGCTTCTAAGACATTTATCCTTTCACTTTTCCTCTAGTGATAAGCATAGAGAAAGCACTGGCCTTGGAGTCAGAAATACCTGGGTTCAGATCCTGGCTGGTAGATACTTAGTAGCTTTGTGGTGGAAGGCAAGAAATAGAATTTCTATTGGGTTCCAGTTCCCTCATCTGTAACATGAAGGATTGGACTAATGGCCTTCTAAATTCCCTTCCTGCTCTAGAGATATGATCCTGTAATCTAGTTTATTTCTCCATTTTAGCAATATTCTTATTTTCTTTCAAATATGAATTGAATGACTTACTTGAATAGCAGTTTGAACCATTAACTCTTTTGGAGGATGGGGTAAACCTCTTTACTATTCAAATGAAATTGAAAGAGAAAAATGGTCTTCCCATACCCCTTTGAGGACCTGTAAATTCATTTGTCCCATTGTCAATGCCAGTTCTTTAGATGACCCTGTAACTTGACTGCCTTAGCTTTATTGAGACAACTTCCTCTACGTGATCAGAGCACTAGTGATAGGACTAAAAATGTTAGTGGGATTTTTTTTCCTTTTAAGTCATTTATGTATATATAAAACAATTGAATATGGAAGTCAGAGCACTAGTACTGACTATAACCTCTGCCTGCCTCAGTTTCCTTATCCTCAAAATGGAAATTAAAAATAGCACTTATTTCCTATAGTTGTTGTGAGAATAAAATATTTATAAAAAAAATTTGTAAACCTTAAAGCATCATATAAATGCTATCTATCTTTCTCTCATCATTGTCATGTTTTTATTATTTTCCATAATCCCAGGCTCACAGG
Organism: Petaurus breviceps papuanus; assembly: GCF_028583685.1. Lineage (NCBI taxonomy): Eukaryota > Metazoa > Chordata > Mammalia > Diprotodontia > Petauridae > Petaurus > Petaurus breviceps. The sequence goes on along the minus strand of NW_027187313.1, from coordinate 8,892,438 downwards.
TTTTCTAAGGAGAATCGGACTATTCCTTGTTCCAGATAAGATTCTGTTTCTCTTCCTCCACCTAATTTTTCTTCTTTTGAAGTCCTCCAAATTAAAAATTTCCACCCAGTAATAGTTATGTAGCTGAAGTAAAGTGATCTCCAGGTCATTCTTTTTCTTTTCTCAAGGAGTTCAGTCCCTGGTTCATGATCTTTCTCTCCTTCCCAACTCCTGCCCTTGTACTAGGAGATTTTAAGATTTATGTAGATGCCCCTTAAATTCTCTAACCTATTTTCTCTATCTCCTTGATTCCCATGAGCTCCCCTTCACTCTACCTCAGCCAATGAAGGTCACACACCAGATCTTGCCATTACCCATAAGTGTTTGACTTCTCTAATTAGAAATTTTGATAGTTCTATTTGACCATAACCTTTTATAATGCCACTTATCCCTATGCTTTACTTCTCATGCACTTAAATTTGTCTTCCTCAAAGAGACCTCTATTCCCTCTAACCCTCAGTATTTCTCAGGTCATTACCCCTGCTCCATTTTTACTTCCCTACCTCTCTAGTCTCTAGCTTTAAACCAGTTAGTCATTTCAACTCTACACTGCCCTCTGCTCCTTGAATTCCTTGCCTTCTTGTTTGATCATCATCATCCTCCTCTTTACAAATCTCAGCCTTGAGTTACTTTTACCACCTGCCTTCTCTACTCTTTTGATCTGCTGGACGTAGGTGGAGGAAGTTCCACAAATATACTAAATGGATTCATTACAAATTCATGTTATATAATCTCATCAGGACCTTTACTGATGCAAAGCCATCCTTTTTATTCCTCCCTAATTGATTCCCTTCCTCATTACTCTTAGAAGTTTGTGTCTGTCTCTCTCAAAGTATATCTATATATCTATCTATCTATATATATGCACACATATATAGTCATATATATGTATGAAAAATTTCAACCCATCATTCATGAGCTGCTTATCCTTCATTCTCTTTATCACAAAACCCCTTGACATCTTCTACCCTCTCCTTTTCCCTACTCTGAAACAAAGAGATTGTCCTTCTCCTTGCCAAGGTCAGCCCCTGTTTATATGCCCTGTCATCCTCTCCTGTCTTCTCTAAGAAATTGCTTCTTCAATTATCCCCTCCTCTTGAATTTCCAACTTCTACTTATCAGTTAATTTCTTCCCTTTTGCTGTCAAACATGGCCAAATGTCTCCCGCCCTTAAAAAAAACTCCTCTAGATCCTACCGTTTCCTCAAACTATTTCCCCCTATTTCTCTCTTTCCCATCTACACTCTTTGAAAAAGTTGAATACCTTTGCTGCCTCCATGTCTTTTCTTCTCATTTGCCAACCCTTTACAAAAATAGCTTTGGACCTTAAAACTACAGAAAGTATCCATGGTTACCAGTAATTACTAAAATGCCTTATCAGATAACCTTTTTTTCTTGACTCATCTACAGTATTTGGTACCCTCTCCTCTTGTATAATCTTTCCTCTTTGTATTTCGTGACACTACTGTCTTCTGGTTTGCTTCATAACTCAGCTTTTTCTCAGTCTTATTTGCTGACTCACTGTCTACATCATACACCCCCAACTATGGGTTCCCAAAGGTGCAGTCCTGAGTCCTCTTTTGAGAAAAGATTCTTTCTCAATAACCTCATCATCTCCCATGGACTTAAATATTATATCTGTACAGATGACTTCCATATCTCTATGTCCATTCCTAATTTCCTTCAAGCTTTAAATCTTGTTTTACTAATTGCCTGTTACAAATTTCAAGCTGGATGTTTTGGAGACATTTTAAACTCAAGCTGTCTAAAATTAAATTTATTATCTTCCCCACAGAAAGTCTACTCTTCCAAATTTCCTTATTTCTGTCAAGGCACTGCCATCCTTGCAGGGTCTCGGGTTTGTTAATTTGGCATTATCCTGAATTCCTTACTCTCCTTCATTGCATAAATACAGCCAGCTACCAAATCTTGCTATTTTCTCCTTACAACATCTCTCATATTTAGCCCTTTCTCTCTACTCACAACAGCTACCAGCTTAGTCTGGACCCTTATCATGTCTTATGTAGGTTATTACAACAGCATCCTGCTCAATCTTCCTGACTTCTGTCATTAACACAGTCCATCCCCACAAAATACAGCCAAAGTAGGTGTGTCCATGTTATTTCCTTATGGAACCACATCCAGTTCATCCTGTTAGCTCTAGAATAAAATGTAAGCTCCTGTTTAGCTTTTAAAGTCTTGTACAAAACTTGTCTCTAACCTCTCTTTACACCTTTATTGGTTGTTATTCCCCCTGCTGTACCAGCATTCAGTAATGCTGTACCAGCCAAACGGGCTTTGTTCCTCACTCAGGACAGTCCATCTCCCATCTTTAGGCCTTTTGTACTGGCCCTCCCTCATTCCTTGAATTTACTCCCCTCTTACCTCTGCCTCAGAGTCCAAAATGTAGGCACTCTTGTGCGTGAAATCTTTTCTGAATTCTCCCCACCTGCCAATGTCATGTGTGCATTAGATATAACTTTATATCTATGCTGTCCATATCTCTAGATGCACTTGTCTCCTCCCCTATCAGCTAACATAAGCCAATTGAGAGGCTATTTCATTCTTTGTACTGCTGTCTGCAGTGCCTAAGACAGTGCTGGGCCCACAGTAGTACCTGATATTTGCTGGTTGATTAATTTTAAAAGATTAAATTAAGGAAGGGATATTCAGATGTGGTTTTAAAAACTTTTAATGTGTACTGTCCTTGTGACATGAACCACATGTAATTTTTGTAGAGTTCTAATTAACTATATTTCAGAGGGTTATTTGTAATTTTCTGAATTTTTTTTGCACATGCTGATAATTCTTAACTTTTTAGGTGTTTCTCCTCCTATGATGATCTGAATTTAAAAAGAAGAACCTCATTTCCCCTTATCAGATCTAAATCTCTTCAGTTAACTGGCAAAGAAGGTAGGTTTTGTGTGGGTATGTGTATGTGTGTGATAAATTAAAAAATAGTTGTTTATAAACATTTTACTGATGTGTTTAAGAATCTTCTATTTCTAAAGCAGAAAGATTGCTAGATTATTAGACATTAAATTAGATTCAGATTATGATGTATCACTGTCACATCGTATTTCATAATTTTGGCTTATCTTCGATTTTGTCCTATAAATCTAGAGATTGAATCAGTTTACTGGCTCACCAGTAGATGTCATCTTTTAGCAGCTTTTCACATGTACATTATTGTAGATGGGCAAGTTTAAGATTTCAATAAATGTCATTTTTTAAAAAAAATTCAAATAGTATTTTCTTTTTTCCTATTACTTATAAAGAATACAAAGAACAAAGTATACCTAGCTAGGAGCCAAGATTCTTAGGTTTAGGTGTGGCTCCCATTTAATCAGCCAGGTGACATTGGCCAACTCATTTAACTTAGTGAAGCCTCATTTTCTTCATCTGTAAATTTATTGGACTAAACTACATCTCAGTGGTCTCTTCCAATCCAAAAGTCTGCTATATATGTATAACATATATATATGTCTGTAATATATATGATACAAATCTGGGTAAGTTCTGTACCTTTTTATTTCTTCTTTTCCTATCTCTCAAGGTTATATAAAAATATTAATTGATTATAGCCATGTTATTAATCAGTCCTCCGAGAATATGCACATAGATTAGGTAATTATCCAGCTAAATCAATACTTGGCAGACTTTAATATATAAATTCCTTTAGGGGAAAATATGTGAGAATGGACTTTTTTGCTTTATCTTCTTTAACATTTATGGTTGTTTATAATAAATTAAGTAATAATTTAGCAAATACCTACTTTTAAAAGTAAATAGACCAGTTTCTTTTTTTTCTTCAGCTTCCAGAGCAGAGAGTCAAAAGGGATTTCAATAAGTCAGGAGAGTCTACTGGTCATTCTTCAGGCTGAGAAACAACAGGGCAAAAGTCAGTCATAGGGTAGAATTTAATTTTTGTATTTGTATTTAAATGCATATAACAGGATACATAATTAAGTTTTGGGATAATCCTTGTTTTGTGTGTGTTAGCTATTTTTCTCAGGGTTATATTATGTACTTAATGGATGATAAAGCCTTCATGCTTGCTCACCTGAACTTAGAAATTGACCTTTTTTGCAATAATTCCAGAAGCAGGTGGAAAAAAAATTGCTATTTATTCACCTTTATAGTGATGTCTGTGGCAAATGATAATACTTATAAATTGGAAGATTATGTTTATGACAAAAGTTGTCTGCTTTTTAGACATGATGTACTTGAAATGGGAATGATAAATTTTCTAAAAAGCTTAAATTTTCTGGAACCATTTAATGGAAGTTACAGGGAGGGAAGGTTTAATGTGAGTGTAAAGTAAAACTTAAAAAATTAGAACTGTTTTGTAATGGAATGGGTCCATCTTGCAATCATGACTTCTCTATCTCACACATATTTAAGCGGGGCAGGGAGGTGGTACAAAGCATCTAAGTGGCACAGTAAATAGAGAGTTGAGATTGGAGTCAATAAAACCTGAGTTCAAATCCTGCCTCATACACACTTACTATATCACTTAACTTCTGTTTGCCTCAGTTTCCTTATCTGTACCATAGAGATAATATTAGGTCCTATGACCAAGCATTGTTGTTAAGATAAAATGAAATATTTATTAAGCATTTTGTAAACTTTAAAGCACTAGCTTTAGTTTTATTGTAATTATCATTGTTGTTATTATTGTTACTGTCAAGCAGGGACTAGATAATCTGACAGGGAGATTGAAGAGGATTCCTAAATTAGATGGGAACTTTGGGCCTTTAAAGTTCCTTCAAACTTTTTTATGGAAACTTTCCAGGTCACAACTAATGAGCAGTGTCTCTTGACTCAGAAAACCTAAGTGCTTCCTACTATCACAGTACTGGGGCACAATTTTTTGTGCCAACAAATTTTGAAATTGACTGAATTGGAAGCCTTATTTGAAGTTTTTCTTTAGCTAGTATGTGTGTGTGTGTGTGTTTGTATGTTACCAATTTTATGTTATTACAAATATAATTTTAATTTTAACTGTTAGGAACATAAGCAATGAATTAGATTGCTAAAGATCTTACTCTAGATCAGGGCTAAAAACCTTACTGCAATTGTTGTTGTGCTAGATTATTGACTAATTGCTGCTCTGTTGGCTCTCTCATTTTTTTATATGCTCTTTTTCTCCTTGTAGTAGACCCAGATGATTTATACATTGTAGAACCACTTAAGTTCTCACCAGAAAAAAAGGTAATTTTGCACTTATGGAGTATATTTGGTGTATTATGAAGTGATAGATAAGGAATAGGGTCAGTATGGTCCTAGATATAAATATAAGTCAGTTAAATACTACCTGTTACCCCATAAAATAGGAAGTAGATTTTTGTTTTATAGATTATGAGAATTAATGTTATTAGTGTGGTTATTCAATCATAATTAATGACAGTTATCTTTAGACAGAGATAGCAACTTATTTAAAATGTTATTTTTTAAAGATTAGTGTTATGCAAAGTTGGGAAGGTATCGGTCATGGTTGACAGCATGTATGTATTCTTACTTTTCAAATCATTAAGCATTTATTAAATGCCTACTGTATGCCAGTCACTAGAAGATGGCACTTATTCCATAGTGATTCAGTTCCTCCAGATAAATAACTGCCTAAATTTTGAAATTCTAATCCCAGTTTTCTTTTGTGTGTGTGTTGTAGAAGAAACGCTGCAAATATAAAACTGAAAAAATTGAGACTGTTAAGCCAGCTGACACATCGCATCCTATAGCCAACGGAGACATCAAAGGAAGGAAGCCCTTTACGAACCAGAGAGATTTCTCTAATATGGGGGAGGTTTATCACTCTTCTTATAAGGGCCCTCCATCTGAAGGAAGCTCAGAAACTTCCTCACAGTCAGAGGAATCCTATTTCTGTGGCATTTCAGCTTGCACAAGTTTGTGTAATGGACAGACCCAGAAAACAAAAACTGAGAAGAGGGCTTTAAAGCGAAGGCGTTCTAGAGTTCAAGACCAAGGAAAGTTGATAAAAACACTCATTCAGACTAAGTCAGGTTCGATGCCGAGCCTGCATGACCTCATCAAAGGAAACAAGGAGATCACGGTGGGAACATTTGGTGTCACAGCAGTATCAGGACACATCTAAAACTAGCTGAATTTTTTCATACTGGAGACTTTTGTTGTTCACTGAAGAAGTCTGTGGTATTTGAAGGGGCTGGGGGGTGGGTTAGGGAGGCATTAAAAACTAATGGGAAAAGGATTCAGAAATTACGATTTCTGCCTTTTTAAGTAGATGGGATTGTGTCAATCTTGGTTAATGAGCTGCAGTTTTATAAGGCTGATCACTTCCTACCTGGACAATGGGAGACATTTTATAAAGATGTTTTTTCACAGGTTAACTACTGGGGCAAAGGTAACTTGGAAACCCAGTTCCTTGGGTAGAATAGGAATGAAAGCCTAATGCTCTTCCTTCAGCTTTGTTCCTATTTCTTGCACCTTCCCATATTTATGTGCCTTGTGTCTATTTATAATGCCACTGGAAGAAGAGAGAGAAAGAGAAATGTGTTTCTGTCATCTGATTTCTTTGGTAACATAAGCTCTTTTGAAGCTGTAAACACTACATTGCTCTTACAAGGGGCCTGTGCCTGAAGTTCAGCCTGTACATGTATGTTGGGCAGTGAAGATCAGATGAGACTTGCCTAGAAGATCTCTGTGTAGCAAACTCACCAAGGAATATAAAAGACTTGCAGGGCCGGAAAGCCTGTTCTCTGAGGGGGATTGTGATGCTGTTAATGGTGTTTTCATTTACTTGATTTAGAATGAATTCATTTATCCTTGGGAGTTGAATGATATAAACATAAAGTGGACCACCTTGAACTTTGAAGATGACCATTATTCCCAAACTAATCTTTTTATAGATTTACCTTAAGAATATTTAATTACCATTATGGGTACTCATTGGCTACATTTGAATTCTGATTGAACACAAATCCTTTGAAACACGCAAAATTTGGAGAAGTACATTTTGGCAAAGAAAAAAAAGAAGCAACTCGTGACCAGTAATACTGTAAAATTATATTATCAGTGCAGAGTCCAAATGTAAACAGGCATGCCAGTGAGTTTGCCAATCTTTGTCTAAATGGTCAAGACTGAATGAATTATTCCATAATGTGTTTGCTTTAGTATTGGCTACAAATGTGCAGGGCAGGATGTTTGGATGTGTGTGGTTTTTGTCTGTTTTCATACTTTTTCTTTTTTTAATTTTGGCAGCGATTGTATACTTGGATTACAATTATTCCATGGGGGGTGAGAATGTGCAATGGTGAGTGAAGTTTGGAGAAAACATTTTTTTTTTCTTTTTGTGTTGAGAGGTCTAACAGCATCATGTTCCTTGTAAGGCTGTTATAACTTATTGAGCACTTTTAGTAATGTCCTTTCTAAAAACTGATCTGATGCCTTTTCTGGGTATTATATGTAATGTGACTTATTTAAAGCCTTTAATTTTTTTTTTTTTTTGCTGCTTTCATGTTAGTTTACCAGTACTTTTTGGGTGATATAGTTTTTGTTGGTCAGTCTGCACATTTAGCCATTCAGAGCAAGAGGGCCTAAGTTTTATAATAATTTCAGTGAATTGAGGTCCAAATTAGAATGAGGTAGGATTGGGAAAATAATATCATCTGAGTGCAGCATTCAACATTGTGGAAAGAAGACTTATGTAACTACAGAGCTGTAGTGCCATTAGAAACTGTGAATTTCCAAATAAATCTGAACACTTGTCTTTATTAATTTAATGGCTTTTCTTCTTTTTGTTAAGAGAAATTCACAATCTCATTATTGATCTGTAACTTTGAATTTTTAAGTTAAATACCCCCTACATTCATTCTGCTAGACATTTATGTGGATTGTATATAAATGGTTGGTGCTAATCTGACTTAATAACGATTTAAAGTTTTCTATTATTAAGCTAACATTCTCATTTTATTTGATCCTTATGTATTTTCTTCTTCCTACACTGGCTTCTATAGGGACATTTTAAACTTTACATATTTAATAAGAAAATAACTTTATTTAATTCTAGGTCTGCTTTTTTCTGTTATGTCAAATTTTTAGTAACATGAAATGAAAGATATTGGTTACCAAACCTTTAAGATGTGAATATAACAAAAGAAACTCTCTAATAGTATATTATTTGAGTTATAACTCAACACATGCAAGTTTTTCTCTTTCTCTGCTTGGTATTTCACTGCTCATATGACTGATTAGTAAAAGTCAGGTAAAAGTCAAGTAGAAGACCCTGTGGGGTACTGGAAAGAACACTGGCTTAGAAGTCAGAGGCCTTACTTCATATCCAGTTTCCATCACCATGTGACGTTGGACAGGATTATTGACCAAGATGAATGGCTTTTGAGGTCCCTTCTAGCTCTGAATTTATAATTCTATTAGGCACTCAGACACTAATGATAAGGTTACCTTTCAAAAGTCAAGGTGGTTGAATTAGTTGTAGAAATTCAGCTATACCGTTTTGCCAAGTCAATACTAACAGCCCTGATAATTTCGGTAACCTTATGTTTCCCTAGAGACACAATCAGATCATTTACAGTTAAGCACACTTCTGGACTGCGCTGGAACTAAACACCAAATACTGAAGCTGTTACTCAATTGCAGGGTCATTTTTTGCCACATAGAGGCACATGCACATTCAGGGATGCTGGGTTTTTACTTGTAATAGCAATTCTTTGGGAGTTGTTTTGAAGTACCTTTTTAAAAGTTCATGTGAACAACCTGGTAATTGTTTTTAGTTTTCTAAAGTGTTCTGATAGTGTTCAATAAAGTGTCAGGTAATCCCTATATTATTTGAGGATTACAGAATGATTTAACAGCATGTACTGTTTCCTATAGTTCCTTTTTTTTTTAACTATATAAAACAACATTTGGAACTCTCAGTAGATTAAGGAGATGGAGAAAGTGAAGGAAATATTGGGTCAACCCTTATTTTTGTTCACTATTATAACTAAGTTTTGGTTGCTTATTAAAATATATAGTTAAGAGAATTCAAGAACCGTATTGGAATTTTAAAGAAATAAAAAACTGTAATCTTATACTACATTCTCCTCCAGTATAAAAGTGTGCATGTATGCATACATAGATATATACATTCATAATAGTCCTTCTTAGATAGCATGATCTTTTAGCCACTAATGGGGGACACCCTTTGGGGAGTCTATATTATACAACATTTACATGAGACAGAAGAATTGTTCTTTGTTAAGACCTTGAAGCATGACTGAAAAACCAGTATCAGATGGTTAAAAAGAGAAACTTAAGGATTCTGCTGTTGTCATTTGCCCCCTCCTACTTTAAAAAATGTTTTTTCGATGGGAGAAACAACCACCATCAATAACAAACAATAAGCTCCTACTATAGAATTTTGAAAATATCGTCTAAGGAGAGGTTTGATTGTCTCTACTTGCTGCAGGGAAATTTACTGAGAGAAGGAAAAACTATTCACTCAAGCTTCAAGCTTCCTTAAGATTATTATTTAAAGAGAATGAGGCAGGGAAAAATAGGACCTCAGAGTTGGAAGGGATATTATCAGCTCTCTATCCTGTCTCTACCAATATATCTATCAGAAATCTCTCCAAACGATACTGGATAAGTGACCATTTAGCTTTTGTTTAAAGACCTCTAGTGAGGGAGAATCCACTTTTCCTCCAGGATGCCTTTTTCACTTTTGGATAACTTTTTTTTTTTTAATTAAAAAATTTTTTTTTGGAAATACTTACCTATATTTGCTTCCTTGAAGCTTTCACTTTGTTTTGCTCTTTAGGACCAAACAAAGTAAGTCTAATTTCTCTTCCACATGATATCTCTTTAGGTACTTGAAGACTGTTACCATGTTCCTCATTGATACTTCAGGGTAAACATCTCTGGTTCCATCAGCTGGTTCTTATGACATAAACTTAGAACCTTCTCCTATTGGTTTTCCTCCACTGAGTGTTCCACAATATTTACTAAAATGCATCACACACAACTGAACTCAGTATTAAGGCAGAAGATGGTAGGACTCAATTCCAGGAAGACCCTTGCCTTTCTCTTGGTGCAACTTTTGCCTTTTGGTTGACATATTCCACTGTTGACTCATTGAACACTCACCATGTGTGTGTGTGTGTATGTGTGTGTATGTATATAGATGACATTGCTTTTATATTCCTATTCATTTTACTATTTTCATTTTATTGTATTTAGCTTAATTTTCTAACTTGTATGCTTTCTTTTTTACCCTAACTTATTATGCAGTGTGTTTATGAAACTTTAAATTGTATCTTTATATCTCTAAGCTTTGTTACTTTAAGCTTTGTATCACTTAGCTGTTAAGGACCCCTTATACACCTTTATCCAAGTTGTTAATAAAAATGTAAGTGATCATGGCCCTCTACCCTTGGCAGAAGACTATGCCCAAATCCCAGAGCCACTCCAATGGAAACCTTCCAAGTTAGTATCTAGCTACTCCTTGGGTCATGCCATTTAATTGGTTCTTAATCCATCTAGTTGTACCTTCACTAAACCATATCTTTCAGGTTCCCCCCCCCCTTCCCCCTTCCAAAATAGCTTAATAGATTTTTTTCAAATATTTTATTAAAATCTAGGTAAACCTTATCTATAGCAGCATTACTTTATTAATCTAGACCCAAAAACATCTGTTTTAAAAAATAAGCTAAGTTTGGCGCAATCTATTCTCAAGGAAGCTATACTGCCTTTTTGTCATTCTTATCTAAATGTTCACCATCAATGCATTCTAGGATTTTTCCAGAAATTTAGAAGTTGAGTTCCTTGGCCTACAATGTGCAGGTTCCCATTTCCTTCCCTTTCTCAACAGTTTGGGCATTTGCCCTTGCCTCATCTTCTATTCTCCCAATATTTTGCAGGTGTCACTGACCCTAGCCAGCAATTAGATCTGTCAGTTTTCAGTCCTAGTCATTTGGAATAGGTGATTTGAACTCATCAAGGGCAACAACATTATCTCTTTCTCCATACTTGGCTTTGATTTCAACATTCTGTTAACATTTTTGTTCAGTTCTTTCCAGTCCAAGTAGATGCTTTGGTCCTTCTTTGATTCTCAGTTTTTCCTTATTGTGACTAAGAATGACAACAACAAACCCTTTTTGCTGATTAGTTTTCTGTCAGCCTCAGCTCATTTTGGCCTTTATTTTAAAAAAGATCAGAATTTCCAAGTTAGAAAGGACTTCAGCAATCAATATATCCAATCCCTAGAAAAGAATTGCCACTACAATTTACATGGTTTGGTCATTAATCCTCTGCTTAAAAGATTTCCTTTGAGGGAAAACCTTCCATATTTCAAGGTAGCCCATTCCATTTTTGAGCTTCTCTCATTGTTAAGATATTCTTGCTATCAAGTCTAAATTCTTCTATTTGCACCTTCTACCCATTCATTGGTTCTTGTTTGGCCCTCTTGAGCCAAAGGGAGCAAATCTAATACATCTTTATCATGACAGCCCTTCAAATGCTGAATCATAATTAATATATCCCTAAGTCTTGTCTTTTGGTAGTTCAGTGCAGCCTATGGACCCCATATCAGCATATTTTTAACTTTTTCTTCTACTTTTTTTTTTTTGGAGGAGGAAGGCAAGGCAATTGGGGTTAAGTGACTTGTCCAAGGTCACACAGCTAGTAAGAGTGTCAAATGTCTGAGGCTGAATTTGAGCAGAGGTCCTCCTGAATCCAGGGCCAATGCTCTATTCACTGCACCACCTAGCTGCCTCTAGTGTATTTTTAAATGCATAAATAAAATATAGAAGATTACTAAGGAAACCAATTACCTTGAATTAGAGTTAACAGGTTTTGTGTTTTGTTTTTTTTTTTTAAAGTTCACAAGCCCCAGGTTAAAAAACTGTTCTAGGCATTACCAAGTTTATCAATGTCATTGGACCCTGTGGTGTCCAGAACAGCATAACACTCCAAATGTCTGATAGGAGGAAAAGACTGTGGGGCTATATTACCTCCATATTCCAGGAAGCAGTGGCAATCTTTCAGTATCAAAATGCTGACTCATTGAGCTCACTGAAAACACCAGAACTTTTTCAGTTTTGTCAAACTATCCCTACAAGATCTTGTACTTGTAAAGTTGAGGTTTGTTTTTTTTAATTCTTGTTTAAACTTTACATTTATCCCTATTAAATTGCGTCTTACTAGATTCAGCCTGATGAGCTAGCCTGTCATGGTCTTTTTAGATCCTTACTGTTATCCATGTCAGTGTGTCAGGGGTGAGGAACCTGCAGTCTTGAGGCCACATGTGGCCCTCTAGGTAGGTCCAAAAAAAATTGTGTGATAGGTTATCTTTGCTTTGCTAAAATCTAGATGAACATAGCTCTGCCAGTTAAGTAACCCTATCCAAAGAAGGAAATAAGGTTAGTCTGGCATGAGCTGTTCTCGATGAAGTGACTCTTTGATCATGACTTTCTCTTCTTTCATTCATATGATGTACTCAAATTTTTCTCAGTTTGCCAGTTTATAGTTTGTATAGTCTAAGCTCTTTTTTGAAAATCAGGACATTTGCCCCTCTCTCAGGCTGCAGAACACTTTTTAGATATCACTGATAGTGACTGTCATCTCTTCTGCAAGTTATATCAGTCCCTGAAGATGGGACTCACCTGAACCAAGTGAGCTGAGCTCATCAAGGACAGCTCCTTGTTCTCATGACCATCTATTTATATTGAGTGTCAGAAAGTGTGTACAGATAGTAGTTGAGCAGCTTTACCTTCTTGCAGTTTTCAGTTATCATGATCTTGTCTACCACCAGCAGACATTACTTCTTTAATTCTCCCTTTCCCCCCACCAATTTTTTTTAAAAAGCTCTTTTTTGTTCTTTCTTCATCAGTCTCAGCTCATTCTGAGCTGTGAGCAGCTCTGACCCTATTCATTCATGTGTTACTGTATTTAACCTGTTAGCTCTCCCTGCTGTTCTCCTATGTATCTTTTTTAAATATTAAGTTTGTTGGTCCCTATACCATACATCCAGTCTTTCTGTGGTCAGTTACTTTTTTTTTCTTCATTAGAATTGTTTCCCTTTGTGTCCTCAGAATTGCTTCAGTTTTCTATCCCTCCTGGATAAACTTCTCTTGGAGAACTTTAGGTCATGAGAATCCTTCCTGACCTGCTGAACCCTTTGATATTTGCTCTCCCAAAATCCAAGGTGAATGTCAAACTCTGCCTGACTCACCCTTCCCTTATCATTAAATTCTAAAATATAGAATCTCTTTCCCTATGCTTCCCATTATTTTTGCCCCAGTAACCATTTTCTTCCTAATGAATGAAAATAAGATCTCCAGAAAGAACTTTAACCTTGTTTTTTTTTCACATTTTGAAGAATGAAATTACATTATTATTAAAACAAGTTGAGACATTCTTATTGGTTCTGCTTTGGAGGGAGAGAGGGGAAAAAGAGAGAGAGGGGGCAAATGTCTGAATTATTGAATCTCCAAAACTCTGATGGGCTTGTCATTGTTTCCTGAATTACTAGTGTTTTCCTTCTTTCTGTTTCTAGTATTTATATGGATATTCCAGTGACAAAATCAAGTCAGTTTCTGCCTCTGTTGATTATCATTCAAATGCTCTCCATCCAAATGCTTCTCCCCTCTGGTTTCTGAATTTTTTTTCCTGAGTATACCTTCTTAACATGTGATGGCACCTCTCCTCTTTTTGCTCAGTCTATTTTTTTTTTCCTAAAGTATAATCTAGGAACACATTCCAGCTCCTTTTTGTGTTATGTTTTTATTTTTAGGACATAAGATCTTTGAGAGTAGGAGGGCTGTCTTTTTTTCTTGTAAGTGTATCCCCAGCCCTTACTTAGCATAGTGTCTAGGCTCCCAAAAGGTTATAGGTTCCCAAAGTGGGCAATACTGCCCCCAAGGGGGCACTGGAACAATCCAGGGGTAGTAGCGTTGGTTGTAATTAGGGGTGCATTGCATAAAAGTAAGAGGGCAAAAGAAGCATAAGGAAAGAAGAGAAGAAAATTTTGAAAAACCATTCGTACACGATTCATCCGTTTGAGTTCAAGTCATAGTGATTACATTATTTTCCCAATAAGCACACAAAATGCAAGTTATAACCAATCAGTGGTCAAGTCCATCAACATGTCTTAACAAGCAAGTGTTGGCAGGCAAGCTTGTTGTGCATCATGGGGAAGTCCCGCATGCATCAGCAGGAATATGTGTGTATAATGACTTGTTTACAACATGATAGTATACAGTTACATGATGCGATATTGTATCATCAAAATTTCAATTTAGGAAAACCACAATTTTACAATTATTAAATTTAAGAATCTTAATTAAAATTCTGTTTTCAGAGAATGTGCCTTGGGAGGACCTTTTAAATCATTCACCTGTTAACTTGCTGAGACTATACCTGCTCCTTTCATCCCACCTCCTTTTCACCTTTTGACCTAAAATCAGTAATTTTATCAATTTACCATTGCCTCAGGAAAGGACATATTAATACACTGATGGCAAGGTGGAAAATAGCTGAGTTGATTAGCATGCAAGATGTGTGGCTGACGTGGAGCAGAGGAGTTGGTTGTGAGAATTGAGTAGATTGAAAAAAATTATGGAATTAGGGCATTTGAGGAAATTATGCATACTGAAGTCCTATAGTTTGGGGGCAGGAATTGTGGAAAGACCATGAGTTTGGCACTGGCCCCAAGGAAGGAAGGCAAATGTTGTTGGGCCTAATAGCTAATGGCCATCAGGATCTTGATTGGGTGACAAATTTGGATAGCACGAACTTCAAAAGAGGAAAGTGATGGTGGGAGAGAGAATCTGTAAGTACAAGCAAAGAGCCACCCTTGCCAGTATTGGTTGCCTTTGCCTGCAGTCTCAGATGAATAGGCCCTTCTTGGCAAAGCTAACCACTCTAGCTATGCCCATGATCCCAATCACCTCCCATCAAATTATCTCCACTATCATCCCCACACTCTCTTCAGTCTCTTGCCCATTTACTGGTTTCTTAACTGCTCTTCTCAAGCAAGATCATGTCCATCTATCCTTATTAGCTGTCATGTGATATTTCTATACCAGCTAAACAAACTCTTGGAGAGTTGTTGACAACTTCCTCTCTTTTCACTCACTTCAATCACCTTTTGCAACTGACTTCAATGTCAGCTGAAACTACCATCTCCAAAGTTACCAAATCTAAGCATCCTTTATCTCTGCAACATTTGACACTGTTGATCACCTCTTTCTAAATACTCTCTCCTCTCTAGGTCTTCCCGGTACCTCTTTTTCCTAGTTTTTCTCCTTCCTGCCCGATGCCTTGCTCAGTCTTTTGGATCTTCCTCCAGGTCATGCCTATTGACTGACTGTATCCCCAAGGCTCTGTCCTGGGCCCTTTTTTCTCTCTATGTTATCTTGCTCGGTGACTTCATCAGCTCCCATGGGTTTGGTTATCATCTCTTGTGATTCCCAAATCTTTAACCCACCACAATCTCTATGCTGCTATAATCACAGATCTTCAATTGTCTCTTGAACATCTCAAGTTGGATTTCCTATTGGTGCCTTCACAGTCAAAATGTTCAAAACCAAGTTTATTTTTCCTCCCCATTTCTAAATTCCTCTTTTATTTTCAAGGGTATCATCATACTCCCCATTACTCAACCTGAGCATCTTCCTTGAGTGCTTCCTCCCTCCACATATCCAGTCTATTGTCAGATCTTGTCATTTTTACTGATATCACCACTCCTCTGGACTAGGTGACAGCTTTCAATTGGTCTCTGCTTCATCTCTCCCTACTCCAGTCCGTTTACCACTCAGCTGCCAAGTGATTTTTCTAAAGCATAGATCTAATCATAGTACACACACACGTGCATACACACACACATATCCATGCACACACACTTGTGCTCATCGAACTCCAGTAGTTCCCAGTTACCTCCAGGATTAACTATAAAATACTGTTTGGCATCTAGAGCTCTTTACAACCTGGCTCCTTCCTAGCCTTCCAGCTCCTTACATACCTTACAATCCAGTTAAACTAGCCTGCTTGTCCCTCAGTGAGGACATGCCGCCTTCTCTCTTTTTGGCTTTGCACTGGAATGCTCTGTCCCCTCACTTTCATCTCTAAATTTCTCTGGCTCCTTTCAGGACTCAACTCAATTTGCCCCCTCTGCAGGAGACCTTTCCTGATCACTTCAGTTGCTAAGAGCTTTCCCCTTTCAAATTAATGTTATCTGTTCTATGTATCTTGTCTGTACCTAGTTATTTACATATTGTCTTCCTCATTAGATTGTGAGGTCTGTGAGGTCAGGAATTGTATTTTGATTTTTTTTTTTTTGGTTCCTAGCACTTTCCTAAATTGAAATTTTGATGATACAATATCGCATCATGTAACTGTATACTATCATGTTGTAAACAAGTCATTATACACACATATTCCTCCTGATGCATGCTGGACTTCCATATGAATGCACATGGACAGGACCAGAGACAGAGGAGTCAGAAAGCACAGCTCTGATCAGCCACTAGGAGTGACCATCATTGAGAAGACTGTTACCTGTAGAGAAAGTGCTGCCCAGCACTGGTAAAAGGGAATCTCCTCACCTAGGATTCTCAAAACCAGAGAAATTAGTAGTGAAATCCAGCCTCAATCCCTATCCCTTTGCTGCCTGACAATAACCTTGTGAAGTAGGTGATCCAACTCATATTAGAGGCAATATCTGACTTCAGATCTGGTTTTGAATCTAAATGTGGCACTTTATTCATTATCCTGTGTAGCTTCTCACATGATTCTTTGTCACATACTCAGAACATACACACACATTGCACACACGTGCTCGCGTGCACACATGCAACGGGTGAGCTATAAAAGAAATGAGAAAGACTATGTATGTAATGTGGAGCTTGGTGATGAACAGGAGTACAAAGTAACCAGTAAACAGGACTTATGTTTATGATGCAGAGGCATCAGCTACCTAAAGCTACTCATGACAAGACAGGAGGTCCCCACTGCCAATTTCATTCCCCATCCTAGAGAGGTCACTTAGAGTCTGTGCATTCAGTTGTTCAGCAGTGGGGCCAGGTCATTTTCTTAGGGCTGATTAGGACTGGGAAACCAAGGGGTATCATGAGATATGGCCCCATGAAACAAAATGACAGCTTAATTTCTGTGTTTTTTTGTTTGCTTTTGGTTTTGGCTTTTTTTTTTTTCAGGGCTACTTGAACACATGTTCCGCTGCACCCTGGAACAGTTCAGACCACAAAGTGCCATGAGCACATCAGCAAGCCATTCTCTCCTCTTTGGAAATCCTGAGTTTCAGGCTGTCTCAGAGGGACTCAACTCAGCCAACCTAGAAGGAAAAGCCATTGGATGGAATGCACAGGTGGTAGAGGAATTTGAAAGTCACTTGTACCCTATCCTTTAATGGTGGGGAGAGGCTGGGAGGAGGGGAAACATCAGTACTTTGTAAGTGAAGGGAATTGACTGTGCCCACAGCCATTTCCTCTTTCTGATGAGCAGGCTGAACTGCTGCTGGGTTTGTTAGAAAGCATGGAAGATTCCAGATGGCTAGGTGGTAATAAAAAACATCAGTAACCAGAGACAAGCCGCAAATTGGGTTCACAATTCCTTTTGAGTTTCAAGGTGATATTGTCTATTCAACATTAGCTTCAAAGCACAGCTTTAGCACCTCAAGAAAATTCTGTATGACCTAAATCAGAGGCATCAAATGAATATCCCATGGTAGTAGAACTGAACCAGGTTAAAATGTAATTGGGGAATATTTACCAAAATAAACAAAAATACAATAAAATAAAGACATTTTAAAAATAAGTCAATATGCAGCTTGCAAGGAAACCTTGTATGTGATTTAGTGGTCCCTCCACAATTTCTATTCGAGTTTGACACCCTGGCCTAGATGACCCAGGAGATTTATATACTTATGGTCCTATGATCTGTGAAATGTTTCATGAATGAAAACCAGCTAAAAGACCTTAAGAAAACGTACAAACTTAAGTGACTGTAATATTACCTTGTATGGTCAACTTTTAACAAGTTTCATTGATGCTTTCTGTTTTTTTGCATCACATAATCTGTTCTTTACAATACTGCCTTTTCTTCTCTTCCTCCTTCTATGCCTTGTAACAAAGCATGGTAACTGTACCTAGAACAATCATCAGTAGTCATTCCCT
Source organism: Petaurus breviceps papuanus (assembly GCF_028583685.1). Lineage (NCBI taxonomy): Eukaryota > Metazoa > Chordata > Mammalia > Diprotodontia > Petauridae > Petaurus > Petaurus breviceps. The sequence goes on along the minus strand of NW_027187313.1, from coordinate 8,874,233 downwards.
AGGTGACTCAGCACTGATGGCTCTGGAATCAGTGCTAGCCATGGCACTTAATCTGAATCCAACTAACTTAGAGTGTTTTCATTTGCATTAAGATCATTATATCATTTTGCTGGCTCTAATTCTTTCATCCTCTGTCATTTCATAAAAGTCTCATAGCCAACGTTTCTTATGATGACATAATATTACCATGATATGTTCAATCATTACCCACTTGAGGGACGCCCACTTTATTTCCATGTTTTTGCTATTTGTGGTCTTAAGTTGAGGATGTTGGGTCCCTATTACTCATCTGGAGTAAGGGTCATACTGTGTTCTATGCTAAGCTGCCTCCTGAATAGGTCTCTCAGAAACTCATTCTGTTCTAGCACACTAAGATAGGTATTTGCGAAATATTTTCTTCTATATTCCTCCCTCCCAGAAATATTTTCTTCTATAGTCTTTCCTCCCAGAACATTTGCCTGTAACTCAAGCAGCTGTGGGCAGGCTCCCCTCCTCATCCTCATCCCCTCTGGTTGGATTGACTCCTTCTCTAACTCTTGACCCTTGGTTGTCCATTGGCCTCTGTAGAGGAGGGGACTGGTCAGCTGTTCACTGAAAACAGACAAGTGTGTACTGCTGTAAGAGAATCCCCACCTCTCCTCTGCTTCTGAGTAAGTCACGTACTAAAGTTGTCAGGGAGAGAGATGGGGAGGAAAAAAGCTGGAATTAGAGCTTAACATCAAAACGGGGAAATATAGAACCTGTATTTTAGAAGAGAAAGTGTGCCTGGAGAAAGAGCTCCATGGGTAGAACTAGGCATCTTCAAGGAAGTGTCTTGAAATTCAAAGTTGTTTCCTGAAGAATTGAGAAACATAGTGGGAAGTGATAAGGGAAAAAGATGGTCAGGAGGGGTTTCATGTTCTCACATCCCAACTTCAGTGGAATGTTAGTAGGTGGGGACAGACTATTTCTTAACTGCTATTTAACATATATGAAAGGGCCTTTTTTTTTTTCCGCCTAGAAAGCTATGGGTTCAGACCTATTGCTTTTTTTGTTCCCTCACCCCACTGAAGCCTTTCGTCCATTTGGTGTGTTTGAGGCTAAATTTGGGTGTCCATGCATGCCTACTATTACCGTATGTAACTGTTTTACGCACAAAAATTTCATTTCCCCAACAGTCTTTGAATGTTCATGTTGTACGCAACAGACTGTTAGATTAACACACCATACAAGCTGGTACTTTTTCTAACTTTCTAGTAAAGAGAAACTAGCTGCTACATATATTTAATAGAGCCTATGGGACTGCCTAAAGTAGTGTTCTATATTCTATAGTTAGGTCCCATTTAGTGACAGTAATGAATCCTCTGAAGTGGTCCTGTGTATCTGAATTTAAAATTAAATAAAATTGGATTACTTGTTCCCAACCCAATGGAAATATGCAGTATAATATAGAATTATTTGATCACTTCAGGGAATTCATTATCTCCACTAATCAGGCCATCTGTATAGTATTGTTGAGAGTCAGATGTTGGCCTGTGGGCATTGTAGACACCTAATATGTCTCAGGTACTGCATTTAGTGCTGGAGATAGAAAAAAGTTTTTTAAAAAACACCAGTCCCTCTTCTCAAGAAGCTTACAGCCTTAATAGGGGAGACTATGCAAATAACTATGTACAAACAAGCTATGTATGGGATCATTTGAAAATAATCAACAAAGGGAAGGCATCAGAATTCCAGTGAAAGGGATATTTTAGCTGGGACTTGAAGGAACTCAGGGAAGCCAGGAGGCAGAGATGAGTGAGAACATTGCTGGCATGAGGGACAGTTCCTGGAGTTGGGAGATAGGAGTGTCTTGTTTGAGGAGAGGAATTGGAAAAAAGGTCAGTGTTACTGGATTGCAGATATAAGAAGGCTGGAAAGGTAGAAAGTGGTCAGATAATTAAGGGTTTTGAATACCAGACAGGATCTTATATTTGATTACCGAGGTGACAGGGAACAAACTCACTGGAGTTTGAGTAGAGCATGGCATGGTCAGACCCAGACTTTAGGAAGATCATTTTGTTGGCTGAATGGAAGATGGACTGGAGTGGAGAGAGACTTGTGGCAGGGAGACCAGGCTATTCCAATGGTCCAGGTCTGTCCCAGGTGGTGGCAGTGTCAGAGGTGAGGAGGGGCCACATTGGAGGGATGTTATGAAGGCCTTGGCAAGTTACTGGATAGAAGCGGTGAGAGGGAGTGGAGACAAGGTTGGTGCCTACGTTACAAGTCTGAGTGAGTTGGAGGATGGTGGTACCATTGACAGTAAGCTAGGGAGGGAAGGGTTTGGGAAATGATGACTTGAATTTGGGACATGGTTGAACTGAAGATGTCAAAGGCTCTAGGCATTTGGAGATGCTACTTAGCAAATAGGTTAAGGCTGGATAAGTAGATTTAAGAATCATCAGCAGAGAGGTAGTTATTAAATCCTTGGGAGCTGATGAGATCACCAAGTGAAATAGTGTTGAGGGAGGAGAGGAGAGGGCCCTGTGGGACACCCATGATCAGAGAGCTTGACCTTGTTGAAGATCCAGGTGTTTTCTAAGATTAATTACCTAGCAACAAAACAGGACATTAAAATGTTCTCAGAACTTGAACTAGAATTACATCTTGGCTGAGCGGAGGGCCTTTAGCCCAGTATATGAGGAAATCATGGATTTTTTTTTTTAGAGAAGGACATATGTGTTTGCTTTCTGTCTCCTCCATTAGATGGCAAGCTCCTTGAGGGCAGGGGTTGCCTTCTGCTTTTTTTTAATCCCCAGTATTTAGCATAGTGCCCTGCCACATAATAGTCCCTTAACAAATGTTTTATCGACTGACTGACAAAGACCTCCAAGGTGGAGGTAGGGGAGGAAATAGACTTTTCAGAGCCCTGAAGATAGGGCTCTGAGGCCAGTGACTCCTGCGGTTTATGCTTCATAGCTCCTGCCACCAGGACTGTCTGTTAGAGGAAGCCTTTCCTGTTGAGAATCTGACCACTTCCTCAATATCCTCCCCTCCCTTATTTCACTCTGGCCGCCCTTGAGTCTATGCTCAGAACTTAAGTGGAATTCCTCCAAGGGTGCTGGGTACCATTTGGACAGTGGTGTGATTGGCAGCCTTCCTCCTCTTCTCCCCCGAAGCTCTCAGGCTTCTTTCCTGCAGTAGGTAGGTACATTTTAGCGAGCACTGCTCCTGAGTTTGAATATCCACAGAGAAAGAACGAGTTGAGGTTTTTGCAGGACAGACCAGCAGGTACACGAGCTAAACTGTGTGTCTCTGATTTCTCACAGATCATGGTGCCAGCAGCTGTGGAGAGTGCGGTAGAAGCAGAAACATAAGGGGGCAACAGTGACCTCAAGTCCCCAGAAGAAGGGATGGTTTTGCTGTCCCCAGGGATAAGGATGATTTTATGGATCTGGATGAGCACAGGTGAGTGGGCAAAAAGAGTGACACAGGGATTAGATTGGAATCAGCTAAGCCCCAGGAAAACCAACTCCAGTGCTATGCTTAAGGTCCAGTTCCAGATTACATTTTATCAGACAAGGAAGCAGCCTCAAAGATAAGTACCTTCACTGATGGAGCTGAATAAAAAGCATTGCCGTGAGCCTGCCTGAGTTCTGGGTGAATACCCCCTTAATATCATCCCTAATACTGTCCATTCCAAGATTACATTGTGATCTGTCCTTTCCCCATCCTTTCCAATGATCACCTGTCAAAATCCCTAGATTACTTAGAGTATAAACTTCTTAAAAGGAGGGACTGTTTCAATTTTGTGGTTATATCTTTGCCTTCCAGTCAGCCTTCCTAATGCCAGTCCATTCTTCCCCCTCATTCCATTCTTACCCTTGCCCCTAAGGGATAATTTGTGCTGGCATGACTCTGGGATGACTTTGCACCAGGTCACCCCGGTATTCATTGAAAGCTTCCTGGAAGCAAAATATCTTTTGGCCTTCTGAAACTTCAGAACCAAAATACAATAGGCTTAGTTTGGGTCAAACCTTATTACATTCAATTTAGAGGATATATGAAACCTTGGATCAGTTCTAAAATACCTTCCATCTTAATATCTTGCAAAGGGCTGGGGATTGTCTTGACTAGACCTTTTGAAGCTACTACAGAGTGTCACAGAATAGCGCATTCATATCTGAACCTGATTGCCAGGCTCAGCCTAGAGTGGGAGAACTGACTTCCATGATTATTCAACGGCTCCTATCATCAATCAGTTCTTCAGAATCACGCCCATTGCCTTCATGTCTACTCACACACTGCTAAATTAATATGGAGAAAATTATGGTCCACTGCACATTTCTGTTATAATCTCAGTTGGGTTCCCACTGCAGCAGGTCAATCCTTTTACTCCCTAATTGACTATCCCACCCACTACAATGGCTTTTTCAAACTTCATCATCTTGCTCAAACCTCCCATGGCTCCCCTTCCTCCCTACCCTTTCAGCTGACAACCTTGCCTCATGTATTTCCCTGAAAAAGTTGAGTTCATTTAGAGAGCTCCCTGGTCTGCCCTCATCATCATCATCTCACCTACTCAGATGTTTCTTGTCACTATGTCCTCCACCCCTTCTCAACAAGGCAAACCCCTCTGTACAAGTGTCCCCACTCCATGCCATCTTCTCTAGCAAGATGCCCCCTCTAACGTCTCAGCTCTCACTTACCTGTAATCTCTCCCTGTCTACTAGCTGCTTCCCTACTGACAACAAGCTTGTTCATGTCTCTCTTATACTTAAAAAAACCACTCACCTGATCTGTCCATCCCTAGTATTTCATCTTATTCGTGTCCTCCCTTTTGTGACTAAACTCCTTAAGGAAGCTGTATGTAACTAATGCCTCCACTTCCTTTCCTCTTAACTTTGCAGTCTGATCTCATCATTCAACCAAAATTGTTCACTCCAAAGTTGCCAACGATCTCTTAATCACCAAAACTAATGGTCTTTTCTCAATCCTGACCCTTCTTGATCTCTCTACAGCCTTTGACACTGTCAGTCACTATTCTCTTCTCTAGTTTTTAGGGCACTACACTTTCTTGGTTCTGACTCTTTGACCATTCCTTCTCAGTCTCCTTTGTTGGAATTTCATCCAGGTCATGTCCCTTAACTGTGGGCGTTCTACAAGGTTCAATCCTGTATCCTCTTCTCTTACTCTATATTGTTTCATTTGGTAATTTCATCAACTCCCATGGATTCAACTGTCTTCTCTATGCAGATAATTTTCAAGTTTATTTATGTAGCCCTCACCTCTCTCTGTGTCTTGAATTTCTCATCTCTGATCTCAAATTGGTTGTTTCACAGAAATCTAAAAATTAACATTTACAAAACTGAACTCATTGTCTTTCCCCCAAAACTCTCCCCTATAGCTGTGGATGATACAGTCATACTCCTAGTCACTTAGACTTGAAATGTAGGTATTATCCTCAATTCTTCACTCTCTCAACCTTCATATCCAATCAGTTTCCAAGGGCTATTGCTTTTACTTCTCACATACACCCCCTTCTCTCCTCTGACACGCCACCATGCTGGTGAGAGCCTCATCCCCTCTCCTCATGCTTGAACTATTTGACTAGCCTCCAGGTCGGTCTTCCAGCCACAGCTTTCTCCCCTTTCCATTCCATCCTCCGCTAATCTGTAAAAGTGATCTTCCTCCAATGACAATCTCCTTGCTGTTCCTTGCACGTGATACTTTATCTGCAGACTGAGCATTTCTACTGACAGTTTGCCATGTCTGAAACCCTCTCCCTCCCTATCCCTACCTCCTGGCTTCCCTAGCTTCCTTCAGTTCCAGCTAGAGTTCTACCTTCTGCAAGAATCCTTTCTGTTCCTCCCTTAACGTGAGCACCTTCCCTCTGCTATTTGTAATTTAGTATATGTATTCTTTGTTTATAGTTGTTTGCAAGCTGTTACCCCCATTATTCTGTAAGCTTTTTGAGAGCAAGGACTATTTTTTTTTGTCCTTTGTATTCTTGGTGTTTCCCTGGCATGTGGTAAACACTTAATATATGCTAATTGACTGACTAATTTCATAACTTCTAGAGAACAAAATGTCACTTGCCCAGTCAGTGATAAAATGAAGGGGACTACATATATTTTCCCAATTCCTTTCCTGATCTCCTATCTATGATTAAGACAATGGCTGAAGTTGCCAAGGGATCTAGCAAAGTAGCCCTTTTGTAACTGAGTCCTAGAGAGATGAAAGGACTCAACTATGTAAAAAGTCAGTGTCAGAACTAGACCTCTCCCTGCAAGTTGGACTACACATCTTCTTTTATTTCTAAGGAACTTTTCATACTCAATATAAAAAAGACAGCAACTGATATTTACCCAAATGACATAGAGGCAGCTAGGAGGCTCCATGGACAGAGCACAGGACCCAGAGTCAGGAAGACCTGAGTCTAAATTCAGTCTTGGACATTTACTAGCTGTCTGACACTAGGCAAGTCACTTAATCTCTCACACCTTCAGTTTTCCCATTTATAAAATGAGGATAATAATAATAATGGATTCTATCTTCCAAGGATGTTTTCAGGATAAAGTGAAAGCTCTGTAAAGTACTTGGCACACTTTAAAATGCTACACACTGCTAGCTATTATTATTTTTTATTATCAGAAATGGAAGCAACATTGTATGGTTGCATATTGAAGATTTGCTTGCTTAGGAGATCTTGAAATGAAGACTGCTCTCTAGGTATCTATGTGAATGTCCCCAACAAACCTCTTTTAAACACAAAAAGGAAAAAGTGGGTGACATGAAAAAATTACTTTATTTAAATTGGCCTTTAGGACATTTGATTTACCCACAAACTGTAACACACATATATTTATATTTTTAAATACCTATTTTATATATACATACACACATGTCTATTTTACACACAGATATATATATATATATGTGTCTATGTATGTATGTATTTTGTTCAGTTGTTTCAAGCATGTCTGAGTCTCCATGATCCCACTTGGGTTTTCTTGGCAAAGATACTGGAATTGTTTGCCATTTTCTTTTCTAGCACTTTTACAGATGAGAAAACTGAGGCAAACAGAGTTAAATGATTTGCCCAGGGTCACACAACTAGTAAGTGCCTGAGGCAGGATTTGAACTGAGTTCTTACACACACATTACACACACACACACACACACACACACGTGTATGATGCATATGTGTATATGTGTGTGTATTTATGTCTCTGTGTGTGTACATGTAATTATAGAGAAAGGCCACAAGACATAAGCATTTCCATGCAATGAATATCATTTGGTATGCACATTTTATTCCACCTTCATTCACACTGTGCCCTACCTTTGCGCCACCCCAGTGTGCTGTAGCATTGGACCCGTCAGTACTTACATATGCAGAGGTATTTTATAATCTTTTCCATGTACTGACTTGTGCCAGGGAACAAAGTTCATGAGGCCATGCCAGAGAAGAATAGGCCAAAGAAAGCAGAGAAGGGAGAGGGAGATGTGATGTGGGAGCTGCCAAGCATCTGGCAGGTCTTACCAGGTATGAACAGCTTCATGTACCAGCCTAGAAGTTAAATGTACACCTAAGGGCTAAGTTAAGGAAAAATGGAGTGTGTGCAAAGAGCTGATGGATGCTGAGGTGAATGCTTTGGGGAATGAGGTTTAAAAGGAAGTTGGCTTCCTTTGATATGCACAACAATAAATGCCATCCTACTAATCCTGATATTCTCAAGGATCCATAGCTCAGTGATCAAGTGTCCTGACTATCAGTCAGTGATGGGTGAAAAAGAATAAAGAAAACAAATGAAGTTTACAGTTAACATTTCTAGAGAATGAAGGTAATGTGTGCCATTCTCATTGCTAGGCTTATAAAATTATGCACGTGGCAAAATGACCAGATTTTAACTAGGATGTAGAAGGCGAACCTGGTCTATTTTGTCCTTGTGCCTAGTGGGAGGAGGGGAATGAGCAAGTCCTCCCGACTATGGGAACTACAAGCTTAGAACTGGAATGTCCAGAGGTGGTCTGTCAGTGAATGATCCTGCAAGGACAGTGGGTGCTTACTAAATGCTTTTCAATGCAAATTTGTTCCATTAGGGTCTGAGGGCTAGGTCTTGCTGTCTCACTCACCCAGGGAGGGACAGCAGCCTGAAGCTTTTCAAAGTGTGCGTCAGAAGATTGTGGGTGGAAACTCTCAGAGGGTTGCTCTACGTTTCCTGAGACTTCCTCAGAGAGCAGGTGTCTCTCAGAAAATCTGCACATGTTGAGAACAAGAAGGAGGCTTCCCTGGGCTGCTGTGGCTGTATAAAGATAGACCTGAGTTTCTTTCTTTCATACAGCCCCCACAGGAATCCCTGCTCCGCTAAACACTTTCTTCTACTGAAGGAGGATTGGTCCTTCCAAAAACTAAGAGAAGAGAGCCTTCCACTCCGGGAGAACCAGCCCCTGCTACTACTTCTTGGCCATGCAGCAGAACCTGAATTATCTTTACCCTCAAATCTACTGGGTAGACAGCAGTGCCGGCCCTCCCTGTGCTCCCCCATTAACAGCTCTTCCCTGTGCACCCCCTGTGCCTGGAAGGGCTGGTCTGAGGAGGCCACCACCACCACCACCGCCACCACCACTGCCACCACCACCACTGCCACATGCAGCCCCTCCACCTCCACCTCTTCTCCCCTGCTCATCTCTAAAGAAGAGAACCGACAACACGAGACTCTATCTTCTTCTGATCTTTTTTATGGTTCTGGTGGCCCTGGCTGGACTGGGAATGGGAATGTTTCAGCTGTTCCACTTGGAGAAGGAGTTAGCCCAACTCAGAGAGGTAAGCCTGAACTCCTTCTTAGGTGGACTGCTACATATTAGAGTGAGTGTGCGTGAGATAACTCTGATGGTCACTCCTCAAAGTGCTTTCTGATCCTTTTTTTCTTTGCTGTGAAGTGAATAGTACCAGTCACCCCATCCTATGGACAGAGAGACAGAAGCATGGAAGGGGCAAAGTGAGGCTTGAGGGTTGGAAGTTCTGGGCTAGATAAGATAATTTCTAAGGTCACTCCCAGCTCTGAACTTCTCTGTTCTTTGGTAATAAAATGAATCAAGGGCCAAATTGGAAACAGAGATTCCAACAAAAAAGCGGGTACACTGCCTCTCACTTGTCTGTTTAGAAAAAACAGAAACAAGACCCATGAATGTGAGTGTAGGAGCTTTTGATGTCAATGGATCAAGGATATTTTCAAACCTAATCATGTGATTCCTAAGTGTTTGGGCAGTCTTGTTTTTCTAACCTGTTTTTTAAATGTTAAAACTGAGGCACAGAGAATGTTGATCTTCTTTAGTTAGGAAGAGGATCTCAGGTTTGTTGGGGTCTTTGTCCAGGACTTTAAAGTCATGACAATGAGACCTCCCTTATTCACTAGACTAAATGTATCTTACATTCATTTATTTTCTTTTGCCAGTCTACCAGTGATGGGCAGGTAGTTTCATCTCCTGAGCAGCAAACAGGTGAGTCATATTTATACACATGTATGAGGTACCCCATGCAAATCCTAAGCAAGCAACCAAATTTACGAAATACTTCCTAATTTTCATCCCTTTTCTTTCTTGCATTCACTGAATACATACTCCAGGCTACTTCTAACTCTTTTGCTGGTCATTACGGTTATTTTAGCTGCTTCCTATTACTAGACCACATATTTGTAGTCTTCAATATCTCTGCAAAAGGAGGAGATATATAACTAGACTAAGACAAAGCTTTGGAAAATTCAGAATTGTCTTTGGGATGCTCACACCCATGCATAATCCCCATCTGCATTCCCTTTTGACAACAATAGCTATAAGTCACCTGGATGTTTATAGAGGTAAGGGGACTCCCTCCTATCTACAAGGACAATTAAGATTTGACTGTGTTGAAGGCAATTGTACCTTTCTCTCATAATCTCTGTGTTAGAAATTAGTTGATAGTGACTAGATCTTTGATGGATCCATGACTGGATACTTTGATCAATCTGTATGTAGGTTCCCAAACTCTCCATGCCTTGTCATTATGTGCTTTCCTAGAAATCTTCCAAATAATACTTATGTGATGACTCGGAGGCCACTTGGTTCTTTTAGTGTCTTGGGGGTATCAATGTACTTCTTCAGAAGTTCATCTGTTGTCTTTTACTCTTACTCTATGATTGGCTTACCTCCTTTTCCAGGTATAAAGATGTTTACTAATGCTTTTTATGCCGTGTCTTACATCCACACTTTTGGTAATATGCTACTTACCAGTTGGTCCCACATCATATTATCAGTGGTCAAGTTAAACTGTATTTTCAAATCTTCCGGTCTTAATAATTGCAAATTTGTAGTAGGAGGAGGCCTGGCTTATTTGTATATTAACAAAATGGGAATGTGGGGGAATTGGAAAGAGAGTAGGAAGTATAGTAATGCAATTTAATTCAACAAGTATCTCTGAACTAGGTGCTAGGGAAGACTAAAAACATCTGAGAAATGTGGCCTCATGGAGTGATGGCATGGTAACGTGGGAAGGACATTGCTTTTAGAATGAGAGCACTTAGGTTCAAATCCTGATTGTACTATTTACTATTCATGTGAGCTTGTGAAAGTTACTTCCTCACTACAGGCCTCAGTTTCCTCATCTGTAACAAGATGGGGTTGGACTAAATGCCCTCCAAGGCCATTTCCAATTAAAAAGCTATGATCCTATGATCTCTGCTCTCAAAGAGATTGTGTTCTAAGTGGGAAGATAAGACAGGTACACACATGTGAAGCGCAGAATGGGGTGAAAGAAGGATTTTATATTGCATTGAACCCAATTCTTTAGTCCTCTTAGTTTCATGTGTCCTTTCCTAAAATGCTATCTGAAATTTGGACTTTGTTTCCTTTATTGTTACTGTTAATCACTAACATCCTCCTTTGATACCTCATTATGTTGTAGAAGTGATCCTTAGTTCTCTAAATCAATGGAACACAGTATCCTACAGGTCTTATAAAGCTGGAAAGGATTCAGATATGGGCTCTATAATAGACTGTATGCCTCTCATCTGAAGATCAGCCTCACGAAGAATGGAGAGGCTTATAATGGGAGTTTGGGCCCACAGAAACTGTACTGTCTCCAAAGGCGTAGAAGGCTTATGTGAGATCTGGATTGAAAAGGGGGGACCCAACACAGAATCTTTGTGAAGCATTTCTTTTTCTTTTCCTAAGGGGGCAAGGAGCTATCAGAGCAAGGGTGGTTCTATTGGGAAATAAGAAACTGGGTTAACACTGAAGCTCAGAGTTATAGAGCTCTTAGCCAGAAGTAAGCTTTCCTTGGCAAGTGGGTCATTTATTTGTTCATTGGATTACCTTCTTACACAAGGGGGGAGCATACTGACATATTTGGTTGTGAAGAGTAGCCCAGTTGGGACTGGATCAGGAGGAGGTGATGAGGCTGTGTCAGATCATAAGTTTAGAGCTGGAAGAACCTTAGAGGTCATCAAATCTACCCATTTTCCAGATGAAACTGAGCCCTGAGAATTTAATTGACTTGTCTAAGATTACATAACTAATGAGTGGCAGAGATGGATTTAGGACCCAGTTTTTCTGATTTGCAATCCATTGCTCTTCCTACCTTAATGTATTATCTCCTGTAACAAGAAAACCCAATTCATCTGTCAATCAGTAAATAACATTTACTTAGCATCTCTCATATGGCAGGCACTGCACTAAGTGCTGAGAATACAAGGAAAGGCAAAAAAAAACCCCAAACATTCCCTTACTGTCAAAGAGCTCATAGTCCAATGGGGATGGAAAACAACTATTTACAAACAAGATATAGATGGGATAAACTGCAGGTAATCAGCACAGGGAAGGTACCAGCAAAAGGGAGATTAGAAAAGGCTTCTTGTTCACTTGTGAAAGTTTTCTTTACCGAAGACCAAACAAGGAAAGGAGAAAATGAAACCTAGAACAAAATAACAGTACCTCAAACAAGGGGTCAGCTAGGTGGCATGGTAGATAGAGTGCTGGGCCTGGAAGGATTCATCTTCCTGAGTTCAAATCCAGCCTGAGACACTGCCTAGCTGTGTGACCTTGGTCAAGTCACTTAACCCTGTTTACCTCAGTTTCCTCATCTATAAAACAAGCTGGAGAAGGAAATGGCAAACCAGTTCAGTATCTTTGTCAAGAAAACCCCAAATAGGGTCATGAAATGTTGGACATGAGGGAATGACTGAACAACAACAAACAAAATCTTCAATGAACAGCAACAACAAAAAAAAACAAGACAAAAATAGGATGGCAAAGTTAAGCTTTGTATTTCTAACTGTGCTCCAACAACTATATAGGCAATATGTACATAAAGCTGCCTTAGCTGAGGAGTTCTTAATCATTTCTGTTATGGACTCCTTTGGCAATCTGGTGAGTTCTGTGCACCCTTTCTCAGAATAATGTTGTTAATCATTTTAGTCATGTCCAACTCTTCATGACCCCATTTGGGGTTTTCTGGGCAAAGATACTGGAGCAGTTTGTCATTTCCTTCTCCAGCCCATTTTACAGATGAGGAAACTGAGGCAAATCATGTTTTTTTTTAAAATGTGTACAAAATAAAATATATAGGTTTTCAAAGGAAACTGTTGGAATTCAGTTATTAATCTATACAGGTATATAAAGACATGTACACATATTGATATCATGTATTGTATGTTTGTATATGTATATATACACATGTATATATTTGTATGCATATACGTGTGTGTTATGAAGCCCTGTAATCTAGATGTAGGGACCTTAGTGATATTTCCTAAGTAGCTCCTAATTCTTGGTGGGACTTACAAGCTTATATTGTTGGGTCCATTGGTTGACTGATGTACATGAAGGAGGAAATAAAAATAATATCATCAGGCTGGGAACCAAGCCAGACCTTGAGAGGACTTATGGAAAAGGGCATCAGTCTGATCAAATAAGATAACATCCTTAGGGTGCTTCATATCTCATGTAGCAATAGGTAAGTGAGCTTCTGATGTTAGAGTCAATACTTCATTATTGACTTTTGACCTCAAAGATGTCATTGCTTTGAACTAAAATGAACCATCATCTTCTTTTTTCTTCATGTACAGCATCTTTCCTAGTTTTCTCTCAGTGTGGTAGGTGATCAGGGGGAAGGGTAGAGAATACAAGAGGTTCATCAGAGTAGCAGCAGACACAGACACTATGTACAATATGTATCATATGCTTATGTGTATGCAGATGTGGGTATGTCTATAGCATGAGTGTGCCTATAGCTATATACATGTATGCACTGTGCATGCCAGGGTGACTGGAATGTGGGTAGGGTCAGAGGTAGCCAAAGCCTCATCCATACAAGTGTAACAGTCTTTACCAGTGTCAGAAAGTCATGTCCTATTCATTAATTTCCTTATTCAGCAAATATTTATTGTGGTCCTTCAATGAATTATGCATACCAATAAACAGGCATCAAGAACCTTCTTACTTCCAGAGTATTGTGCTAGAGGCTGGACAAGATAGAAAGTTGCAAAAAGATCTAACCCCTCCTTTTAAAGAGTAATATTAATTACCATATAATTAATAATAATACTAAAAATTAGTATTAATAATAGTAATAATAAAATGCTCTTTAAGGTTTACAAAGTGCTTTAGAAATATCTCAACTTCACCACAACCCAGGGAAGCCAGTACTATCCCCCTTTTACAGGTGAGGAAATTGAGACGGGCAGATGTTGAGTGACTTAGCCCAGGTCACACAGCTAGGAAGTATCTGAGGCAGGATTTGAACCTGATCCATCTAGTGCTCTGTCTACTTCACCACCTGGATGGCTCTGCTATAGTTTGTAGTTCAGCAGAATGATAAAACGTAAACAGAGGAATCAGTCATGTATAATATAACATGAAGTACAAAATGAAGTGTTATGGGTGGTGTAAAGGTGAAGACTGTGACCGACAGTGCACGGGCTGGGTATAGATAGGGGAGAAGTCAGATAAAGCTTCATGGAGGAGGTGGCACTTGAATTAGGTTAGTAATTTAACAGATGAAAGGGAAATAAGGACATCCCAGGATTTGGGAATAGCACGAGTCTTTGGAGGAAAGCGTGGGGTGTGTTTGAGGGATGGAGACCAGTCCAGTCTGGCTACAGCACAGAGTGCTTGGAAGAGGATGGTATGGGATGAAAAGGGGTGACTCTGGGTTGTGTAGGGCCCTCAGTACCAAGCAGACACGTTTGAATTCTGTAGGTAACAGAGCTACGGAAGATCCTGGAGCATAGTAGTAGCACGATTACAACCATGGCTAATCTTCATCAGTCTGTCAGTGCTAAATTGGAGGGACATGAGAGTGGCTATTGGAAAATCTACTAGGTAGTTGTTGAGATTGTCTAGCTGGTGTTAATGAGGATAATGGTATGGGGAATAGAAAAGAATGGACTTATTCGAGAGATCTAGTCATACCGTTCCTCTCCTCAACAACTTTCAGTAGCTCCCTATTGCCCACCCAGTAAAATTGAAACCACTCTGCCTGCTGCTCAAAGCCCTTTACACTCTGTTGCTGCCATCTCCTCAGTGAAGCCTTCTCTGATCCCCAGGGTTGGTAACATCTTTTCCCTCTCAGATTTTACCCAATACCTTTTTTTTTTCAATCTTATAAATATACTTCTCTTGTAACACTTTGTATTATAGTGACATGGGTTTGTGTCCTGTGCTCCTACTCTGGACTCTAAGCAGGACAGCGGTAGGAACTGTGTCCTGGCTTAACATCATATATACCCAGTGCCTAGCACCATGCTCTTCATTCTGTAGTTACATATTGCTGTATAAGTAAGGGCTGTGCCTTAGGAGCATAGGAACACAAATTTAAAGTGGGGATTAAGCACAGCTCTAAAGGCTCCATTCCCTCATTTTAGAGAGGAGGAAACAGGCCAAGGGAGGTTGAGTGATTTGCCTAACATCAGATCAGAGGTGGGCTATAAACCCCAGCCTTCTATTCTAACAACTGATCTGTTTAATACTCTGTGATTTGCATTTTCCTCACAGTCCTATGAAAAAAAGAATTAACTGCCATATTTTCTAGATGGGGAAGCCAGAGCTTCAGTTTAGTGTCATAACTGAGCCCTAGTGGAGGTCTCCTTCTCCAGCCTCCCAAGTCCAGTGCTCCTCTCATCACACACAGCAGATGTGCAGCATGGTTCCTGTTCTCCAGGAGCTCAAAAGCCAGCTGTGGAATGTGAGATACATGCATGTTGAACGTGAAATAGCACTAGGAGGGATTTTTATAATCAGTGCCAGGCAAGTGATTGATACACTGACATTGACAGTGCTTTTTGAGCTCAGAGTAGGAGCAAAGAGCTCCCTGAGGACTTGTTAATGCTTTTTCTGTTTTCTGGTCTTTGGTTGTTCATGGTCCTACCGAGGGTCTGGAGAAAGTGATGACCTATTAAAAATCTTTCTAGTAGTTTTTTTTTAATTAATTGGGGAATTCTTTTTTGAGGGGAGAGGGGGGAGTGCGCAGTTGGGGTTAAGTGACTTGTCCAGGTCACACAGCTAGTAAGTGTCTGAGATCAGATTTGAACTCAGGTCCTCCTGACTCCAGGGCTGATGCTCTATTCACTGCACCACCTAGCTACCCCTAATAGGACAATTCTTACACCATTGTTGAGTCTCATTGTATCACCACAAGCTTGCTGGACTGCTCTGGGCTGACTTCTTAGTCATGCTCTTTTTATCTCCTCCTCTTCCTCCTCTGCTACTACCTCTTCCTTTTCCATCTCTTCTACTATTACCTCTTCTACCTCCTCCTCAATTTCCTCTTCCTCCTTCTCCTCTTCCTCTTCCTCCTCCTCCATGTTTTTAAATCTTTATTGATGATTTTTGTGGTTTATATCACAATATATACTGCCCATACAAACCTTCCTCCCATCCCAGAATCATCCCTTGTAACAAAAACAAAAATCCCTTCAAACAAAACCAGCTGATATAGGAATCATTATCTGTCCAAAAAATACCATGTTGAGCATCTGTAGTCACCACCACTGAGAGGAGGGAGGGTTTCCTGAGCCAACTAATTAGCTGTGATGATTAGATTATGTCATTTCCACGGTCACAATATGTGTAGCTGTAGGGAGAGTTGTGATTTTCATAGTCAAAACATGGCACAGAAGCAGTGGAGCTTTATGGCCAACAGATCTGTGGAAGAAATGCAGAAAAGCTGGAGAGCAGAGGGGAGAGCAATGATCTTGACTCCTTGGTTCACCTTTGGTTATAGTTCAAATTTATTTGTGTGCCAAACCAGAGAAGATCTTGGAAACTATCTAACCATAACCCAAGGTAGCCTTCCTTCCTGCATTTATTCTGCTTGGCTGTATTTTAGCTAGCAAAGAGCCTTGCTTCTATTTAGTCAGAGTTGTGATTTATTAACTTTTTCAGTGTTATACTCCAGTATTTAAATGTCACCAGCATGATCTCAGTCATCTCCCTCCAGTTATGGCATCCTTTCCCTCCTGATCTGCACAATTCTTCCATATAATTTGATATATTAATATATATCTCTCTGTTGTTGAAATACCATGTCATGGAAAGTCATGTGATCCGATATCTGCCTCATGTATATTCTAAATTGCTTCCTTTCATGTGATGATGCCCTGCTTATATTTGTAATGGTGGAATAATATGCATCTCATTCTTCATGAACTTTTTTTTCTTTTAAAAAAAATACAGGTCATCGCAACACATTTGAAAATAAGGAACTAAAGAAAGCAGCCCATCTAACAGGTTTGTAATGGGGCACAGGCTGGGCAGAGGGCACCATTGGCAAAAAGGAGAGGCTTCTTAGGCAAGCTAGGGAGACAAAAAAACTGACCACAGAAATCCCCCCAAATTTTTAAAGCTCTATGGCCATGATGGACTGACCCTCAGAATTGGTTGTACATACCTTTGAAAAACTCTGGTGTCTTATTATTATAAAATCACAGAGATGGTTTTATTTTCCAATTATAGTTACTTGGAAGCCATGATTAATCATTTCTTACATAGAATGAGAAAGAACCTTAAATGTCTAGTCTTAACTGTCTAGTCACTGACTTTGGTGTGCACATTGTGAAGGAGTGGGGCATAATCAATGACCTAGCCTAGCAGTTCCAAGTCTACTACTGTATCTTACAGTAGAAATGGGGTAAATGTAAACATGGTGGAAGTGGGAGGGGTGTGTTCCTCATGCCTCTAGTAATGTAGTTATTAACAGGAAACAAATTATTTGCTATCAGTATGGAGTTCCTAGAGTTAATCATTTCTACGATTTACCACATCAATAATAGATAAGGATTATTTCATGAAGTAATATGCTGCCTGCCTTTAAAAGTCTTCAGATCAAATCTGGATTACCCTATATTAAAGATGGTGTATGTTACAGAGTGAGGGACCAGGGGATTTGGAGTCAGAGGATTTGAAATCAGAGAACAAGAGTTCTGACTCCACTGTAGGATCTCAGGCAAGTAACATACATCTCTGGTGTTTTGTTCCTTCATATGTAAAATGAAGGGTTGAATATATGACCTCTGTTCCTTTCAACTTTCAGTCTCAGGTCCTACACTGCAGTGGTATCTCTAAATTGGATGGGAGCTTGGACTATCTGAGTCTAAGGGCCCTAACCAATTTCAGTAGTCTGCAATATAGGAATTTGAACATCTCTTAGCACATTACCCCTTCGGGCCATTTTGTTTTTGGTCTTGGGATCCTGACACTTTTGAATCAGATCAGTCTACAGACACTGTGATATCCTGATGAAGTTGGCAGAGGAGTGATATTATTACTTCTAATTCATAGACTAGAACCCTGAATCACAGAGTCAAGGTCACAAAGGGAATTATCAATGGGTAAAGGAATTGAATTAAATTCATTGTTATACCTCCTGTAGTGCCATTGGTTCATAAACTCATAGAACTGGGGGGGACTTTAAAGATCATCCTGTTCAGTCCCCTCCTTTTACAGATGAAGGGACTGAGACTCAGAGTAACTTGGCTATAGTCACACAGCTAGGTAACAGCAAAGCCAGGATTCAAACCCAGGTCTCCTGACTCTAAGCCCCAAGTTCGTTCTACTATACCAAGCTATATCTCTATTTCTAAGTGATTCTGAAGATAACTTTTGTTATAACAAAGACATATAAAGTTGTGATATGGAAGCAGTGAGCTCAGATGTGTAAATGCCCTTCATTTAAAACTCCTCTCTGATTTTAGGCAAGCCTAAATCACAAGGCATCCCACTTGAATGGGAGGACACCTATGGAATCACCCTTGTTTCTGGAGTCAAATACAAGAACCGGGGTCTGGTGATCAGTGACACTGGCCTTTACTTCGTCTACTCCAAGGTGTACTTCAGGGGCCGGCTCTGTGACAACCAGCCCCTGGAACACATACTTTATAAAAGGAACCCCAACTACCCCCAACACTTGGTACTGATGGAAGAAAAGAAGATGAACTACTGTACCAGCCAGCAGATGTGGGCCCAAAGCAGCTACCTAGGGGCTGTGTTCAACCTCACCAGTGCCGACAGCTTGTATGTCAACGTCTCTGCATTTTCACTGGTCAGTTTTGAGGAATCCAAGACATTTTTTGGCTTATACAAACTCTAGGATAACTCTCAAGAAAAGAGGATGGGAACTGCTTCATGATGGTATCCAGCCCGTTATAGTGCTGAGGATATTGCCTTGATAAGGAGCTCCATGAGTGCAGGGAGCCACCCTCTAGTCAAGGGAAGATACTCAAACCACAAGGGTCCTAGGACCATGAGAATCACTGGGTCTCATCCTAGGTCCATGAGCCGGTGGAGGCCATGGAGTGTAGATGAGGTTATAGAAGCAAGTGACCACCAAGATTATTCTGAAAAGTGCTGAGTTGTCTTTTGACTTTTCATCTTGTAAAGAGCACCTTTTAAACTTATCTTCCATGGATATGTTCACTACCTTCGGGGAGGCTGGTCCTCAACTGAATGTTCCTGAATGTGAATGGCAAGGAATGGGTGGGGTGTGTGTGTGTGTGTGGGGGGGTGTAGTTGTGCACACATGCATATGAAAGTGTCCCTGCCATTTACAGCATCTACAAGTCTAGATATATTTCTAAGAGCATAGATTTTTTCCTAACAAGGAGGACAAGAATTTTCCTATGCAAAGAACCACCTTTCATTCTACATATAAAGGATGTCAGTGCAATTGTTGCTGTGTGTTTATGCCAATTCCAGCACTATGAAGATTAATTTTCTCTGACCAGTACTTACTTTGGTTTTCTCTATGTAGAGACATTTGAGGATTCTGAGTTCTGATAAATTCTTATCAGAAAAAATGTGGGAAATATTAAGTGGTGAATCTTGAAATTTCTGAAGGAATTTACTTTATTAGTAAGGTGTTTACAACAGCACAATGTTTTGTGGTCTTCAGAAAGTTCTAATGAATGTAAGCTATTTGTCCCGTGTCCACAATATTTATATACAATATGTGCATATTTTTCTATTAAGAGATATTCATAATAAAAAAATCTATTTTTAGTATAATTACGGTCTATGGAATGTTATTATTTTGAAGTGAGTAGAAAGCAGGTTTTACGGAGAAAAAACTCTTCCAATCTGTCAGTACTTCATAGCTCACTATTTCTTAGAGTAATTAATTGTGTTTTTTTCTTTAAGTTTGGGTCTCCTTACCACTTCCATACTGAAAGTGAAGGAACTACTCCCAGATTGATTCCATCTTCACAAGAACTTCAGTCTGCTCAGTTTCCCATCTGGTTCAGTGGCAACCTGGTGGTCCCCTTCTCCCAGGAACTGACCAACTTGATGCCAGATTTAGTGCAGTCACCTGATTGGTTTAACCCACTGAAGCTCAAAAGTCTTGAGCTAGAGAGATCCATCAGTGTCATCCTCCTAGATAACTTGAGATCACAGATTGTAGGACTATATTTCATTTGGCCATTGACGGAGCTCTGTCAGTGTAGAGTTCAATGAAATTCTTCACCATTTTATCATTTTCATTTAAAAAAATTCATCAGTTATATTTTTCTTGCTGAGACATTGCTATTGAGAAGCTTACAAAATATCAAATCTTCTTTCCCTAATTGTGTTTCAATAACATATTTTACTTTGTAATCAGTGAACATTTTCAGCTATGTTTGTAGTTTCATAATTCATAATGCAACATAGAAAAAGTTTAGTTTCCCAATAATTGATTAAAAAAATCTTAAACATCTTCAGACAAGGGTTATTCCCATTGGATCATCTGCAAGTGGAACAATTCTAAGTGACTTTGCATATGGTTCACAGAACATCCTTTTGACCATATGTATCAGCAATGCCATATTCACAATGCCTATGGAGATTACAAATATGCTGATATAATTATCCATTACAAAATACGTCATGCTTGCCATATGGGGAAATAAACTAGAAAATTTATTAAGATACCAAAAGACTGAGTCCCAAAACCAGAAAGTGAAAGCCATCAGAGTAGTTATGATATTGGCACAGGTAGATAAAGTAGAAAGCACCCACATTTTCAAGCCTTTAAAACAGAACAGGCTACCTCAGGCAAAGGTCCTCCTCTCCCCATTCACAGCAACCACCCAGCATCCGGGAAGCGCGCTCCCAGCAGCTCTGGCCCCTGGCAGTCCTCAGCAGGAGTCCTTAGCAGAAATTCTGGCTAAGTCAAAAAGGGCTTTGCGCTGCCGCTGCCTCTGCTGCTGCTGCCACCGTCGCCACCACCGCCAGCCACCGCAGGAACGCTACCTTGGCTTCCGCTTCCTCTTGCTCCGCCCCTTCCTGCTACGTCAGCAAGTCCAACAGGGCATGGAAGATCTTTAAATCCCATAACCCTTACATTCGGCCCCAAGATCTTTCATGTCCCTTACTTGGCAAAAATACAGTGGGAATAACTGGTGTCAACAAAATTTCACAACAATATAACAAGAATAGCACACAATAAACACAGAAAACCATATTTTAGGGTGGGGCTTGAGCACAAGCTCCCCATCATTCCCCCCACCCCAAACAAATGGGGCCCCAAAATCTTGTGGTAAGGGGTGAAGATCTCTTCTTCTATGGCTACTTGCTGCTGAAATCGGATGTAGAGCTGTCCCTGTCCTAAGGGGTCCCATTTGAGAGGTCAGTTCTTAATATGCTTGATGCCAGGTCCAAGGGTGACACATCACAGTTGCAGACAGGGGGTGACATCCAGCTTAAGCTATCAGGCATCTACAGATGGAGGGTACCAAGCCTGTGGAAACAAATCTAACAAACAAGGTGAACAAACAAAAAATCAAGAAAAAGCAAAGAGACAATAACTGGACTATTGTAGCCTCACTCACGGTAGAATAAATGAGTTAAGGGTACAATTTTGTCATCATCTTCTCCAGAATAAACAATAGTTACAGTGTTATCCCTCCCATATGCTATAATCTCTGCAGCCTTTGGAACATCATCTGGCTTCCGTTTTACCCATACTTTAGCTCCTGATTTTATTCTGTCAGTAGAACCAAATCCTTCAGTTCCTGTGACAGTTATTTTGGAAGGAGGGTCAGTTTTTACAAGTGGCATTGTTTTACAAGGAACGATAATCACTTGAACTATCCTATCATTCTTGTGAATCTGTATGGGCCCTTCACCTAAATTCTGGAATGTTACAACAATTTCTCCTTGATAATTAGAATCTATTATTCCAGCCAATACATGTATTCCTTGAGCTGCTAATCCTGATTTGGGTAAAATCTGTCCAAAGTGATTTTTAGGGATTCTTATGCATATCCCAGTGGAGATTTTTCTTATTTCTTTTCTGTCCAACCAAAAGTCCTTTAAACAATGTAAATCATACCCCACTGAACCAGGTGGTCCTGGGTACGGTGCTGGGACATCTGGCCTCAAGGTCCAGTACTCAATATTTGGGATCTTGTGTGTTTGTTGTTTTCTAATTTGCAGATTGGGGGGTCATCATTCTGGCTAGAGGTGTACTTCCTCCCAATGGTCTATTATTCAAATTACACAAATCATGAACAAATTATCCTTCCAATGTTGATATGAATTATTGGAACTTAACTTCCTCAATTGTCCTTTCAGTAATCCATTCATTCTTTCAATCAACCCAGATGCTTCTGGATAATATGGAATATGATATATCCATTCTATATTGTTTAGTATACAATACTTCTTCATTTCATTGCCTTTGAAATGTGACCCATTGTCACTTTGAATCTGCATTGGGGTTCCATAATATAGACTTATGAGATCTAGAGTTTTACAAGTGTTTTTCTGGGTTGCATTCTTATAAGGACAAGCTACTAGTACACCTGAATAGGTATCAACACAAGTACATATAAATCTGCATCCTTTATCCAGTGGTAGTGGACCAATATAATCTATTTGCCAGATTTGGGCTGGGACTTTTCCTCTTGCTATCTCTCCAGTTACTACCCGAGGAACAGTTCGCTCCTTTTCCAATTGACATATATGACATTCTTCTGCTATCTTTTTTAACAGTGAATGAGAGATACTAATACCTTGATCTTGTGCCCACTGGTGTGTGGCCTGGACCCCCAAATGGCCTGCTGTTTGGTGGACCCATTTTGCTAATACCGGATCATCAGTTGTTGTCAAAGTGGGACAATATGTTCAGTAGCAATCTTTGCCAGTCGATCAGCATGAGCATTGTACTCACGTTCTGGTGTGGTGGGGGCCACGTGAGCATCTACATGAAAAACTGACAAGTCAGTGACCAAAGACATGTTCCAGATATCTTCCCATAATTCTTTGCCCCAGACTTGTTTGCCATGAATTTCCCAATTTTCATTTTTCCACATGGGCATCCATGTAGCTAACCCATTAGCTACCGCCCATGAATCAGTGAATATATGACACTGTCCTCCTTGTTCTATTTTGATGGCTTGATATACTGCCATAAGTTCAGCATATTGGCTACTTGCACCTATCCCAGTACTTTCCAAGGTCCTTCTAGTACATGGGTTATAGGCCACTGCTTTCCAATGTCTTTTTTGCCCCAAATATTTTGCTGTCCCATCAGTAAACCATGCATGTCTCTTTTGTTCCTCAGTTAATACATCACCATATAAGTAGCTGTGGGTAGCACCAACATTTCTCCTATTGAATGACTTTTTTGCCTTACCAATTCTGTAAGTAGTCTTATAGAAGTTTGGAAACAACCATAAGTTACTGGTCTATAGTTTGCAGGGTAGTATTTTCCATTTTCCAGGCTTGTAGAACCTCTCAAGTTTTCCGTGATCTTTCTTTTCTTAGAAAAAAAAAAAGTTGATGCTTCTGGGTTGATTTTTCATATCACTGTCACTTCCTGATAATTCTGCAGAAACCTCTCACCTCTAACTCTCCATTTACTCCCATCAATAGACTTCTCCCATGTTAACAAACCTTTCTACTGAGAGGAGGGAGATATATGTTGTATCATCATTACTCCTTTGGAACTAAATTTGGTAATTGTGTTGATTTGAATTTTTATGACTTTTAGTATTCTTTTATATTACTATGGACTATGGTCATTGCTTATATTGCCTCTTGGTTCTGCTTATATCCTTTTCCATCATATAAGTTTTTGTTCATATGTCTTCCCAAATTTCTCAGAATTCCTCATAATCATTTCTGATATTGCAATGATATGATTAAACAAAATGGTTTCATCAAAACATGATCATACCAGGGTATTTGTGCCCCCTCCCCCCCGGTTGTCTGACAAAGCATCTCATTTTATACTTGTGGTTTTCCACAGGGGAAGATGGGCAAATATGAGCTAGATTGAAGTAAAATTGGGTGGATTCAAAATTTAGTTGAGGCGAGTCCCAAAGAACAGTCATCTGTGGTCAAATAATCATATTGGAATGAAGTCTCTTTGGGTCCAAGTTTAGTAATAATGTCACTATCATCGTTCCAAATTATTTTTCAGAATATTTAGATGAATTCACAGCTCTATCAGCAATGCATTAGTGTACCTATCTTCTCATTAGTCCTCTGAACTGATTGTTTCCACCCTTTGTCATCTTTGACAGCTTTTTGGGTGTGAAATGAAACCTCGCAGTAGTTTTTTTAATTAGTTCTTTTATTATTAAGAGTTCCTTTATTATTACTTCCTTTTTCCACGATATTTAAAACATTACTGCAAAGGCTCAGCAGTCACATTTCGCAGTTCTTTCTGAACCCTAGAATTTCCTTCATCTGAGCCTGTTGACTAGGTCTTATTATATCTAACTAGGTGCTCTCTCACCTAGAGAGAATGTTCTCCATTCCTATCTTAAGAATCTAGTCCCTTTGATCAGTTTCTGTACTTTGTTTTCCATTTCAAAAATCATTTTCCTTGGCAGACAGTACAGAAATGAAATATGAACTGAGCAACTCTAGATTTTCTTTAAAATTTAATTCTCGAAAGTTTTCCATCTCTCCTAGGCTAACATGCCCTATAGTATTTTAGGCTGTGGGATCCTATCCTAGTCTTTCTCTGAATTCTTTGAAATCTCAAAAAACTAAAGCTTATGTCAGACTATGCACAGCTTTCCTCATTCTCCATTATACATTCTAAGACCAAATGGTCACTTCCCCTCAAGTGTCCCATAATTCTCATTTTCACATGCCCTACCCTCACTCCAAAGCAATTCCTCTTTACTGGTGAAAATCAGATTCAGAAAGAATTTTCCCTTGTGAGTTCTCTGCCCTTTGAAAGATGAAATTATCACAAAGATAAGTCAAGAAATTATTAGCTGCTTTACTTTTTTAAGAGAGACACAGAGAGAGGGAGAGGAAGGGAATGAGAAAGAGAGGGAGGGAGATCCGGAGAATCCATAAGCCTGTACCAGATTGCCCTTCCCCTCTTATTTTTAGATCTCTGATTTCCTCATAAATCATTTTAAAAATCCTTCTACTGTGCTGGAGAGACAAAAAGAGGCAAAAAACAGTCCCTGCCCTCAAGCAGCTCACAACCTAGTGGGTGTCACAAGAAGTCAACAAATATGTACTAACAAGATATATAAAGGATAAATTGGAGATAATCAACAGAGGGAAGGCACTAGAATTAAGGGAGAGAGGGAAAGGCTTCCTGTAGAAGGTGAGATTTTATCTGGCACTTAAATTAAGCCAGGAAGGTCAGTACTTGGAGAAGAGGAGGAAGAGCATTCTGGGCATGGGGAACAACCAGAGGAAATTCCTGGAGTCAAGAGATGGAGTGTCTTTTTCAGGGAACAGCAAGGAGGTCAGCGTCATTTGATTGAAGAGAATATGTTGGGGAAGGTATGAGAAGACTGGAAAGGTAGGAAGGTGCCAGTTTATGAAGGACTTTGAATGCCAAACAGAGCATTTGGTATTCCATCCTGGTGATAATTGGGAACCACTGGAATTTATTCAGTAAGGGGGCAGGGGAGTGATATTGTTGGGCCAGATAAGTCACTTTAGTAACTGAATGAAGGATAAATTGGAATGGAGAGAGACTTGAGGCAAGCAGACCCACTGGCAAGATATTGCTGTGGTCTGGTATGAGGTGATGAGAGGCTGCACCAGGGTGTAGTAGTGTCAGAGGAGAGAAGGGGGTATACATGAGAGATATTGCCAAGATGAAATCAATGGACCTTGGTAACAGATTAAATATGGGGGGTAGGAGATAAGAGTCTAGGAAGACTTGCAGGTTTTACAATCTGAGCGACTGGGAGGATGGTGCTGCTCCCTACAGTAATAGGAAAGGTAGAGTAGAATAGAAAGGGTTTAGGGGGAAAGATAATGAGCTCGTTTTAGACATGTTGAGTTTAAAATGTCTATTGGACATCCAGTTTATGACATCTGAAAGGCAGTTGAAGATACAAGATTAGAGGTCAGCAAAAAGATTGGGGCAGGATGGACAGATTTGAGAATCATCTGCTTAGATGGTAACTAAATCTATGGCAGCTCTTGAGATCACCAAGTGAAATAGTATAGAGAGAAGAGAGGTCAGAACCCTGAGGGACCTCTACAGTTAGAGAGCATAAACTGAAAGGATCCAAGAGACATGTTAATCCTGCAGTATTCTGCCTGGGTCAGATCACACCTGGAATATTGTATTCAGATTGGAATAACATGTATTAGGATGGGCTGATAAGCTCCCAGAGGAAGGTGACTAGAATGGGGACAGGTCTGCAGACTATGCCAAAAAAGAACCAGATGACCTAAAGATGGGAAGATCTATGGGTGATGTGAACACTTTAATTATTTGAAGGGATTAGAATTTTCCTGTTTAATAATAATAGCTAACATTTACATAAGCATTGTAAGGCTTACAAAGCATTTACATTATCTCATTTGATCTTCACAACAACTTTCATGGTAGGTACTCTTATTACTCCCTTTTCATAGATGAGGAAGTTGACTTTCTCAAGCCCACACAACTGGGAAATGTTTAAGTTGGCACCCAAGCTCACAACTCCCTGACTCCAAGTCCAATGTTTTACCCCCTATGCCACTTAGGTGCCTTGGCTTGCCCTAGAGAGCACATTCAAGCAATCCATAGAAGTGGTCTAGCGGAAGATTTTTGACTCAAGGAAAGAATAAACTTCCTTAAAAAATAGAACTATCAAAACAAAATGTAACAGGCTGCTTCAGGTGATAGAGGTTTCCTTGCTAAAGGTCTTAAAACTGAAGCTGGAATGACTACTTGTTAGGCAAGGTGGAGAGGGGATCAGTTGTGGGTTGAATGAGATGGTTTCTTCCAGGTTTCACTGGAGGGGTGATTCTGTGGAAGTAGATACCAGAAGACTGGAAAGAAACCCGAAAGGCACTTCAGTAGTCCTCATTAATACCATCAGCACCCTAGTTACTAAAAGAGTGAAATGAGGGAGAAGTAGTGGGGAAACTGTCTCAAGTCTTTCTCCACTCAGTAGTCAAATTGATCTTTCATAAGCACAGGTCTGACCATGTCACCCTTCTATTCAATAAACTCCAGTGACTCCTTCATACTTCCAGGATCAAATATAAAATCTTGTTTGGCAGAGCTAAGGAGCCTTCCCCACCTCTCCTGTCTTTGTATTCCTTCTCGCCATATTCTGTGACCTAGTCACACTGCTTTTCTTGTTCCTCCCACACAACACTTCTCTCAACTCCAGGCATTTTCATCTGCTGTCCCCCCTGCCTACTACTTCTCTCTCTCTCTCTCTCCCTGTCTTTGTCTCTGTCTCTGTCTCTCTCTCTGTCTGTCTCTGTCTCTCTCTCTCTGTCTCTCTCTCTCTGTCTCTCTCTCTTTCTCTCTCTCCACTCCTCCCTCCCACTTTCAAGTCTCAGCTAAAGTCCTACCTTCTGCACAAAACCTTTCCTAGGGGTTAAATGTCACATAGGTGACATAAGTTGCAGAGACAAAATTTTAACTCAGGTCCTCTGATTCCAAATCAAGAGTTCTTTCTACTTTATCACATTGCTTCCCTTTCTCTCTGAAGAGAAAGCTTCAGCAAAAGAAAGCTTGCCTAAGGGTACCCTGAAGCATCTTCTCTCACTCTACCAGTGATACAAAGACAACGAACATATCATGCTATCCAAGCTACTCAAACTTGCACTTTACCCTAGTTCCCTCTCTCCATTCTTCCTTTTATTCCTCCTTATCATTTGCAAAGCAATAAATAAATGGAATAGTGAACCAAGGCCATTACTGTTTTAGCAACTTGTAGTTCTTAAGAAAAACCAAAGAAGGAAAACATGCCCAAGGTTAACCCCACCAAAACCCACCTCCTTTTCTAGCCCCCCATAGTGGTAACTTTGTGTTCTCTAAAGTAGGCTTTGACTTAACCACAACTGTGTAGGAAGAGGAAATGTGATGTGAGCAGTTGCTATGTGTGTGTGGGTATGGGGTGGGGAGGGGTGTGTGTGTGAGAGACAGAGAGAGAGAGACAGAGAGAGAGATGGAGAGAGAGATGGAGACAGACAGAAAGATATAGAAAGAAAGAGACCGAAATTTATGCAGAGAAAGGTGGGAGGAAGAAATGAATATAAATAGCTAGGAAATTATCTCCTAGAAGTACCGTGGCCCTTGATCTAATGAATACTGACAATCTAATGAGGAGAAATGTATGGTATTACCTTTACTCAATATATTATGTAGACCCTGGGACTAGTTAAGCTAATCCTATTCCTTTTTTTCCGTTCTTCCTTCCTTCCTTCTTTCCTTCCTTCCTTCCTTCCTTCCTTCCTTCCTTCCTTCCTTCCTTCCTTCCTTCCTTCCTTCCTTTCTTTTTCTTTCTTTCTTTCTTCCTTCCTTTCTTTCTTTCTTTCTTTCTTTCTTTCTTTCTTTCTTTCTTTCTTTCTTTCTTTCTTTCTTTCTTTCTTTCTTTCTTTCTTTCTTTCTTTCTTTCTTTCTTTTTCTTTCTTTCTTCCTTTCTTCCTTTCTTCCTTTCCTTCCTTCCTCCCTCCCTCCCTCCCTCCCTCTCTATTTCTCTCTTTCCTGACAAGGGATTTGGTTCACTCTAAAGCAGGACCAAAATGATCATGAAAGAATAGAATCAGAACTCCAGGAATGAACTGAGGCTGGTTTAGCTCATGCTAGATGGAAAGGTCTTTCTTAGCCCCTCCATAGGGGACCAGGATTACTTAGAGAGCTGGGTGGCTCTTAAAGGATCTACACATTCTAGGGCAGGGGTGGGGAACCTTCAGCCTTGAGGCCACATGTGACCCTCTAGGTCCTCAAGTGTGACTCTTTGATTAAACCCAAACTTCACAGAACAAATTCCCTTCATAAAGGTATTTGTTCAGTAAAACTTGGACTCTGTCAAAAGGCCACACCCAAGGACCTAGAAGGCCATATGTGGCCTTGAGGCCATAAGTTCCCCACCTCTGATTTTGTTCCTATGTAATAAATGAATCTTGTTCAGTCCTGTCTGCCTCCTCATGACCCCATTCGGAGTTTTCTTGGCAAAGATACTGGAGTGGTTTGTCATTTCCTTCTCCATCACACTTTACAGACAAGGAAACTGAGGCAAACAGGGTTAAGTGACTTGCCCAAAGTCATACAGCTAGTAAGAGTCTGAGACCAGATTTGAACTCAAGAAGATGAATCTTCCTGACTTCAGTTCTGGTGCTCTATCTGGGCCTGAAGTCGGGAGGATCTGAGCTCAAAGTCAGCCTCAGACACTAGCAAGTCACTTGACCCTGTTTGCCTCAGTTTCCTTATCTGTAAAATGAATTAGATTTAGTCCATAATTTTAACCTGACAAGGTCTTCTTTTTAAAAATTCATTTCTATTGTTCCATGCATTAGCTTTACTCACAAAATATACCTTGAGTGATGCATTCTAGAATTTTGCCATGAATAGATACCAAGCTCACTGGCCTATATTTTAAAGACTCAACCTTCTCCTTTTTAGAAAATCAAGACATGGGGTGGCTAGGTGGCGCAGTGGGTAAAGTGCCAGCCCCAGAGTCAGGAGGACCTGAGTTTGGTTTCAGCCTCAGACACTTAACACACACAAAAAAACTAGCCATGTAACCTTGGGCAAGTTACTTAACCCCATTTGCCCTCCAAAAGGCGAAAAAAAAGAAAAGAAAAGAAAAGAAAATCAAGACACCATGGCTTCATCTCCAATTTTAGACGTGGCTAGTGAATAGTGCTTTCAGGTTATAAAGAGCTTCACATACATGATCTCACTTGATTCTAATAACCCCATGAGAGAGGTGCCATTCTTATCTCCAGGTCCTATAGCATCTATCCTATAGCATTTTGTTTTATCAAAAGATAATTGACAACATATCAGTGTAAGTATTGGCCTGTTATTAGACCCTAGCTGACAGAAATGACTCCATGTTTGACCACTGATTGACCTGTCTAGGTAATGGGAAGTTAGTGTACCTTCTAAGCAGACCAGATTTCTTCAAGGGTCTTTCAACTGATGGCATTGTCTTAAGGTCCTTGATCATCCTGGTCACCTAGATTTGGGGGGCTGTTGCCAGTCATCCTGATCTATATCTTGCCATTGGACCCAGATAGCTCCAGAGGAGAAAGCAAGGCTGGTGATCTTGAACAGCTCTACCTCACTGAAATCCAATTCATTGGCAAGTTATGGCATCATCTTCCTGATGTCATAGTCCTCTTTGAGAATGAAGGACAAACAACAGCAACCACCTAGATCCTTTCTAGTTTCTCAGTATCCTTTCGAAAATGTGCCCAGAAGGAAACACACTTATTGGGGGAGTGGAGGCAGGGATAGGATTGCAGGGAATTGCCATGTAAGACAATCTCTTGTCTACCCACCCCCAGCCCTTACCTATGTTCTAAGCACTATATAGACTGAGACCAAAGAAGCACTAGCCCTCCTGCCCTTTACTACCACAATGAGCTTGTAACTCACTAAAAACCAAAGATGTTCTTCAGTTAAGCTAATAAACTATCTATGCCTTCTGCTTTTTATGAAGATTATTTTTTGAACTCAAGTTTGAACATATTGACACACACATTTGGATTCTCTGTTCTTGAATATGCATTGTTCACAATAATTTATAGAAATTGTTAGCTAATGGAGGGAAAAATAGTAAAATTTTATTCATTTAAAAGTATAAGACTTTGTGTTTAACTCTGCTAAATTTTACTTTTTTAGATTGAGTTTGAGCCTGTTGAGTTTTTTAATTTTGATGTCATTCTTACTACGAGGATCCCCAGTATCATATTGGATCATGTACAAATTTAATAACCATCTGTTCTTTTACCCAGTCACTGATAAAAACTTTGAATGGTACAGGGGCAAGAGGAAGTTGTGGGAGTCCTTCACCAGAAATTGCCTTCTAAGCTGACTTCAAGCGTCTTTTGGTTTGGCAATTCAACTAGTTCTGAATATCTAATTGTACTGTTTCCTTGCCCATCTCTCTCTAACTTGCCACAAGGTCTTTATTTCAGAAATGTTTTGCTGAAATTTAACTAAATGAGACCTACAACATCTTTGGGTTAGTAGTTTCTTATGTACCTGTTGCTGTCCAGTTGTTCAGTCATATCTGACTCATTACCCCATGAACTGTAGCATGCAAGGACCTATCTTCCACTACCTCCCGAAGTCTGTTCAAGCTCAGGTTCATTGCTTCCATGACACTATCTCTTCATCTCACCCTCTGCCATCTCCTTTAACTTTTGCCTTCATTTTCCTCCAACATCAGGGTTTTTTTCTTTGGGTCCTGTCTTCTCATTATGTGGCCAAAGTATTTAAGCTTCAGCTTTAGTATTTGACTTGCCAGAGAATAGTCTCAATTAATTTCTTTAAGTATTGACTGATTTTATCTCGTTACACAAGGGACTCCTATTACCTTTTTTGAAAAAATGGTACCATTCATTATTTTTTCTCATCTTATGGTTTCTTCTAGTATCTTGAGAGTCAAATCAAATCAAAAAGCATTTATTAAGTGTTTACTGTGATAATTGCTGAGAATACAAACACAAGAAGAAGGAAAGACCATTACTTCCCTTAAGGCACTTATGTTTTAATGGGGTAAGACAGCACAAAAAAGGGAACTAAAAATGAGGAGGTGGGCATGAAGGTCCCTGGCACAAAGACTGTAGAGAAAGTCAGGAAAGAGAGTTAGGAGTGCAGCCTAGAGAGGAATGAAGACACCAGTGGTCTAAGTGGACTTTTTAAAATTGAAGTTCCATTTTAAAGTCTCTTAAAATGGATGCTCCTTCGATTGGCTGGCTCCTCCAAGACCCTTTATTTAAAGAATACCCAGAATGAGAAGAACCAAGAGAACATTGTATGCAGTAACAATATTGTTTTAAGAGCAACATTAAGTGAATAAGCCATTTTGACTATTATAGATACCCAAAGTAACTACAAAGGACATATGAAGGAAGACACTATTGGCATCCAGAGAAAGAGCCAATAAATAGAAGTATGCATAGAATGGTATATACATATATGTATACTCACATACATATGTGTGTATATATGTGTACATATATACACACATATATATGCCTACTGGTAGCCATCTGTAGGATAGGGCAGGAGGGCAGTGGAGGGAAGGAAAGAAAAAAAGGGGAAAAAGTAAGTTACATAATAACTTTATTATATATTTAAAAGGAATAGCAAGTTGTACGTAATAGATTTGCAGTTTCATGACAGTTATCTTTTTTTTTCTATTCTATGTTATGGAAATGCTTGTTTTATTTCTTAAGTTCAGAATAAAATAAATATTTTTAAAAGGTTAACACACACATGCAAATAAAGAACACCCAGGCCACCCATGTCTTCATCTTGAGAATTTAGTCTTGAGTACCCTCAAAATTGTATTCCCTCTAGCTCAGACCTCCTGTGTATAAACTTGGTCTGTATCAATACTCATTTAATCTTTGAGCTCTGGTTCCATTTCCATTTGTTTATATAGCACACTGGGGACTTTGTTCTTAGAGTCTAAACATTGTGGCTTTACTTTCATTGATGTAGAAAACAGTTATTGTAAACAACATATCCTTTCTATTTTTCATCTTTTTTTCCATACTTAATTTAATCCTTATATTCAGTTGCTATGATCTGGTTATGAAATAACCCTTCTTAAGATCATCTACCACCTTCCCCCATAAGAAGTTATATTCTTATATACAAAACAGGGTTGTCCCTAGCTGCTATGTTTTTCTGCTTGGCAAGGAGATCAAGTTATTGCTGATTGAGACAATTTCTAGGCTATTCTGGTTTCCTGGAACTTGATTTACCTAGTCAAGCTTCTATGGGAAATAGTCAGGTGGTCTATGTCAATGTGTTTAGTTTCATTCATATCACATTTTTTAATTTTTGGTATTAACCAGTTTTTAAGCCTGTTTTAGCTGCAAATCATATTTTCTTCTCATCTTTTCATATATCATTTGGTTTGAGTTTGATCTTTGCTTTAACAAATCAATGATCTGAGTATACAAGGACAGTTGATTTGGAAATGGCTCTTACACTGGTATCTACTCATTTCCTATCTGTAAAGATATAGTCAGTTTTATTTTTGTGATATTGTACAGTGGATGCCATATTCATGGCAACAACAACTATCTCTGTAGTGATTTCAGGTTTACTTGTCTCATAACATTCCTGTGAGGAAAAGATACGACCTTTCGTGAGCGGAGGGGCTAACTTATTCTAAATTTTGTATTTCCCTCAAGTGTCTAACATAGTAGTTGGTTCTGTCGAAATTTTTTTTTGCATCAAACATACTTTTAATAAATCCATTTTATTATCTACAGTATTTTCCAACAATGTTCACATTATTATTACTTAGCACAGTGGGTAGAGCTAAGGACATAGAGTCAGACTGGAGTTCAAATCTGGCCTCAGATACTAACTGTGTGGCCCTGAGCAAGTCACCTAAGCAGTCTGCCTCAGTTGCCTCATATGTAAAGTGGGAATAATAATAGTACCAACTTCCCAAGGTTGTTGTGAGGATGAAAATGAGATATTTGTAAAGCTTAGCATAGCATGGGTGAGTAATAAATACCTGCTATCTCTGTATCTCAGAAAGGCAACATTTTGTTGTGAAAAGAACATTGGATTTGGAGTCAAGGATCCTGGGATTTGCTTCCTGGCTGTGCTGCTTACTCTCTCTACTACTTTGGATAAGCATTTGACTTCCTGTGGTCTCAATTTCTTCACCTGTCAAATGGGAATAATATCATACTACCCCACTATTCTCAGTTGTTATGAGTTGTTATGTCATTGTGAACTTGAAAGTGCTGTAGAAGTGTGGGCTGTTATTATGGCAACTGTCTTCAACCTTCATGAAACTATCCTTATGACTTGATACTGTTATTTTGTATTCTTTCTTGGTTATTACTCCTTCCTTTCATTTCGATTCCTACCCTAATATTTGTTGTACAGAACTGTAAACATTAAAAAGTTCAATTTAGCACACTTAGTTTGAAGTGGATATTACTTATTCCTCCAAACTAGGATGACAAAGTTGTTACTTCTTACTTTTACAACTACTGATATTGATACTAGTACTTCTATTACTATTATTACTACTCCCATTACTACTACTGCTACTGCTACTGCTACTGCTGTAGCTGCTGCTGCTGCTATTGCTACTATTAGTACAATTACTAGTACTATTTCTAGGACAATTATATCTTCTATGATTACTACTACTACTATTACTACTATTTCTACTACTACTACTGATAATAATAAAAACTAATACTTTTATAGTGCTTTAAGGTTCACAAAGCACTTTACAAATATTACTCCATTTGATCGTCGCAACAACCCCTGGGAAGCAGGTGCTATTATTATCTCCATTTTACAGATGAGGAAAATGAGGCAGACAGAAGTTAAGTGAGTTGCCCAAGGTCACACAGCTAGTACATGTATGAGACCAGATTAGGGTGTGAATGAATCAATAATCAATCAAAAATATTGATTAAGAGGCAGTTATGTGGTGCAGTGAATAGAGTACTAGTCCTGGAGTCAGGAGGACCTGAGTTCAAATCTAGACTCAGACACTTAACACTTATTAGCCATGTGACCTTGGGCAAGTCACTTAACCCCAATTGCCCTGCCCTCCCCCCTCCAAAAAAAGCAAAAACAAAAGACAAAAAAAGATATTGATTAAGTGGTTACTATATTCTAGGAAGTGTTTTGGGTTCTGGAGATAACATACAAAAGAGGGAAAGGTTACATTTAAAAGGTCCTGCCTGAATACCCCCCATTAATTCAACTCTTGACAATTTCCCTTACCTAGTTCCTGGAGGCTACTTGACTTCAAATTATAACTTCTCTTTGGTGCCCCAAGATATGAAAAATTCTGAGAGAAAGATAGGTAGCAGGCAGTGAGACAGAAAACTGCTTGATTTTGCAAGTGTGTGTAAACGTTGAAGGGACCTACGTGGTGAAAGTGAACAAAGTGCTTCGAGTAAGAATAGAACTGAGGTCAAATCCTGATTCAGGCATGTAGTAGCAATGTGAACCTAAATCCCTTAATCTCTCTCAGCCCGAGTTTTCTCATCTATAAAATAGATATAATAATAACACCTACCTCCCAAGGTTGTTGTAAAGATTACATGAGATAAAATATGCAAAGTCCTTTGAAAACCTTAAAGCATCATCTAAATGTTAACTATTATTAATAAACACATTTAACTCCTTGATGTATAATACTAATTTTTATGCTTTTGCTCAATACTTTGATTTAACTTCACTGAAACTCTTATTTCCTTGTGAATTATTAGCCACCAAGGGGATCCCCCCTCCTCCACCATTGCTCGCCACAGAAGAATTAGAAAGGCCTGGCTGTTATAGCCTGGGCCTTTTTTGAACAATAAAACCACTTCAAAGACAAGTGTATAAAGTACCCAAAGTACTAGATCCAGATGTCTCCATGAGTGAGGCACTTTACCTAACATACAAAATGGGAATTCTTGCCAAGGAAAGAGGGACTGATTGATAGATGTGAATTTCCATGAATCAGTGTCTTTAAAATTTTTCTGTTAGAGTTGTTTAGGTTGGTGCAAGGTTATTATTTCTTTCTCATGCACTCCATTCTCATCTCACACACGAAATGGTAGAAAGCAGCTCATTTCCTGGAAGAAGACATTCTTAAAGTTGGTTTTGAATGGAAAGTGGGGGACCCCAAGAGACGTAGCTGTTCATTCCCACCTAAATCAATCTCAATGGTTTTAGTGATATAGAAAATTATATATGCTGGTATTCTTGTCAAACAAAACCTATTTGTGGTGCAGATTACTGAGGAAAGAGTTCTGATCTGACCCAGATACTGAAAACCGAGTGGCAGAGGTGGTGTTAAACAGAATTCTAAAGTGTGAGCAACAGAAGTCAGTCATTCTCAAACCTATGTATCCTCCCTACATCACTGAGGTTTGCCTTAGGAGGGCATAAGAAGAGTGAGAGGGTAAAGGGCAAGAGATGTATTGTCTTCTAAGAAATGCTGGAGATGTATGAACATTCCCTCAAACCTTTTCTAAGGATCATAGCCTAAGAACTGGAATGGGCCTTAGAGATCATCTGGTTCAATCCTTTCATTTTACATCTACAGTAACTAAGACCAATTTCCTGGGTGGTACTTACCATCACAAAGCACGGCAGGGGCGTGAGGTCCATTCAGAAGAGTTTCACAACTCATTTTTTTTTTTTTGGTAGCATCAATAAACTATACTCTTTTTTTAAATTCCATGACTTTTTTTTTTTAAGCAATCAGAGTTAAGTAACTTGCTCAAGGTTACACAGCCAGTTTTGTTTTTTTTTTTAAGCAATTGGGGTTAAGTAACTTGCTCAAGGTTACGCGGCCAGGTGTTTCTGGGTGGGTGCTAAGTGTCTGAGCCCGGATTTGATCCCAGGTCATTCTGACTCTGGGGCTGGTGCTCTTACTCACTGTGCTACCTGGTCTCCCCTGCCAGTTGTTATTTTGTGTGGGTGCCAAGTATCTGAGGCCAGAACTGATACCAGGTCTCCCAACTGGGGCCGGCACTCTTACTCACTGTGCCACCTGGCCGCCCTGGGTTTCACAACTCTTAACAGGCTTGTTTTCAGCTGCTTCTCAAATATAATTTTTTTTAAAGCAATTGGGGTTAAGTAATTTGCTCAAGGTTACATGGCCAGGTGTTTCTGGGTGGGTGCTAAGTATCTGAGCCCAGATTCGATCCCCAGGTCATCCTGACACTGGGGCCAGTGCTCTTACTTGTTGTGCTACCTGGATGCCCCCTTCTCAAATATTATTAACTGAATTGATGGATTAGGTGCTTCTAATTTGGATTAGGTCCTTCTAATGTGAAACCGTGGAAGGATCATTTCTGGCATGTAGAGGTATGTGCAAACTGGCTTGACTCAGTTTTGAAGGAAAGGGGCTGGTGAGTGAGCCAGGTCTTATAAATTCTGCAACCATCTTCATATCTGCTCATCAAAATAGCCTGGCACTGATATAAAGCATTAAGGTTTGTAAAGGACTTTACACATACTTTATTATTTGATCTTGACAATAATACTGTAAGACAAGGGCTATCATTACCCCCACTTAATTGCAAGTGCTTAGCTCCCTGTCTCCTCATCCCTGAAGGGAAAATTTCTTATTACTTTTGGTGTCACAAGACTTTGGATTTCTAATGGTAGGTCCTTAGTGGATAGAGTCCTGGACTTGGAACCCGAGAGACACAAATTTGAATTCTATTTCAGACATGTGCTAGCTGTGTAATCCTGAGCATGTCACTTAATTTTTGTCAGTTTCAACTTTCTCATCTATAAAATCAATAAGCATTCATTAAATGCTTACTATGTGTTTGTTTATAGACTCTGGGTGTGCCTCAGACCCTGCCATTTTGAGATGAAGCTATGAGACTGGTGACTGGTGTGAATTTAGCTTGCACCAGAGTATATGGACATCAGACATTTATTAACCAAGACCCCTAGACAAAACTTCCTTTACAGTCTTGACCCTATGGTTGACAAATTCAGTCAAACCTTATCCTTCAATCTCCAGATCTCTTGTTTCATTACTGCCTACATCTTACCAGCTTCCAACCCTATACTACCTCTACAATCTATCGCTCCCTCTTTTGGGGACTCCTTCCTCCCTTGGATTCTGTGACACTATTCTCTCCTTGTTCTCCTTCTACATCTCTGATCATTCCTTTTCAGTCTCCTTTTAAGCATCATCCATCCATGTCTGTTTCCCTAAATGTGAATATCTCTCAAATCTCTGCATTGGAATCTCTTTTCTCTATAGTCCCCTTTGATGATCACACCATCTCCTTTGATTTCCTTTATGCAGAAGACTTCTAACTTTATACATCCAGCCCTAATTTCTTTCTTTGAAATCCAGCCCACCAACTGTTTTCTAGACATTTCCATCTAAATGTCCCATAGGTATCTTAGACTTGAAATGTCCAAAACATCTTCCCCCTATAACCCACCTTCCTACAAACTTCCCTATTTCTGTTGAGGACAACAACATTCTTTCTGTTACCCAAGTTCATCATCATTGACTCTTTTCTCTCCCTTCCACCCCATGTCAAAGAACTCGACATGTCTTGTGACTTATTTTTGTTTACCTTTATAGCATATTCCCTGTTTGTCTCTTTCTGATCATTTCCAAAATCACCATCCCTATTCAATCGTTTTATCACCTCTCACCTGCAAATCTCATGATTAATCTCCCCTGTTCCAGCCTCTCCCCTCTGCAATCCATCTTTTCCACAGACACAGGTCTAACCACAACATTCCCTTGCTCAAATACCTACAGTGACTCTTATTGATTCATGAATAAAATACAAATTCCTTAGTTTGGCATTTACCACTATCCACAGTCTGGCTCCCATTTGCCTTTCCAAACTTATTTCATATTACCACCACCACCACCCCACCCATATACTCTGCACTGTGACCAAACTGGCTTGCTAGCTATTCCCCATATTTGTCATCCTTTATTTTGCCTCAGTGTCTAAGTACAGGTTGTACTCCAGGTCAAGAACGTAGTAGAAGGACCACAAAACCTCTTAGTATGTGTTAGCATTCCTCTAGCTGAATGGGCACATGAGAACAATTTGTTCCAGCGGCCATGAAGGCAATTGAAGTAGGCACTGTGGAACACATGGAGTTAGGTTAGGCATGGAAGACACCAGGGTCATTCATGGAATCCTCGGTCATTGCTGCCTGACTTTTGTCTTGCCACTTGACTTAGATGACTCATAAAGAGAGAGTGAGACTGCTAGCTTTGTGCAGCTCTGACTCACTTAAATTCAATTCACGAGTCAAGACATCATCTGGGATATCATTGGTCTTCTTCGAAAATGAAGGACAACATTATCTCCTTTCCTTTGCCCCACAGAATCAAGGGTAACACCTCCCCCCAACTTCTTAGTGCTACCCCAGTCCTCCAATTATCTTTTATTTATTTAATTCTACATGTCATATCCTTCAATATATGCTTTTTGAGGGTAGGTATTGTTTTTCATTTTGTCTTGGTATCCACAGTACCTAGCACAGTGCCTTACACATAGTAAGCATTTAATAACCATTAGTATAATTAAAATCAATTAAGAGGTAATTCAATGTAGAGGAAAAAGTGCTGGCTTTGGAACCAGAGCATCCAGGTTCAAATATTTAATATCTTCTTGAAATTGAACAAGTCCCATAACTTATTGGGGCCTCAGCTTCCTTATCGTAAAATGAAGAGGTTGTACTATTTGGCCTCTGAGGTCTCCCCCACCTCTAAATTTATGGTGGTTAATTGAGTTGAACTGAGGAGAATAATTCACCAGAGCATGTTTCTCTCTGACCGTACTCTGTGGGCTCTGAAACTGAAACTGGGTCATCATCCAGAGGTCAGACACACCAAACTCTGATGCTTCCATGCAGGTTCTGCGGCTTGTAATTTTAGAGAGCTGTCTGAGGGCACTGAGCTGGAGATTTGTCAGGGTAACAGTATGTGAACTAGGTGTGAACAAAGACTAGGTCTTCCTAATTCCAGTGCCACTCATTGACTGTATCACAGTTGCCCCTTGACTTGTGTAGGGAACTTTATATCAATTCCCCCCTTCAGGGATGTATCCCCAAACCCTGGACTTCTAGAGTTGGATGAGATCTTAGAGCTCATGACGTTTTTATGGAATCAATTCAAGATTCAAGTGATCATTTCATCTAATCTGCAATTGTATCCCCCAGGGTATTTGTGTAGAAAAGCTACCTGTGAGATAGTATTCTATGAGACAATACATACTCAAAATCACAATTCTTGAGCTCTTAACAAACACCATGTATTTATTGCTAGAGTACATATTAGTTTAAATCAAACAAAATAGAGAGGAATGATACACTATCCTTCTGTGTACATATGGGATACACTCACACATTACAGCACCATCAGTAGGAGAGTATTCACAGTAGAGAATACACTTGACCTACAAACATCCATAGAGAACATACATAGCCTCATAACCCTTGTGACAAAGGAAACATTGCCAGGGTGATCTCCCACCTCTTATAATTGCCAGACTGCTGAAAACCTCTGATAATGCTATAGTGTTACTCTCTACTCTGCTGGTTGTATCTGTTAGCCATGATATTGAGATATATACATACACAAATACACACATGCATGCATACATACATACAACCCATTACTTAAGGAAAACATTTATATATGTGGATATATATGTACATATGTATTCATATGTACATACATATATGTATATGTATACATACATACCTATATATGTGTATATATATATATATATATATATATATAGAGAGAGAGAGAGAGAGAGAGAGAGAGAGAGAGAGAGAGAGAGAGATACATTGTATATTCGGGAGTATCTCTTGTCATTGAGCTGCTCTGTCTGCCACCATCTGCAGAGCTAAAGCCAGAAAGCTTCTCCCTATATGAGCAGGTTAAACTTTTTAGTGCAGTGTTGCAGAACCTGTAAGTGACCATCTCTAGCTAAGGACAGTCAATAAAGCCAGTCAGAATGCCCCCAGGTTAATATAAAGTCGATTGTCTCTTTGAGACCCTTTTCATAAAGGAATAGTTTGATGATTAAAAGGGCAAAAAACATGTTTTTGTATAAAGGAAGAAATGTATAGTAACTGTCAAATGACAAACATTTTTATGGCTAATGATAGTAGAAAGAGAATTTTGCTTTTACTATACATTGGGAATATGCACTGAATATCTTCATCCTGAGGCCAAACTTCTAGGGATGCTGATAACTTACCACAGCTCATTCCTCAGTGATTAACCAATCCTTACTCCATCATACCAGTCTCTTCTCTGATTTTGAACTGCTGACTGTCATTATTCAAACCCCATTCTCAGTCCCCCACCATCTTATCCCTGATCCCTTAATCCCGTCCCTCTCAGCACAAACTCATTCTAAAGCTTCCTTTCCTCTGTGCTTGTTGGAATTCCTGCTCTATAGATAATGAACTAATTTTCATCTTAAACCTTTTATTTTTCTATTCCTTCCATCTTCTTGTATTCACTGAAATCTGGACTCCCTCCTGATCACTCAGATTCCCTGGCCTCCTTTTCCCAGTGCAGATGGTACTTTCTCTCATACCCATGACTTGACCATCCAAGTTGGGGAGTTGGAGCATTCCTTGTTCTCCACTGCCACTTCCAGGCTCTCCTTCTGCTGCCATTACTCAGCAACCTTTTCTTCATTAAGGTTCTCTCAATCTACATCTACCATCCAATTAAGATTCTGTTGGCTGTTATCTACTGACTTTCAGGGTACCTGCCTTCACTCAATGAGTTCAGGTCTTAGTTCCCAGTTTTTCTATCCTCCCAAATTCTGGCCCTCATTCTCAGGAAATTCAATATACAGATTGATACTACCTCATTCACCTCCCAGTTTCTCAACTTATTTATTTCCAATGACTTACTCCCAACTTACACCCAACCTCAGCTACACATACAATCCTCTTCATCTTGCCATCATCCATAAATATTTCACTTCCATGTTCCTATAACTCAGAAATTCCCTTATCCAAGGGGATTTGGCCCGTTGTGCTTTGGCCTATCTCTCTGCCTCAAAATCCCCCAAATCTGTTTTTTGATTTCACAAATCTTCCACCTCCCAGTTCTGTTCCTAGGTCATCACCCTTGAAATAGCTACACTCTCCTTCCCTTTCTCATCTTAACTCCTTGGATAACCAATTCAACTCAACACTGTCCTCTTCTCCCTAGACCCTTTTTCCTAATCAGAAATGTTGCTCTGCAAGGCCTCAGCCTTGAATTACTCTCTACCATCCACCTTTGTTCCTACTCATATGCTGCTGAAAGAGGCCAAAGAAAATCACAAAACTGGGTACACTACAAATTTATATTATACAATCTGAATCAGGCCTCTCTGTAGGAAGGCAATCCTTTTATATCTCCCTAACTGGTTCACTGAGGCAGCCAAGTGGTGCCATAGTGCATAAAGTGCTGAGCTTGGAGTCAGGAAGACCTGAGTTCAAATCTGACCTCTGACACTTCCTAGCTGTGTGATCCTGGGAAAGTTACTTAATCTCTGTTTGTCTCAATCTACTGGAGAAGGAAATGGAAAACCTCTCCAGTATCTTTGCCAATAAAACCCCATGAACAGTATGGTCCATGAGATCATGAAGAATCAGACATGACTGAACAATAATTGCTTCACTATTCCACTTGTCATCACACCTTTTCTTTTTAAAAAAATTTTTTTAAATTTTATTTATTTAATTTTTTGTTACATTTTGAGTTGTGAATTGTCTCCCTCCCTCTGGTGTATAGCTTTGAATCAATCTTCCCTGACCAGTCCCAATGTCAAACCCAGTTCAAAATGTATATCTTTGAACAATGACATTAACCAAGAGAAAAGAAACCAAACAGCTTTTCTAGAAACGGTGGTTAGTGGTAGATAGTGGAGTAGGTTTGGGGAGGTCACCCCTGGTATTCTGACATGGAGTATGGTCTTAGACTTAACTAAGCCTTCTCGTGTAGGTAAGAAAACAATCATTTCTATCCAAAAGCCTATATCTATGATCTATAGCTATGACATCCCTTCACAATATTTTGAATACCTAGGCCAAGAGGAATCTACTACTGAATCAAAGTACTTACCTGGAGAGCAGGAGCAGAAGAAAAATAAGCCTTTAGCACTGATGTGAATAGAAGTCTTGTCTTTGGAAGGGGATCAGAAGAACTTCTGCATGAACCTGGTGGGGACTGATCACCATGGATACACAGGCCTACCCAACCATAATTCAGAAGGCTTCCATTGCAGTCAAGGAAATATGGGAGAATTATTTCTCAGTGTCTGGCTTCCCTACCAGAATTTATTTAGATCAGCATTAGATTTTTGAGAACAAGTTACTTAAGGAAGTGATTGATGGCAGGGGCCACTTGATACATCATCAAGTATGATTGGAGACATGAGATAAACTGGGCCAGGCGGGCAGTTCAGGATAGAACTCCATTTATTGATACAATGAGCAAGATTTTTATAGAGCAATGAGACATTGTCAGTCACTATGTTTTCCATTACTACTTTGTTTAGTTCCATGATGTCAGGCAAACCTTAAAGATTTTCATGTGCATTCTTTATCTAGTGTTCCTGTTTCACACTGGACAGGCTGTACACTCCCTTATACTTAGTTCCCTTTGTGTCACTACTATGAGGGTAAGAACTCAGGGTGCTTTGTTCCCTGCACATCACAGAAAGTGGTGAGCCAGCATCTGGATGGCCTGGGAGCAGCTGCAAGAAGCTGTTTGCTTTTACCTGCCTAACTGGAGTTGGCCTTCAACAGATTGACCTGGAAGGATTGAAGAATTCCAGAACTTCTTCATGCCATCTCTAAGGATATCTGTAGACAGAGCATTTTGATCACCTTCCAATGAACATACTGAGACATTGAAGCCAAAGCAAGAAGACCGATGGAGAAACATTTGCCCTTTCTAATATATGCCTATAAGACCACTGAGAATGATACTACAAGTTTTATTCCATGTATGTAGAGGATTGGTCCAGAATCATGACTTTGTTTTGAGATCTTTGAGAATAGGGCACATATGGACTGATATATCACTTGATCAAGAGACAAGTCCGGGGAGGTCTACCACCTAGCTTTGGCCTTAAGAATAAGCAGTGAACAATGTTCAAGTTTGGGAACTCCAACCAGGGGATTGTAGAATCACAGACCTAGATGTGGAAGGTACCTCACACCCCCTTATTCTGTGGATGAGGATAGTGTCCTGCTATAAAAATCCTGTTTTTCAGAGAAAAACTATATCATACAGATGGAGTTCCATGTCATACCAAGAAGCTGAGAGACTAGGTACTCTTCCAGTCTACAACATAGCCCCAGAAGATGGCTGAAGAACTACAAAGACAGTGTATTATGATCACTTGTTACCTCCCCAGGGACAATAAGGAAAGAAATATGGAAGAATTGAGGAAGCAAGGCCCAAACTGACCCCTTCAACAGCTGATAACTGGCAACAGGAGGGCTCACTTGGGATGCATATGGATCAAAATCTTTGTAAAGAGGAAGCCAAATATGGTTACACTCTTGGGAAAGAGTTAGGCTGTTAAGACTGCTCCAGCCTAAGGGAGATCTGGATAGGGGAAAAGGATAAATCTAGTTTGCTCTGCTTATGAAGCCTAGTAGAAATTAATAGCATGCAAATAATAGAGAATATATTAGCTCTACTATATGAAAGCCTGTTATGTGATATAACAAATATATATGTGATCCATGTACACAGTCTACTTTAAATGTAAAACTGACTAATGCATTTTGTAGAAAATGTACCTGCATACACATACATACACACACAGATATATATTCTGCATCTGCATACTCTATGTATATGCACCTGGTACCATTCAAAGGGACTATGAATTTTTAAACTGGTGGACAGGATTGTAGTAGGCATGACTCAAGAAGAATCAGACAAGCCCTTCCTTCCTGCTGAGGGTTCATATCTAGAAGTCCCCCGAGGGTGTAAGTTCAAAAAACAGTGAACAAGAGGAAAGGGCTTGTCTGGATTTCAGTCAACCTGTGTCTCCTGCACCTATAGATATATTCCATACTACCTTTATGTCTTCCTATCTGAGTCTTATAAAAATATTATGAACCTAGGTAGCACATTTCACATTTTGAAGATAAGAAAACTGAGAATCAGAGAAATTGGGTATGATGCTCAAGGTCACACAGCACATAACAGAAAGAAAACTTGAACCTCAGTCTTTCTGATTCCAAGTATGGTGCTTTAGGTCCTCCTCCCCCAAGCAGGACACCATGCTGATACCCTTTTCTCTGTATCCCATTCTTTTCTTTTCCTGCCCTACCCCCATCATTGCCATTTCTCCCAAAATTCTTCTCAATAACCATCATTGTATTCTTTCTATTTTCCAAGTTTCTGAGTACCAAAGTGTAAGTCCTTGTTTAAATATTAAATCCCACTGGTTTACAACTCTGTCTGCCTCTAGTTG
The DNA here is from genome assembly GCF_028583685.1 of Petaurus breviceps papuanus. Lineage (NCBI taxonomy): Eukaryota > Metazoa > Chordata > Mammalia > Diprotodontia > Petauridae > Petaurus > Petaurus breviceps. Next base: position 8,829,365 of record NW_027187313.1, on the reverse strand, counting down.
TCTCATAGGATCACAGAATCACAGGTTTCTTGATGACTATGGCAAAAGAACCACCTCTTTTCTTGTGCTATGAGGTTTTTCTGCTCATTCGATCTGCTTTTCAGTGAAATTACATCCTGTCTCCTTCAGTACGTAACATGTCACATACCATTGTAACAGCTAGTCATGCATTATACTGGTCCTAACCCAGAGCACCACAATGGTGAGTCACAGCCACGGCCATCATCATAATCTTCCACGGGGGAAAAAGTCATGGAAAATTTGATTGTGACTAGAAGAAAGAAAGAAAAAAGAGTTACCTGCATATGGTAGTCTTATATTTCTTCTCATTTCTTATCTCATTATGAATCACACAATTTGGATTCAAGTATTCTATCCTTTAGGTCATTATGTGATTTGGGACATACTACTTAACCTTTATAAAGTTCAGCTAAATTAGCTATAAAGTTTGAGTTTATGATATGTATTCTACCTTATTTGATCAGTATGAGAATTATGTGATTCAACATGAAATGAGATAATGTATTTAAAACTTTGTAAACTTTAAAGCCCTGTGTAAATATTAGCTATGATGATGAGGATAATGCTATATAAAGTTCTTTGGAATTATGACATTGGAATAGGAAGAGCATCAGTTCTAGAGTCAGGGGAGCACGCCTGCCACCTGTGGGATGTTGGGCAAAGCTCTCATCATCCCTGGCCTTGGTTTCCTTTCAAATAAGTGGGGGATGGTAGACTCAATGACATCTGAGTTTCCTTCTAGCTTTGATCAATGATCCTGTTATCCCAAGTCTCATTTTAATACAGAGGCAATTTGGTATAATTGAACCTTGACTCTGCTCCTTACCTAAAATACCTGTGGGATTTCAGGTAAGTCAGTTCATCTCTCTGGGTCTCAGTGTCTTTATCTGAAAGATTAATTGAATGACCTTGGAAGCCCCTTCTGGCTCTCAGTTTGTAATCCTGTGATCTTGTAGAGAAAGGGATTTAAAAAAAATACCTCATGAACTCATGTGAATCCAAACAAAAGTACATCATTGATTGTTCTACCAAGTCATGGTACTCCTCAATCCAGCAACTTTGTAAAGAGTTTGATACCACCTTTTCTTACTTTACTAACTCAGTAAACACCCATTTTTAAAAGCTAATTAAGTGTGACTGATAATCAGTGGGATACTAATACTAAGGTTCTAAAAAAGTGACACTCTACTGTTAATTAGGTAGGGAGGCAGAAAGGGTCTATGAAAATTTTTTATGTTGCAACCCCCTCCCCAAAGGTTGGTAATTATTGTTCATAAGACTATGAATTTAGTGGGGGCAGCAAGAAAGAGGGGACTGAAGGGAACATTTCTATGTCCTTCTTCTGGTTATGAAATTCTTGATAATAAATATATCAACATGTTCTCACTGTGATAGCCACAGCCTCCCCATCTTTTCTAACCCCCTATCACCTGACAAATAATATATTTCAACTGTATTGTTTCTGGTAAAACAAAATGCTTTTCTGCTTGTTGACTTCAGGGTGGCAGTTGTAAAAGATGAGGTGTTTTCCTATACTATTTTGCATCTTTACCCACCAGTTTAGCACTTTGGGGGGCACTTCCTTGGCGTTTCTATCAGTTTTTTTTCCTTAGAAACATTTGAAAAAGAAAAAAAACACAACATTTTGTCTCCCCACTCCCAGTTTATGATCTCATTTTGGGAGTTAGCTGTCTGGCCACTCAATGACTTCCATGTAAGCCTGGTCCCTGATTCCATCTTGGAATTTTTGTGGCCTATTATTCTGCCCTATTATAGAGGCACTGATGGTGTTGTTGCTTTTTTCACCCATAGACTTACTTGCATTTCAACCTTTATATTTTTATTTTACTGCTCTCTGCATGGCCAGTCTTGCATTAGGCAAGGAATAGGTAGATGGAAAATTTCAGGTTGGGTGGGTAAAGCCATTGGTTGTTTCTTGGAGTATCCATCTGAATCCACTATCTTTGATTGTTCCTTCTACTTGGGATGAGATCAGAAGCTTGAATGGAGGCTTACATGGCCAGGAAGATGTCATGGTGTTTATGGAGTCTGGTGCCATAGGGACTAGAAAGGATGGTTGATCCTCCTAGGGAGGTAGTTGGGAGTTCCTGAAGCACTGCGGATAGAGAAGCCAATTTTCTTCATAATTTATACACCACCACCACCACCGCCGCCGCCACCACCGCCACCACCACCGCCACCACCACCACCGCCACTGCCACCACCACCACCGCCACCACCACCACCACCAAACAACTAGGCTGTCAAAAATAGAGAGAATGAGAGGGTCCAGAGGCTTAAAAAAAAAAAGTTGTATCTGTAGTAGCAGGTAAGATTAATAAATATGTCAAGGGAATGAAGATCAGCAAAATTGGATAACTGGCAGGTCAAAAGAAGGACCTCAACCCAAGGAAAGAGTTCTCACAATCTGCGACAATCAGCAAATGGGGCATGGGGACAGTGCATACTCTCCAATTGTCTAAATGAGATGAATGTACCTCTTCCATCCCATGAGAATGAAAAACAGTTGAGTATTTACAAAGACAAACATATTTCTCTAAGTCCAACTGATTTCCTCCTGTTTGGGATGAAAAACCTCATCCAAAATTTAATCAAAAAATGCGGAGATTTCTTAGGATAAGAACAGGAATTTATTCTCTTCCTCAGGAGAAGAGGGCGCTCTTCCCCATGGCTGATCATGAGGAAGAGGCGAGGTCATGTGTAATGGACAGGGTTTTAAACCCTAACGCAGTCAAACCCCCTCCCCTACTGTCCCTTCTCCCATTGAATGAGAGGTGGACTCAAGTCTCGGCGCAAAAATCTTCCCCAATGGCAAGTCACAGGGAAGTCCACCACTATCTCTCAGTGGCTGGGAAACAGGCTTACAAAAAACAAGGATTTACAAAAAACAAGGGAAAGGGGGAAGGGTCCCAAAGCAAGGGAGGGGGAGTGAGCTCAGGCTGTCCCTGACTCCCACTGGCCACAGAGGCAGGAAATCAGAAAGACCCCTGAAAGGGCTTGCTGCTGATTGACAGACTCAGTAATGGAGGGGAGGGGGAGAAGGGTGAAGTAGACAGTCAGAACTGACACCAGTTTATAAGATCCCTTCTGAGAAGTTTTCAAGTTTTCACTCCCCAGACACTCCTGACTTTACTTTCTCTAGCAGAGTTCCCTCACTTCATAAACTCTTCATCTTAATTACTGCTCCAAAATCCATTTCAAAGATTTCATCCCTCTCCTTTAATCTACAAGAAGATTGTGTGTGTGTAAATATGCAAAATTCCAAAAATCTCTGTAGAATGACATGTAAGATGTTCACATGGATTATTTGAATGTGTAAATGAATTTCATGGGTTGTATAGGTGGCTATGCTCTGAGGCCTGGATGGGCTTTGTGGAGAGAATGAGAGTTAAAAGTAGTGTCAGCCATGCTAGAGTGAGGGGTGGGAAGGAGGGACAATGCAAGAGCACCACTGAGGATGAACCCTCCTCTCTCTGGTCTCTGAGGGCTGGTATCAGGCTAAAATTATATCCATCTGCCACATTTCAAATATGCCGAACTTAGGGGCACAAAAAGTTCTGGACAAAATGGGCAATGGGTAGAGGGTACCAATTACCAATATTTGTTTGCTTAGTTCTTTCTCACCAACACTGATTACACAAAAGATAATAACAAATAGCAAAATTATCAAATAAACTCATTTATTCAAGCAAATGGAAATATTGGAAGTTATACATATTAGAATATATCAAGGAAGATAAAACACTGAATGAGCTCTACAGCTGGGAGTAAGGTAAGTACTCAGTTCAAATGGAGAGAAAGAAAAAAAATCTTACCCCAAGCAGGATAGTTCTAGTAGTTTCTAGAATTTCAGTTAAGTCCTGAGGCATTATGGGGTTGACTTGTCATGTGCTCTTTCAAAGTTCTCTCACTTTTCCTTGGGATATCCTGTATCCATGTCTCTCTAAAGAAGTCCTAGAACCAGCTCAATAATTCCATTATGATGGAATGCAGCTTTGAGCTCAGAACTTTCTCCATGAATCAGGAGTTAAATCTCCTTCTATGTATCGCCCACAACACCTGGCTGTCCCTTTTTCATCTCACTTGGAGGGGATCTGTGTTATATACATAGTTTCTCTCTTTCACATGTATAAGCATCAATCATTTCAGTGTGTATTCAGCTACTGACCAATTGATCAACAAGCATTTATTAAATACCTACTGTGTTCCTGGCACAAAGACAAAAATCAAATAGTCCCTCCTTTCCAGAAGCTTGCATTCTATTGGGAGAAAAAAATATGCACATATATGAGAATATATGGAATAAATAAAATGTGTTTTAGACTGAGCACCACTAGTTGTGGGAGTGCAGTGGACAGGAAACACTTTGTGTAGAAGGTAGTGCTTGAGCTAAGCTCTGAAGCCATTAAGGGATTTTATGAGGCAAAGGTGAAAAGGTCTACCTTCAACAGCTGCTATACACTGGTAAAGGGAGTGAGTTCCTGTGCTAATATCACTAGTCTAGGGAGGAGATGTAAAATACAGCAATACAATATGATAAGAAAACTTAAGGAAATTGGAAGAAGACCTGAGCTTTCCTACATGATCTTGGGTAAGATATTTAGCTTTTTTTTTTTTTTGAGCCATTTATAAAATGGGGATAAATGTACTTACATCATCTACTTTACAGAGTTTACGTGGGGATATGATGTTTGAACAGCTTAGAATGAAAACTTATTTGTAAGTCTATTAGAATCTATTTTTTGTATGTACTTCCCAAGGTGTCATAAGGTACAGAGCCCTAAACATAGATGATGGCTCACCTCGTCGATATAAATGACTAACCTGGACTTCTCTCTCTGTTTTTATGTAGGAAAGACTGCAAACTCTTTATTCTGAAGGGAATGGTAAAAATGGACCTTACAAACACCTTACATTTCATTCCTTCACTAGCTCCTGTCTTTTTGAGCAGACATATTTTCAGGCTTCTAGACCACTTTGCAACTCTGGGAGGTTTTCTTTTTGGTATTCTGCTCTGTCTTCTATCTCTCCCCAGATCACAGAGGAATATTTAATTCTTTCCCTTCATTTTCTGGGAAAAGTTCCTTAATCAGCTGTTAAATCAGGATGAATTAAATGTAGGCAGCCAACACAGCCTCATTCCCATTGACTCATGGGCATTATCAGAAAGGAGGCTGCCGTCTTGGTAAAGCAGTCATGTTAACATCCTTAGCCACCTTAAGCGGTCTTTTTGCTTTGCAGGGGACTAATGATGTCCACATGAGGAAAGTCCCTCTCTCATTTCTGCTTGGTATCTTTTCTGCAGTTTAGCCTTAGAGAATTGACTGAGGTTACTAGGTTAAGTTACTTGCCCAAGGTTATATAGCCAGTATGCATCAGAAACAACACTTGCACCCAGGACTCCTTGACTCTGGGGTTTCACTCTACTATTCCATGCACCTCTCATTTTAGGAAACGGAAAATGAGACTTCTAAAATATAATTTGGTCTTCCTTGTCTAATGTCCTCTCTCTGTTTCATTTATTAAGCTTTATTGTGCACGTTTCTAATATGGTGAGGTTGCTGTCAGCAGTAAGGGCAACATCGTTTCCCCAGAGGTTTGTTTTTGCCTTTGTGTTTCCTGTCTATGTTCATAAAATAAATTCTTTTACTTGTTAACTAACATGATGAGCAGGTCTTTTTTTTTCACATGCCACAAGTTTCCTGTCATCTATCAGAGTCACAAAATCAACCACATAAAAATGCTCTCATACTCAGGGGACCTGGAGCCTTCCTCTTAGCATGTATGGGGAGAGAACAGAATTAAAATGAAGTCAGACAAGACTAGGTCCCCCAAACTCTTCCATCCTGTTATTTCTTCCTGACATTTATGTGCAAGGGTTAAAGCAGAATGAATTATTTTGTAGGAGGGAGAAGGAGGAATGAAAAGCAATTTTACTTCTCCTCCTAAGGTGCTTATACAATGCATACAAATTGTATGTATTGAACATTTACTTGGGCCAGTTGGGCTAGAACCTAGAGTACACGAGGGGGAGCTATGTGAAATTAGTTCAGAAAGAGGGGTTGAATCTAATTGTGGATGGTTTTAAATGCCAAACAGAGGAATTCACATTTTTATCTTGGAGGCAATGGGGAGTTATTCATGATTACTGGGCACATACTTTCATTGCATCCAGTTAGGTCCCAGAGAAGCCATCCTCAACACTCATCTCTGATATTTATGGAGGGTTTCTTAAGTAAATGTAATTCCTTCCTCCTTTCGCTCCCTGACATTAGGACTTTCTCTTTGAAATTTAGTTGGAGTGTTTCAGGGAAGAAGAATAAACTACTTCCCCCAAATAACACATGTTTCTTATACACACCCATTATTTGGGCTCCCTTTTTGCTGTTTTCTATGGCCATAGATAGCACTGGTTCAGGGAACTCTGCTGTCTTCCATATGTCTCAAATGAATGGATGAATGATTGGAAGATAAATCTTTACTGCTTATTTGGTGGTTTCTGAAAAATGAGTTTTATAGTCTTCAGGGATGTTCAGAATCATTTATTGTCACTGTCTTGCTTTGTTAGCAGCATTAACTAATCTCTAGTAGATATTTTGCAGGAAAACAAGCATAAAAACTAAATAAATAAACAGAAAGAGAGGCTTCACTGCAATGACTATGAGCTATCAGGAAAAAGAAAGGGAAAAGAATTCTCTAGATCCTAGAATGAAGGGATAATATTAGAATAACAAAATGAAATCCTCAGAAATAAGAAACTACCATGTGAACATTGAGAATCAAAGGAAAATATTAGGAAGAAAATTAGAAATCTTGAAGAATTTGAAAAGATAAGAAATGATCAACAAAAAATAGAGAAAAGAAATTCTGATAAGGAAAAACCTTGAAGAATTTTTAGAAACAAAGGTGGAAAACCTTAAAAAAAAAAGTAGTGACATTTTAAAAAAGTGGAAAATACAATACAAAAATACACAGAATGAACGACAAATTTCAGAGCAGAATCAAAGAACAGCAAAATTGAAAGATTGTGTGTGGTTTCTCTAAACCAAAGCAAGTGACCTTGAAAAAGCTCAGAAAGACAATTTGAGAATCATTGTCTTTCCAGGAAATATCATCAAATAAACACTGTAAAAATCACATTTCAGGGAAACTATAATATAACATTGACTTTCGGATGTGTTTGGAAAATGTGTAGATTAGAGTTTCTTAACTTTTTTGTGTATCATAGACCCCTTTAGCAATATGGTGAAGCCTATGGACCTCTTCTCAGAACCATGATTTTAAATGAATAAAATAAACAAGAGTTATCAGAATATGTTAAGCACACACACACACACACACTCTCTCTCTCTCTCTCTCTCTCTCTCTCTCCAAAAACAATAAGTTCCTGAACACCCCAGCTAAGACCCTTGCTATAGAACAAGAGAATCAACAGGATAATGTTAGAGAGTAACCCCTAGTTTAAATTATCCAGAAATAGCTGACCAAATTCTAGCATTTTAGTATTAAAGAAAGATAGTGTTAAAGAAAGTCTTGTAGGCATCCCCAAAGGAGGCACTTTATATATTAAGGAAAGACAGTACAAATAAACGTTATGTACAAGAAATGAAATTTTGGAATTGATAAACAAAGAAAAATGGCTCACACCTCAAGATAACATATTCTGCAAAGTTGACTTTTCTTATATGGTAGCTAATATTCATATAGCACTTTTTATTTTTAATTTTTAAATTTTTTTTCCAATTACATGTAAAACCAATTTTTTACATTTTTAATAAATTTTGAGTTCCAAAGTCTTTTCCTCCCTTTCTTCCCTCCCCCCTCCTTAAGAAGGAAAGCAATTTGATAAAGATTATGCATGTGGGGGTGGCCAGGTAGCACAGCGAGTAAGAGCACCAGCTCCAGTGTTGGGATGACCTGGAGATCGAATCCCGGGCTCAGACACTTAGCACCCACCCAGAAACACCTGGCCGTGTAACCTTAAGCAAGTTACTTAACCCCAATTGCTTAGGGGCGGCCAGATAGCACAGTGAGTAAGAGCACCGGCTCCAGTGTCGGAATGACCTGGGGATCAAATCTGGGCTCAGACACTCAGCACCACACCCAGAAATAACTGGCCATGTAACCTTGAGCAAGTTACTTAACCCCGATTGCTTTAAAAAAAAAAGATTATGCATGTGTAGTCATTCAAAACATATTTCCACATTAGACACATTGTGAAAGAAAACATAGACACTGCCCCCCCTGCAAAAAAAAAAACACAAGAAAAATAAAGTTCAAAAGCAGTATGCTTCAATCTGCATTCGGGCTCCATTAGTTCTTTCTCTGGAGGTAAATAGCATTTTTCATCATAAAGCCCTTTAAAATTGTCTTGGATCATTGTATTGCTGAGTCATTCACAGTTGGTTATCGTGCAATATTGCTATTACTGTATACAGTGTTCTGTTCTACTCACTTTACTTTGCATCAATTCATGTAAGTCTTTCCAGTTTTTTCCTGAAAGCATCCTGCTCATCATTTCTTATAGCACAGTAGTATTCCATCACAATCATATTCTACAACTTGTTCAGTCATTCCCTAATTGATGGACATCTCCTCAATTTCTAATTGTTTTTGCCAGAATAAAAAAAACTGCTGTTGTATGTATAGGTCCTTTTGCTTTTTAAAAAATCTCTTTGGGATATAGACCCATTAGTGCTATTGCTGCGTCAAAGGATATGCACAGTTTTATAGCCCTTTGGGCAATTGTTTTCCATAATGATTGAATCATTTCACAATGCCACCAACAGAGTATTAGGGTCCTAATTTTTTTCTACATCCCCTCCAACATTTGTCATTTTCCTTTCTATCACATTGACCAATCTGATTGTTGTGAGGTGGTACCTCACTGTTGTTTTCATTTGTATTTCTCTAATCAATAGAAATTTAGAGCACATTTTCATATGACTGTGTTAGCTTTCACTTCTGAAAACTGCCTGCTCACATCCTTTGACTATTTATCAATTGGGGAATAACTTGTATTCTTATAAATTTGACACTGTTCTGTATATATTTGAAAAACGAGACCTTTATCAGAGAAACTTGCTATAAATCCTCTGTCCTCCCCCATTTGTAAGATTCAGGTCTTTAATCTACTCTGATATTTGCTTTTGTTTTTTGGTTGACTTTATCCCATTCACATTCACAGTTTTAATTATTATTTATTCCCTTCAACCTATTCCAATCCCCCATTTATCTTTCTCTCTCTTTCTTTTCACCCTGCTCCTCCTCAAAAATATTTTGCTTCTGACCACTGTGTCCCTCAATCCTCCTTCCCTTCTTTCATCACCCCAATCCAATCCCATTTCCCTCCTACTTGCTTGTAGGGTAAAATAGATTTCTATGCCCAATTGAATGTATATATTATTCCCTCTTTGCTTCAATTCCAATGAGAATAATGTTCAAATATTAGCTGCCACCTTCACTCTTTTCTCTCCATTGTAAAAGCTTTTTTTTTGCCTCTTTTACGTGAGATAATTTACCCCATTCTGCCTCTCACTTCCCCCTTCTCCAAATGCATTCTTCTTTCTCACCTCTTAATTTTATTTTTTGAATATCATATCATCATAGTCAACTCACACCACTGACCTCTGTCTATGTATATTTCTTCTAATTGCCCTAATAATGGTAAACTTCTTAGGAGTTACAAATATTGTCTTCCCGTGTAGGAATGTCAACAGTTTAATGTTATCAAATTCCTTATGTTTTCTCTTTCCTGCTTACCTTTTTATGCTTCCTTTGTGCCTTTTATTTGAAACTCAAATTTTCTATTCAGATCTGGTTATTTCATCAGGAGTATTTGAAAATCCTCTATTTCATTAAATATCCATTTCCCCCCTGGAGGATTATAGTCAGTTTTGCTGGCTAAGTGATTCTTTGTCATAATACTAGCTCCTTTGCCCTCTGGAATATTATATTCCAAACCTTCTGATCCTTTAATGTGGAAGCTGCTAAATCTTGTGTTATCCTGACTGTGGCTTCACAATATTTGAATTGTTGCTTTGTTGCTGCTTGTAATATTTTCTCCTTTATCTGAGAGTTCTGAAATTTGACTATAATATTCCTGGGAGCTTTCATTTTGGGATTTCTTTCAGGAAGTGATTGGTGTAGTCTTTCAATGTCTTTTACTCTCTTGTTCTAGGATATCAGGGCAGTTTTCTTGGAAAATTTCTTAAAATATGATGTCTAAGCTCTTTCTTTTATTTATTTTTTGATTATGGCTTTCATGTACTCCATTCATTCTTAAATAATCTCTCCATGATCTATTTTCCAGATCAGCTGTGTTTTCCAGTGAGATCTTACACATTTTCTTTTATTTTTCATTCTTTTGATTTTGTTTTATTGTTTCTTGATGTCTCATGGAGTCATTAACATTTACTTACCCAATTCTAATTTTTAAGACTTATTTTCTTCCATGAGTTTAGTTAGCCTCCTTTTTCCATTTGGCTAATTCTACTTTTTAAGGAGTTTTTTTTCATTTGTTTGTTTTTAGAGGGAGGGAAAGCAAGGCAATTGGGGTTAAGTGACTTGCCCAAGGTCACACAGCTAGTAAGTGTGTCAAGTGTCTAAGGCTGGATTTGAATTCAGGTCTTCCTGACTCCAGGGCCAATGCTCTATTCACTGTGCCACTTAACTGTCCCAGGAGTCTTTCTTTTCAGTGAATTTTTGTGCTTCTTTTTCTATTTGGAAAATTCTGTTGTGTTTTTCCCCCTTCAGGTGTTATTTTCATCAGTATTTTTTGTATCTCCTTTACTAATCTGTTGACTCTTTTCATACCTTTTTTATATCTCTCTCATTTCTTTTCCCAATTTTTCTTCTCCCTCTCTTATTTGATTTTTAAAATGCTTTTTGACCTCTTACAGGAATTCTTTTTGGGGCCTGTAACCAATTCATTTTTTTTTTGAGGCTTTACATGTCTTTTATGTCTTCTTCAGAGTTTGTGTCTTGATCTTTCCTGTTACTATAGTAACTTTCTATGGTCAGATTCTTTTTTGTTGTTGCTGTTGTTTGCTCATTTTTTCCATGCTATTGCTTGATTTTGATTTTGAGGCAGAAATCAAATTAGTCTTTCTGCTGAAAGGAAGGGTAAAAGAAGTGGTATAGGAGGCTTGAGGAGAATAATATTTGAGTAGCCATTATGCATAATGTGACAGAGAATTAATTAGGAAAGACAAAAAGGATTGCATACAGCAGTGAGGGCCTAGTAGAGATTAGATGACATAAATTTGTAATGAGCCTGGTTGGTTTAATTATATGATTTTTTGTCAAGTGCATTTAGTGACATGGTAGAGGAAGCAGAGATGGTGGAAGTAATAAGAATCCAGGTTGGGCAAGAGGTAGCTGGTGACAGGACTAAAGGACAAGGGTTATTCAAGGGGAGTTGATAGTATATGATCAACCATATAGTTGAACTGTGAGTGGAGGTTAGTAAGACCAGAACAGAAATGATGGACTCAGGAGAAAAGAGGAGAACCTACAGATGATCTGAGGAATGAGACGAAGGACAGATTGGAAGACAGGAACTTGTGGTTAGAGAGAAGAATTTTAGAGTTCTGAGTCACAGAGATGGAAAAAATTATTGTGATGGTGGAGATGAAGTGAAAATGGAGGTCATGGAAGTTTAGAAGGTCAATGAATCTTCAGGTGATGGTATTTGAAGGGACATTATTAAGTAGGAAGAAGTACCCAAGTATGAGACATGTAAAGGGGATGGAGTGGAGAGGAAGACTATGGGTTGGGCACTGAACTTCTTGAGAAAAATGATCTGGAACTCATTAGAAGACTGAAGGAAGGATTTGGACTGGGAGATAAAGATGGATGGAGTAAACCTTAAAGGAGAAGTCATTTTGCAATGTCAACATAGGGAAAGTCTAGAAGTTTGAGTGAAGATTAAGGAGAAGACCTACTTTTTCTCCTTACCCTGGGCTTCAGGGACCTTGGGAAGGAGCACCCAGTACAGGACAGGGTGGCTAGACATGCAATGCAGTGTCTTCTGGGGCAGATTAGTGCAAGAAGATAGAATTTTCATTGTATTATTTTTTCAACAATTCAAATATCTATAGTTTTGTTAGCATGGCAGTTCCTTCCACTGTAACAGACTGAGACCCTGATTAGTTTTTATAGATTATTGTCAAATGTTGTCTTGGCTAAAAAGTTTGTCACTCTGCCACCAACTTAGTGATGAATATTTCCAGACTTAACTAAGCTGTTCTGTTCTCAAAAGCAGAGGCACAATTGGTTATTCGCCCCCTACTTGAAGACTTTTCTGGCTTGCTAGGACCTGCTAATCAAGCTTTTGAATAACAAGGCTGGCTTTTCTCAGAGTTTAAGTGCCCACACTGGGAGGAACTGGTGGGATGGCCACTCCCGTCAAAAGGTTTTTGAGAGAGCAGGCCCTGGTCATTTGAATAATCCAACCTGGTTGCTCTGTGTGAAGGGGGGGTGAGGAAACAAGATTTTTACTGTGAACCCCACGATCCAGGTGATGTGAGCAGATGTGTTGGCCAGACCCTGGGAGAGGGAGGAGTCAGGTTGCAGTGACTCACCATAAAGTCTGCATGAGACTGGTGATAGTGATTCACTTTTACCAGACAGGAATAAGGGGTTCCCAGAGACACTAAGGGAACCGAGTGAGATTTGAGGCTGTGGGGACTATGTGGAAAAGCAACTTTAATAATGATGAAGATATGTTGTGGCCTTTTTTTTTTTTTTGAGCTAAACCCTCCATAATACAGAGACTTGTCCTCATAGGACTGAGTTAGAGATCTGGTCTCTTAGGAAAAGGGTCAAGAAGATAAGTTTAAGGAGAGTCAAAGGGCCAAACCTCAAAGGAGAGCATAGCACTCAGTCTGATGAGCACCACCTGATGAAAATTATGAAGGAGAACAGTGATTCTCAAAGTTTTTGACTTCAGAACTCCTTTAAAACTCATTGAGATCACCAAAGAGCTGCTGTTTAAGTGGGCTATAGGCAATAGAAATATAATTTCTAAAATTACAGTATTAGAAATGAAAATGGATAATTTAAAAATATTTAACTCATTTTAAAATAACAATAATTAACTTGCGGTATGTTACATCAATAACATTTTTATGAAGAATATGTTTTAGGGTGGCACTGTTTTTATATATTTTTTGCAAATTTCTTTAATGTCTGGTTTACCAGCTGGCAATGATTTCCCTTGGGAAGTATCAGATACCGAACTCCCAAAGTTCTCTAAATGAGGACAATGAGCCAGAGAAGTGAGAAGCCATCAAGGACAGCACTAGGGAAGTTAAAATACTTTCCCCAGGTCACACAGGTACTAAGCATTAGAGCTGAGATTTGAATTTGGGTCACCTGATTCCAAGCTTAATGTTCCTGCACTGCTCTCAAAAGTGTCTCTGAGCTTAAAGGAAGAGGTCTTTGACATGAGAGTTTTATGGGATCCAATTCCAGAGCCTTTGAAAAGTCAGAGTCCTAATTTTTTTTTTTAAAGAATCCATGATTTTGCCAGAAAGGGCACTTCCTCCACCTATGAACCTTTCTGCCTCCTTTTCTTAGTAGATGGTTTCAGGAGTAGATGGAGACAAAGAAATTCATTCACTGATGGCCAGAACTTCATGTGAAGAGCCTTCCTGAGCTTAGCTACAAGGAGTTGTGAGATTTGGAGTTGGTCATACCCAAGTTTAAATTCTGCTTCAAATGTTTACTATCAGTGTAATTCTGGGCAAATCACTTAACCCCTCTGAGCCTCAGTTACCTCACCTGTGAAATGGGGATGAGTATAACAGCACCTGCCTCCCAGGACTGTTGTAAAGATTAAATGAGATAGTGGATGATGTTAAAGCTCTTTTCCAACCTTAAAGTACCTTATAAATGTGAGCTATTATTTTTGCTACTGAAATTATTCACTAGGTTTTGATCTCAGACAAACTGTTCATCACTGGGCCAGTACTCCAGTATTTGCCAAATCAATAGAAGCTTCCAGGCCATGCACTCCACTGTCATAGATGTCAAGAACCTACACACCGCACTGAGGTGTAAATGGTATCTCTCCTCTGAAATTGTCTCTTATTCTGTGTATACCTTATCTGTGCAGAGTTTTTTGCATGTTTCAGGTTTGCATCCCTGTGAGCGCCTTGAAAACAGGGATCATTTTAGCCTTTCTTTGTATTTCCAGCATTTAGCTGTGGCTGGCACACAGTTGACTGTTGTCCTAGGGTCTCAAAGAGGACCGAGATGACATCACTGCACTAGAGTCACGTTTCAGTGTGTCCGACTGTAACTGATCAGACCGACATGAGCTCGGAATGTTCCACCACAGGTTGGGCACAAATAATCCGTGTGAGCATTTGGGTGGATTCTCTAAATTTACGCATCTTGCTTTTCTTTTGAGATACTTCAATTCTGCTTTGCTCATGGAGCACTGCGCCTTTTCTGATGTGGGCTCGCCATGCTGGCTTATAGTAGGTGCTTATTAAATCCTTGTTGACTGACCAACTGGTATAGGACTTTGAGGGGGGACATAAGTTAGAGACTGTCCAGTAGAGAGCAACTAGGATATGAAGAACCTCAGGTTTATGCTGACTGATTGGGCAAAAAGGGGATGTTTAGCCTAGAGAAAACTCGGTGAATATAATAGCTGACTTTAAGCATCTGAAAAGCTTCCATGTAGAAGAGAGATTGTGTTTTTCTTGGACCCATGTAGTAGAACTGGGAGTGAGGGAAGTTTCAGAGCAGCACGTTTTGACTTGACGTAAGGTTGACCTTCCTAACAATGAGTGCTACCCCCAAAATAGAATGGGCCAACTTAAGGTATAGTTGGTTCCTTTTCATTGGAGGTCTTCAAGTAGTTACCAGTCAATAAACATTTCTTAAATACCTACTATGTGCTAATTATTCAAGTAGTAAACCAGTCAATAAACATTTCTTAAACACCTACTA